>NC_092858.1:26994550-27101192 GCF_032062135.1 Pyxicephalus adspersus
TTTAAACCACACCACAATGAACAGCTAATATTAATGTTCAAAATCTATTTTCGAAAATCCGGAATAACTTAGAATATTTATCACTACTTTGTGGAGTTTGGGAGGACTAAGATGTGATCTGTCTCACTGTATAATTTATCCTGAGTTTCCAGGTAGAACAGCACATCTGACATGCTGACTATCCTGACAGTGGCACAGCTGCTCCAAGTCTGTGTGCTTGGGATTCATTATGTTAAGTATCATACTCAAATTGTCTTTATAAATTTTTAATGTGAAAACTTCACTACAGATAACGCTCAGACCTTTACTGCCCCCTGTCCTGTCAGCTGTCATTGTCAGCCGGTGACACAGTTTGGCTGCCATTCGAGGCCATTTAAGGCAATCCTTCTAAGTTTAAATGAGCTGTGTTTACTCTCAATACCTGAACAGAAAACTTAGTCCAAAAAAAAAATGTTTTGGCTTTTTCCAAAAACAGGACTGTCCCCCTACACTAACTAATCTCTTGGGTAAAAGGTAAAAATAAACAGGCCAATTTATCGCTGGAGAATGGAAAACTAGCCATTTTTCAGCTGTAAATGCGAGTGAGAAAATAAACAGTATTAATATTTCTGAAAGGCTGAATGCAGAAATATCTATCACATTTGAAACAAAAAACATGGGTATGTTCAATGAATAAATAAAATAACTATAAGGAAAAAAGTGAGTGATAAAAATTATCCTATTAAGTTGGTTTAAATATTGGAAATTTTGATTTTAACTCTACAGAGTTTTAAATATGCAATTGTGAAATAATATATTTGCATGCTTGTTTTGTTGAGTACTTATACAGCCTCTATCCTTTGTAAGTCTATTAGATGGTGTTGTTGTGACTGAAACCTTTAATAAAAACACTCATGTGTCTGTGTGTATGTAGACACGTGTATGCAGCACTTGTATGTACGTCTGTTTGTGTATGCATGGATATATGCAGTGTGCTGTATTCAGTGTGTGTGTGTGTTGGGGGTACTGCTGTATTCCAGTAATAAGGCACTAGTACTGCTGTTCTCTGACATATTGGGCCTGATTTAATAAAGCTCTCTAGGACTGGAGCAGATGCACTATCATGGGGGAACCTGGGTGATCCACCAAACCTTGTATGGAACTGGTCTGGGATTGAAATCAATTGCCAACTAATAGCAAATAATTTTTAGGAAATCCATTCCAGGTTTATTTTGGAGCATATAGGTAAATAGGGGAACCTGTTTAGAGTCCCGGTATATAGAGTCTGATAATAGCCCTTAAATTAACTTAAGGTCTGCCCAAAAAATATGGCGATATTTAAAGTAGCAATTTGTGCATAGCAATTTTTTCTTATTCTCCTCCACTTGCTTAGAATGCCATTTGCCCTTTACAAGTTCTAGATTGAGTTTAGTTTCTGGCAAATCCAGTTACAGTGTTCACATTTCCCATTCACATGGGAGTTTGGTCAATAAGAAGCAGATTAGATGACTATCAGTAGAAAACAGACTACCATGTCTAGTTGCTTCCAACTTGGCTTCTCTTATAATTCCTCATTGGACCACTCTGTGTTTTTGGCTATCTACTTTATACAATTTGAAAAGGCTGCGTATCTATTTATTTCTAACAGTTTTGATTTAAAGGATAGAAAAGCAGAATCTCCAAGGTAACAGAATAAAAAACTGAATTCCTTGGATTAAATTATTCAGATATGTGGTTTAGTAAAAATATTTGTCAGTACCTTTTAGTTTTTAAGGAAATATTTGAGATATTTATCAACAAAAGTAAGCCATGGCTTCAAATAGGACAGAAAAACAGCTTTAATAGTCCAGAACAAAGACATCTATTTGACCACTGGGCAGAGATGTTAACCTGAGGTTCACAAAAAAGTGGCAAGTGTTTCTAAAAAAAGTTTTTGCAACCTTTTTCACAAAGAACAACAAAAAACAAAAACTATTTGTACATATTACACAAGATGTAATACTGGGTAAATCTACTTACATTCACTAAGAGGTATGTAATGCCACAGAACTGCTATGTGCCCTAGAAGTCATTCGCTATCTAAGCATTGATTTTGCTTTTCAGACTTGTCCTGAAGTCATGGTGGACTGCCATGGATCCACCATTACCTAACTACCATTCTAAATATTGATTATTATTACTCTTTATGTCAGTTTTTGATACTACGTAGGTGGTTGTGCTTGTAAAACAGTTGCCTGTAAAAAACGCTTAGTATTTCATTAGGCACGTGATTTGTGGTAGGAAATGTGGTTAATCTAAATACCTGGTGAATGCAGCTTAGTGGCTTGTTTTTTCGGTGATGATATAGCTGGCTTGACCACTTCTTGATCTTTTTGTGTTTCCTTCCTTAAACCTGGAAAGAAAGAAATAGTCATATGGTTGGTAATTGCTATAGTAGATAAGTAATATGATTTTGTATCAATTATTGTAGTGCAGCTACCTTTGTTCCCCAGAAAGACACAACCACTAAACTAAACAAAAATATTTTTCCCCTAATTACCCTTGCCACTTCTTTATTCCTGGATGTAGTAGGAAATGATTAACACCTTTGACGTGACCCATTGGTTTAGACACTGCAGGAAGAAATATCTCCAAAGCAAGGCTCAATCCATTCTTAGGGCTACTACAAATAGATCCGATTTGTTACACTGGACCAACTGACTTAAAAAAATCTGATCAGTAACCGATGGTCAGCAGCCATAAAACACAACACACACATGTAGAATATTTTGTATGATTACATGCTGTATATCCTGTACCATCATTCTTTGACTTCAGCTCTAATCATTTTATTAGAACAGAATTGATAATGGTCAACAGCCATTAGACTATTTTCATAGGAACATATGTCCCCACTGAAAGATTTTCCCACACCTTTACCTGTGTTATCTCCTCATTTTTAGATTTCTTATCACATACCAGAGAAAACAGGTCAAGTCTCCCTTGGAGGAAACAGACAGCAATAGAAGCTGACAGTAGTTTTAATACTCCCTTACTGGATCCAAAACTGAAAAAGAAATGATTTTTACATGGACTTTATTTAATGAGTATACAGTTGGATGATACTACATTAAATGATGTTACAGTTTTTGTTTTTCAGTATTTTTCCCTGATGTGAACTTTTTTTCTTTCTAAACCATGTAACTTTTTACTCTGCAAAAACAGTTCCCTGCCTAAGCAGGCTAAAATAAAATAAAAAAAAAGTTAATGCAATAAAAATACAGTGTTATACTAGCTAGCAAATACACATTTGAGAATGAAGCTTATAATACCAGATAGGTATATAATTCATTAGAGGAATTGATAGGGGGTGATATGCATCAAATAGTGGTTGGATATATTCAAACAATCAGAGAAATGGAGAGCCTTTCCTACAGATGAGCCTCCTGTAAACATGTAAAAGTTTGAACCAATTCGAGTTTGTATGTTTATTTGCTTAGAGAGGTAGAAGTAATACAATACATTCCCATCGATAATTATTCTAGATTAGGACATCTGAATAATTTTTCTGGGACCATATAGCCAGGAGGTCTGGAAAAGTTGTATACAAAGATATTTAATGGTGAGATTATGTAAAATCATTTCTGTGAGTTCTGTGCAAAATTATTACTATGAAACAGTGCAACATATTACAATTTTAAGTCCAAGAATTCTAGTTTCATCCCATGTTTACATCCTGTAGTCTTTTTGCATCAGACACCACCATTGCTGGACTGGATTTAGGAAGAATCTCAGACATATAGAACAGCTCACATTTTTGTGTGAGACTAATGCTTAGCAAATCCAAAGAGGCATAGGACTTAAAGTATATTCAATGGAAGGTTTGTATTGCTGTCCTTGTGCCTGGATAACAGATTCAGTTCTATTTGATCTGGTGACCACCAAGCCTGAAAGTAAGGAAAGATTTAACATTCTGTTTTGTTACTGAATTAGGAATTGTGATAACATTTTTTAAGAGTTAGGTATTGTCTGTGATACTATTTTACTTGCATTAATAGTTACACTTCCAGGACAAGCTTTCATTGGTCCACCCCCATTTTTTCTTCTAGGTCCGGGCAATAATAGTACAGCTTGGAATGAGAAGAAGTAACCCATGGAAGCTTCTCCTGAAAATGTATCTGTTAGTGCAAATACAAAAAGTATCACCAACAGTACTTAACTTTTTGCTATTGCAGGTTGCAAACAATTATCTTAAAATGTTAACTCATAGTACATACACAGGTTGGACAACACATGGGTGCTCACATCAGTCCACAAATGCTCCCTGACACAACAGCCCCAATGAATAATGCAAAGGATGGCAGCCTGTAGGCCTGGCCATATACACAACAGAAGGATTTGGAATTGGGCTGCATATACTTGAACAGCTACTGCATATACTTGAATATAAACCAGCCAAAATATAAACCAAGGTACTTATTTTACATGAAATAAGTAACCTGCTTTGACTCGAGTATAAGCCTAGGGCACAAAACGCAGCTGTCTTACTACACCCCATCTACTGGTGTGACCCATATATAAACCAAGATTCTATTTCTCAAGGCTTTTTGAACTCAAGTATATACCGTACACACTTATTGGAATGCAAACAGTGGTGATAGATGAAACCACATCATCTTTACCCCTCCATTAAAATCCATAGCATGGAACCTCTTTAAGGAGTTGATTTGAATTTGAAATATATCACTCAAGAGGAATTTTTCTCATGGGATATATTTTTTACCAGAACTTTCACAACTATATAATTTAGAATATCAAATAAATTATTAGGGCCATATTATAAAATAAAAAGTACAAAAATGTGATCACACTATTTCATAATGATGTACCCCTGCAGAGACTAGTGCTAAAATATTCTTTCAGATCTGTTCTTTCTGAAATGTTATACAAATTTGAGAAGCAAGTACCGGTAGTACAAAACAACACATCAGCAACTACATAATGTCATTGCTAGGAATGGACTGGATGCTCTGTGCCATTTTAAATGCATCCAAGAGGAAGAAATGTTACCTTTTCAACAGATACCATCACTCTAAGCTGACATTACTATAGATAGCATAGAGTGGAAATTTGCTGCAGCCAGCAGAAAGCTTGTTCAACACAAAATGTAATATTTGCTCAACCAGCTGAACTAAGCTGTGAGGTTTTCTCTGAATTTTAAAACATAGTAAGGTTTTATTTCTAAATGTACTCCAAATTATCCTAAATTGTCTGCTAGGAACAGAAGTATAAGTTGGAATTTTAAACGTATAAATAGGTTCTTATCTATGAAAAACATGTCAGTTCTATCTACCTGCGGTAGACTTCAACACTGCTTGGAAATGTCAGAATTCCCCACATGGCTTAAGCTTATGTCCAGAAATATTTAAAACTGCAAATCTGTCATTTCTTAAAAGTATTATTTCTTAACACAACACATAGCTGTCCAAGTGATGAGATAAAAAAACAGGACATTTTCACTAAATCAAGCAAATGAAAAGTTACATTATCCACCATTTTGCTGACCTTCTCACTGACTACAATGGTTGTAAAATGTGATTAGTTACCATGTTTTATTGCACATCACTGCTCTTTACACAATTAGAGTATTGTGTGGCCATTGCCACTGGACAGAGAAGGGGAAAGCTAACATCTCTTTCAGTTTATTGTCTGAGATCTGTGTTTCATTGGGGAGAACAGAAAGTTAGATGTGTTCGATGAAAGGACATTTCTCACTCTTTTGTCACTAGAACAGGTGTTCCAACTAGAAGATTAAGGCTATGTTCAAACTGGCCATGAGGTTGTGGTGCCTTCCTCATGCTAGTGAAACGCCTTAGGAGAGCCACTACAAGTAGCTTCTGTCTGCAGCAGCCCTGTAGAGGATGAATGGGGGAAGTAGGGAGCGGCACTGTACCACTCGCAGTGCAAGTGACTGAGCAGCTGGCAAAGTGCCAGCAATTAGGAGTCATGCTTGATCCCCAGCCAGGTCTGAATTCACCCTTTTTCTCACTGCTTGTTCTGGTGACAGCTACAAAATTTGAAATGTCTCTTGACTTTTTGTCCTAATGATGATGGATATTGGGAAAATTTAGATGGTGCATCTAATCCTTGCCTATTGTATATAAAAAAATGAAAAAGCTTTGGTTTGACAGAACAGAATTTAACAGCTAAAATACATACATTTAATTATGCCAATGAGGGTAAGAAATAGGAAAAAAAATAATTCTATTGAGTGCATACTTACATTGACTTACTGTCCATGTAGTGTTACAAGTATATTACAATTGCTTGAAAGATGTGAGCCCACAAAAGGGTCCACGCAAACCAATGTACAACAAAACACCTTGCAAAGGGTTGATGGACTTTGTTGTTTAGGGATCCCAGTTGGTGGTCCTCAGACACAGTGGTGAATGTGTACAAGGTCAGCAGGGAGTCTTGAAGTCCAGAACAAGGCAAAGGTCAGGGTGGACAATGATTAAATGTAATCAGGATCTAATAGATGTCAGTAACTAGAGGAACAGGTAGGTACACTGAGACAATGAAAAATGGAAGCATGAAGGGTCTCAGGGACACATGGGATCATGGAAGGCACAGAGGACACAGGAGGCTCAAAGATCACAGAAGACATGTAGGTCACATAAGGCAGAAGGGTCACAGGTGGCATCATAGAAAGCACAAGGTAAACTAAAGCATATAGGTTTGGCACTAGAGTAGCAATGACCCTGTACATGTCTATACCAATCAGGCAAATTTGCCAGTGGCCTGAGGAAAGACCTGGTGCTGGATCATGGAAGAGGTAAGTATACTGTAAGTGTGGGACCTTCATGGAGCCTATATTTAGTTGTGGTATAGAGTTCTAAATACACTTTCACCAGTTTATTTTATGGATACTACAGCTTTATTCTACAATTTTATCAAGTACCACAAAAATAAACTGTAAAACACCCCACATTTAACTTTATATTTCAATGATTTTAACAACATTAAAAGTGATTTAACAACATTATTAATAAAAATGATAAGAAGAATAATAACACATGGACAAACATGCCTCATCAACTTAAAGAATTACATCGTATTATGAGAATTAAACATAAAGAGGAAATTACATAAGGCAGTAAAATACAACCCTTTACGCCCGTAGGCCAAACTGATGAGGACTTGGATGTCCACATTTTACTTTAGTGGCCATGAATGAGGACTGTATGGACAAATTGGTTGTTTTTTTTTTGTTCCACAGACTTTGCAGATAATCAGTTTGATTGCATTCTGTTTGCTAAACTAAAAAATCATGATGGAAGTAAAACAGAATTTCCTGAAAAGTTGTAAACTGTCAGACTTTAAGTGACATCTGAACCTTGGCTAGTAATCTGAAGTAAAGCTGTATGACATATACAAATCTTTCAAAAGTAAGCCTGAACATATTTACTAATATGGTAGGATAAATATTTTGGAGTCAAAAATTGTGACTAGTTCTCTTTAAAGGAAGAATTCTGTCCAACGTTAAAGAAAAATTGCCGATCAGATTTTTCACTCTCTGGGTACCTAAGGACTAACACATACAGCAAGTCCAACGCCTGAAAGCTGAAATAATTAACTTTTCATCAGCAAAGCTATCTCTGAACCTGTCGTGTGACTTCCCTATGCACAATGTACAAGGTCTTTGTCAGAAGTTCCCAGTGGAAAAACTAGATTGAATAGTAAAGTTACAGTGTGTTATGGAAGCTCTGGACCTCCAGCTCCCTCAATCCTCCTGACATTTCTCTAATATTGTTAGGAATCTCTTGTCAGCTGGTGACATTTGTTAAGTGATAAATTAGAAAAAACCTCTAGAACAAAATTACATTTTTAATGGTGCCAAGAAGAAAGTTAGGAAAGGTTACATAAAACAAACGAGTCACTGTATGTTTACTTATTACCACAGGGATCCACTGAATCTAGGCAAGCCATGGCAGGCGGATGTTGTAAGCAATATATCACCGCAAGAGGTTTCATCTGTTTTTTCTATTTGTGTCTTCACATAGAGAGAATCAAAAAACAAGCTCTCTGGAAATCCATGTCCCTAATACATATATGTGTTGTTCTTAGTTTCATAGCTTCCCTCCATAAAGGAATAAAATGTAAGTGCTACAAGGAGCTGGTAACATTTACAAAACTATTTGGGAAGGTTCATAGGCACAATGTAAAGCCATGCTTTCCAACATTTAGTAGGGGTTCCTTGCAAGGGGAAGGGGGTGGTAAAGCTTGAAAAACCCTTTAAAAGTACCCTGGCCAGCTAATGTTGAGAGATCCTCCCTACCTATAAAAGAAATGAGGGTTAATTGGGAGAGATCAGGATGGAATCTGAAAGCTAATAAATTTAAACAATTTAGCTCAGGGGTACCAAATCACCACTACCAATCTGCAGAATAGTTTGATTTTAAGGTGATACATGGTAGAGTTACACAGCATCGGCTACAGGTCACAGTGCACAATACACATTTGAAGAGCTCTCTGTGATCTGATTGTAGTAAACTGTTTAGACATCTGATTATTTTGAATGGGTTGGGTCATTTGCTTTTAGTGTGGTGTTTTCTGTATATTTTCACCAGTTATTTTATTCAATTTTTTTTGTGATTAGTTTTGGTCCAATATCTCACTATTCAATTTGACAGCTATTCGATCGAATAGGGAGATATTGTTCGGGTGATCGAATGCCGAATTCAAGCATCAATAAAATAAATGGTGGGAGAATTTGGGTTATTTTTAGGGATTGTGAAGAACTTCAAGAGCAATCAGGGGAGAAGAGCTGACAGCTCGGCTCCCCTGATTGCTCTTGCAGCCCTTTACTAGTTGTATGTGTTCTTGGATAGAATTTCTGTATCCAGGAACACAGGGAGTCCTGTGTTCCTAGATAGAGAAACTCAATCCATGAATAGGAATAGTGCTCCCTGATTGGCTTAGGAAAGCTTTCCTCAGCCAATAAGAGAGCACTAGAGGTTTTGAATTAGGAGACCTGTCCCCATTTACCCTCTAGTGACAAGGATCGCACACTGTTCTCAATGATTGCTGACCCCCACCGCATTCATTGAACGATCCCCAGCACTAGAGGTTAATTAACCTCTAGTGCCGTGCATCACACACTGTTCTCAATGAATGCTGGCCGCGGCTGCATTCATTGAGAAGATCCCCGGGCACTAGAGGTTAAATGGGGACAAGTTTCCCTATTCATTTATCTCTAGTGCTCTGTGATTGGCTGGGGAAAGGAAAATCCTGATGACGCTTGAGCTGTCATCAGGGTTTACCTTTCCTCAGCTAATCACAGAGCACTAGAAGTGATAAATGAGGAAACTTGTCCCCATTTAACCTCTAGTGCCCGGGGATCCCACACTAACAGAAGCCGTGGACAGCCATGGGAATTTTCCTGTCATTGTGGGATAACCTGTAAAAAAATAAAAGTTAGTTACACAAATCACACACATTCAATAAATTACTTTAACATTAATTTTTTTTTTAAATCACATTTTTTTTTACACACGAATTTGCAAAGTCGAATCTTGTGTTTTTCAGGTCGGGTCCATCCAAAATAAACAGCCTTATTCGGGTGTAATATAAGGAAAATCCGAACTCGAACACCAACACTAGTTGTGATAAATTACTTTTTTGTTTTCAGAGCTCCTTTAACTAATACTTATTTATAATTAAATTTTGTTAAAAGTAATTTTCTATAAAGAAAACATTTCTTTATGTCTACAGGCCCCTATTTTAAAGTTATTATGGGCAATAAAATAAATGACCTTGTATTAAGCCCTCCACGACCTTCTCTACCAAGTGCAGATTGTACCATCATTTGGCTGGCTTGTCTTCAGAGGCAAATTCAGAGATTATTACCTATGACAATTTTAGGAAATTCCTCACTACATAAACATCATCTGCAGATTCTATTAATAGTCAAAAAGAATCCAGAAACAGCTCTAAAATAGATTATTATAATGAAGCAGAGAAAACAATAATTTTACAATGGAAAGATAAGGCCATGATGATGTTAGAAAGACTCTTAATGAGCAGCTATTTTTGTAGTTTTTAAGTTCTGCTCAAGCAGCTTCTCTTATAGGAAAACTATAATGGATCGGGGGTAAATTTTATTTGAAAATTTAGTATATGAGGCAATGGCAGGCAGGATTGTGGATAGTGTGCCACTTAGGTTTCCTATTTATGGTAAGCGACTCCAGGGTTAATGGCTGCACACAAACTATTTGTTTTCCCAGGATCTAAATTTCTGTTCTGTGCCCTGTAGCCCTGAGGATTTGTGCAGCTTTGTATTTCAAAAGTTGTGAACAGTAGTATATTTGTAGGTAGAAAAAATATAATTTGACAGCAACTTTTTAAAGTATTCTAGAAAATTTTTGTTTTGAAACATAAAAATCTTTTCAAATTGTTAATCACATTGACATAATTATTTCTGTCAAAAAGCACAAATAGTTAAATTTTACACTCTAATTTTGGTTTGAATTTAAACAGTAAATGTAACAAAAGACTGTGAATTAACTGTACCTTCTCATGTAACACAAATCCAACAGCGTTTTTACAACCACACAAATCTGGATAATTCCTTTTCCTACACTGCATTAGGTCAAGAGCACAGGTGGCACTTAATCCAGACATTTTTCACCCGTCCTTGGAAGTGACAGTGTAGGGAACATAGATCCTGAGCAAAGGAAAATGTTATGGATAGTAAAACAGCATGCATGACATTTTAGAAAATTGCCTGAAGACTGATGGTTTATAACTTTTATTCTCCTTGATATAACTATCACTGGTCAGAATAGTAAAATGGGTACCCAAAGGCTTGTATGCAGCATTATGCAAAACTAAGTGGTGGTAACTACACATGGGAGGTCAACCATTAAATAGCTTCATTCTTCCAGTTACTTTAGTAAATGAAACTTCACATTGCTTTACTCTCCATAACATGAGCTCACTGGGTAAAATGTTCATCATATCTCTACATAAACCTCAAGGTCTTTGAGTAAGTAAAAGTTTGTAAATTGCATGGATCTTCAAATACTTACATATTCATTCAGAGTTTTTTAATAAGGACCAGCAGCTCAGATGCCAATAAAAGACAGTGTGATTGAGCCCTTGCAGCCATTAGCTAGTCAATTGTCCTAAAGACCTTTCATATCACCCAAGAAGATTCGTTGGTCTTTTACCTCTATCTCTGTGAGAAAAGTGCTAGATGTGTTTTAAACATGCATGCTTTTTGATATCTATTTAGATATGTAAACTCTATCAATTATCTTCTCTTGTTTTCTGTATTTTTATCCAATACATATATTGTAAAAAAAAAGTACAAAAGTGCCTGTTGATCTCACCGGAAATAATTGAGCTGAAAACTTCTATGACCTTGGCTGCACTTTTTTTTTGTTCCCAGTTCTTTATGTGGACCACAGAACACCCTCCTATGTAATGATGATAAAAAGGGGGGGGGCTAATGTGGTCCTAACATTCTTAAATCAGCCTGATAACAGTGCTGGTATGGTAAGCTTTGTCATCCTAAAACAACAAGCATGCTACTGGCAGGATTACCACGTGAAAGTAAAAGCCACCCTGAACCAAGTGCAGCAAAGAAAAAAGATTTATTCACTGGAGGGATGGAATAAAGGGTTGTGTTGAAAGGTGGAGTCAGTATAGGGAGGAATGATGATTTATGGCGGGGGCGAAGGGAGAATAAAGGCTATCGGACGAGTAAGAAAGCACCAGTACAGAAGGTACTTCGGAACCAAAAGTCCCATCCATCCAGTTTTGCTCTACTTTGTTATATTTATAAATAAATAAATATATGTTATATTTTGTTTATATTGTCCTTGTTATATGTGAAGTTATTGATGTGGTTAAACCTCACAGCTGTCACAGTCCTTGATGGTGCCAAATAGAGTAACAATATAAATGTCAGTTTCTTAATGACTTTGTGGACTGATGGAAATAAGTAAAACTGGTTTTCGTGGTGGTCATTGAACAAATGGATGGCTAAGCTGCCATGGTTGGAGCTATGTGGGACAAGGATAAAGTTTATGGTTTTTGGAAGTGTCCACTAAACTGTGGCTGCTGGTTGGTAGAGTTGGCCTTGAAAGTGTACTGGCAGCTTAATAATATGCTATAAAGCTTAAATTTGGTGAAAATTGGTGGTTATAAATCTTCTTTTTAACATTTTAACTTAACCTTGCCCAAATGAACAGTAAAATGTTTGAATAAAAAAGCAATATTGATGCAGCTACCACATCTGATGACAACAAATCTACAATACATCAGACATTTGTTTGTGTGGGTTTATATACACAAACACTGTTTGTTTGTGTCCTTTTGGGACATTTCAATATTCCTGTAGTGTCACTAAGACACTATCCAGAAACTGGACATAAAGGTCAGCAAAACCACAAATAGTAAAAAAAAAGTTAAAACAGGTTCTAGCTCTTTCTCATTCTACCAACACAAAATAAAAATGCTGGTCTGCCTTAACTTTCAACAATCTTCAATTATAATTCATATGCTATCAGCAGCTTTTTTGTATGCAGGTTTATTACCATTGCACAGTGCTACAGTACACAATCTAAAGCTGATATTTTCTGACCTTCTAAATCTACAGACTGTGTATCTAGATTGCGTTAAAAGAGCTGAAGACTTTTCATGTTGTCATTATAAGAGTGAAAACAACATTCATTTACCATAATGAGAAATTGTTTCCTTCCTGATGGGATAATGCAGATGGCAGACTATTGCAGGGATGTTATCTGGAAGAGAATTGCTTACCAGCAGGTGATGTAGTTGTTTTCTTTGCTGGAAGTAAACTCCTGCGGGGAGGGGTTGTGCTGTTACAAACTTCCAAGATTGTCCTATTTGTCCCCTTGGGGATCTCCTTTGAAGGCAAAACAGTATTTTGAGCAGGCTGGTCTTCATGCACAAAGCTCGTACCTGCTGTAAGAGAAAACAATCCAAATTATACCATCATAAAATATGCATAGGAAAGGCTGCTGGATTTAGGAATATTGGAACTAGAGAGGAAAATACTTTCATTACAGTGCTTCAATAGCAGAAAATAAATTGAATCATTATAAACTGTAATACATTCACAATAATTTATTTCTTGTGTATATGTATGGCTATAATATTATACAGTGCATTACTGAATACATTAAACTATTCAAAACAGTTCTTGCATTAAAAAAGGGTTTAAATCTTACACTCAATTACACCCACACATATTTGGTCATTTACAGATAGTATAGAAGAGGCAAATATTTTAACCATTTTGGGTCTCATACCAGTATATTCCATATAAGGAATATTCAGGGTTAACAGTGCTATAATAAGAGATTGAACATAAATAAAAGAAAAAAAAACTTTCAATGTTTTCTTAAAGTGTGTTACAGGTCACACCTGATCTACATATTAATGAAATAGCAAATACAATGAAACAATACATTGATTGTATTAACTCAATTACATTTGTGTCCTTTTACAAAGGAGCAGCTGCATTTTAACAGACACCCTTGCTGTGTAATACAAAGCAATTTTCAGCTGCCATTTTGACAGCTAGTGGTTTCACAGGGGGAGAAGAGCTGAGGATTAGAGAGGTCTCCTAAAAACTCTGTTGAGTTTTTTTTAGGTGTTATCCTTACATTACAAATATTAACGTTTTTAGTGGTGTTCTGGCTCATAAAAGCTACATAAATCAGCCACACCAGACCAGTTCTCATTACAAAAAAAACAAACTAGTCAATGGTTGTATATAGGTTTTATGAAAAGGATTTTCTTTAAAAAAAAGTGTCAGTACACTTGGGATAGTGTTCAAAGACACAAAAATATCAAAAACACTAAGAAAAACAAAACACACCCACCTTCCAGAATAAATGTATCTAATAAATAAAGAAGTATACAAAAAATCTTGATTTAAATTGAATTATTAACTAATTAATGAATTGTTGAATTAACCTGCAAATCCCTTATGGCCTTATGCTCTCAGGTAAAATGCTAGCCACCAGCCACTGTGGGAAATCACTTCTATAGAATTTTTACAGGATTTTTATGGAAAATATATATGGTATATGTCATAAAAATCCTTTTTATGTGAGTGATTTCACTCTCACTTCAGTGATTTTGTATTATAATTTTGAGCTTGGCATCTATTAGTATGCATTATCTGAACTACCACTGATACATAGGTGAGATAAATATATTATTGATGTATGATCTTGTATTTAGAGAGGGACAGTGTCATCAGAGATATACAGAAAGCAGTGATGTTACCCCTACTATCATTATTGCTTTATTAGTATGACCAGCAGCATAGTAGAAAAGGTCCATCTGAATAGAGTAAAACTTGCAGAGATGGGGTGGGAATAATCAGGTTTTCATGTTGATGCAGGAACGAGTACTTCTAATCACTGTAAGCATTCTCTATCACACTCAGACACTTGGTCTGATTTATTTAAGCACTCCAAGACTGGAGAATTAGTTTGTAATTTAGGCTTGTGCACAGCGAGCAATTGGCTCACTTTAAAGATCTCTAAGACTGGGGAATATAAACTATCATTCAACAAACCTGAAATGGATTGAAAACAATTGCTTTCTAATAGCAAATTATTTTTAACAAATTTATTCCAGGTTTGCTAAATCACCCAGGTTCTCTCATAAAAGTCTACCTTCTGCAGTCTTGGAGAACTGAAGTGGGCCAATTACTCGCTGTGTAGAAGCCTAAATTCCCAACTGATTATGTTAGACAGAAGGCGTATCAGTTCTGTACAGAATATATGCATTGTCAGCCTGTGTGGGCTGATTTGTAAAACTTGACCTTCAATTTTCAGGCACTGTGCCAGTTCAAATACAGAATCATCAAAGTCACTGAAATGCCTATTATGTCAATTAAATGTTAGTACTGCTTTGCTAAGACACCCTAACATAGAAGGCCACATTTATAAAAGTCCTCCCACACCATGGACGCACCTTGTATTTGTGATTTCAGCTTCTGCTTTGAAATAGAGACATAAATTATTTTCTGAATACAAAGAAAACATTGGAAAAAAAATAAAATAAAAAAAGGAGAACACAAATTAAATCCCTTAAAACTGCTGACCAGGATATTTATACCTAGACATATGCAAAATAATTCAAGCATGGCTGAAATGGGACCTACTGCATTGCAACCAGAAGTCAAAGTGTTCCCCTTTTCCTTTTTCTGCATACCACAGCCAAATAAGTCAATCAAAGATGTGGGTGAATGTCTTTTTTGTTTTGTCATTTTTTTCATGGTTGTTCAGTCTCTTCCCCATGCCTCTCTTGAGGGGAATGACTGATAATTGAAAAAAAAATGTTACATCCTACTTTGAGTTCATTTACAGGTTAATGGCTTCTTACTGGTAACAACTGATGGGATATGGACTCTTTTCAATAATAGGCTGCTAATTGCTGTCAATACTAACAATGGCATCTGCATGGAAGCAGAAAATCATTGGAAATATTACCTTGTGAGAAGCAATAAAAGGAAACAAGAACAGAATTGCTTATTATTTTCTCACAAAGTTGAAAAGTGCTTTTAAGCTGGTTCCATGATCATTTAAGGAAAACATTGCATTAGACCACTAGAAGTAAATGGCTCCTTGGACTTTTTTAATTTACCAACAGTGCCAGACCAGGAAGCCTCTGGAAAACCAATGAGCAGTAAAGGAGTGTCCATACTTCTATTCCTACTTACTTCTAATTCTTCTGGGTGAAAAATCAATCCGGTTTACACAGGGTAACTGGCAACCACTCTATAAAAGCCTGTCTTAAACCTAGCTAGCTCTAGTAAGAATTGCTTAGGGGTAAGTGCTTATTAGTAAATAAATGAGAGTGCACTTTTATCTATTCGAGATGGGGTGAAAACATTTGCCCCTAGGGTTAGCAAAGGTTGGGCAAGCAGCTGCTGCTAGGGATAGCTAGGTTAAAAGTGTGGTAGAAATGTGGTGTTTGCATATTTTTTTTCACTGTTTGTTTTATTACCTTTAAAAAGATGTAAAATGTTAAGGCTAAGAAGGGGAACAATTTCACGATAGTGAAAAAGTGCCTATGCAAAATACAAAATCACTAAAACATTTTGCCAAATAGGCAACATTTTGTAGAACAGAACAAATTTTAGCCAAAATTTCACATAAAATGAAAACTAACAGTTTTGCACATCCCTTGAGAAAGCATAATGAGAACTATTATAAAACCTGTCTACTTATTCTGGGAAAATAGGAAATTGATATTTAAAAATAGGAGTTCATGAGAAATTGCGTCCCGAAAACATTCTTCCTGAATACAGAGGAGGCAGAAAATATACATTCAACTTAGATTTGGACTATTTTTTCACTCCCTCCCCAGTTTTACTCTAGGTGCTGCAAATGACCAGAGGGGCTGATTACTTGCAGATTATTATCAGCTTGAAACTGAGGAAACATAGCTTGGGGCTGCAATCTCCACCAGTTTAGCACTCACCAACAAAGTGATAAAGGTCTTATTATGTGGATAATGAGGGCAGATCTGAGTTCAAGACAAAGTGCAAGCAAAACAATAATAAGATAGGTAATAATATAGTTCTCAAACCTTTTGTCATTTTCCAAAGACATTTCTTGAATATGTTTTGTGCTTGAAGTGTCATATTGGCCTCTTATTGTGCTACTGAAAAATACTTTTTTTCATATAGAATACTTAAAAAGAAATGGATGTGCCAATTACCATATATACACTGCAGAAGTATCTTCCTGATGCATGTGTTTTAAACTGCAGTGATTTATTTACCTTCAGTAATTGTTTCATGAAAGTTACATTTATTGTTTCATAAATGTAACTCTATCATTACAAATGTAAACATCATACTCCTATTTTGAGTTTGAGCTATATATTAAATTGAATGACTAATTGTGCTCATCCAGATTGACAGGATTACAAATGCTCAAGCATCCCCAGCATTGTGGAAAAGACTACTCAACATAAATCAAAAAGCAACTTTTTTTTTCCTCAGAGAAAATGGTATTTTGGGGCATTTCTAAGCAATTTGGCTTAAAACATCTCTTTGGATTTCTTCTTCACTCCTTTTTCTTTACCAGTTCAACTTAAATATATTCAAGTTCAGCTTACAAGATAAAAAGTGCATACCCAGTTGTTTGCCTCTTAGTCCACTTAACATTATCCAAAGTTGTATTTGCTGCAAAAGGTCTGCCTATAGCTCCACATAATCATTCCTTTAACATTAATAAGGATTGCAATATGTGCTGAGAAGCCCTTTTTTGCACTGTCTATACTGGTAATACTGTCCTATCAGGTGCCCATTATATATGAATCCTTTGGAAAGTATCGGGCAATTCATAACTCTGGATCTGGCTTGGTTCCCTCAACATCCTCCAATTCCTGGAATCTAGATAAGTTTGTTGTGTGGTGATTACGTTCTGCAACAATCCTGAAGAGAATACACCGCCTGAATAAAAAAAAGTCACACACTGGCAATATTTAGTTGGACAGCCCTTAGTTTGGGTTCTAGCATGCACTATCCATGATAGTTTCAATAAGCTTATGTAATGAAAAAATCATTTATTTCCATCTGCATTACATTTCGCCAAGTTCTCATATTAGCAACGGGAGAGTTGTACTGATATGTAAAGACTTCTCCAGGACATCACAGAAATTCTCAGTGGGGTTAAAGTCTTGAACTCCATAGTGGCCAATCCAAGTTTGAAAATGATGTATCATGCTCTGTGAACCCCTCCTTTACACTTTGCATCGTGATATTGATTCTTGACATTATTATGTTGAATTGGTTGTACAACCAGGGTAAAAAAATCCATTAATGCAAAACCTAGTCATTTAGCATATTTAGGTAGTCAGTTGACCTTATTTTTTGGGCACACGATTTTGTTAAACCTAAACCTAACCAGTTAAAGCAACACCAGACCATATGCCCATATTGGCCAGGCAGTGTAGATTCACATATATTTATCTGGCCAAGTGTTGCTATTATTGCTATTTCTGAAATATAAGTATAGTACAGCTTTCGTAAGGATGGATATAACTTATCTCAATATTCCTGCTAACCTAGTTTATCAAAATGCCAAACAAACTTCTGAAAAAATGAACAGCAACATAAGTGAAAAGAAATGAACAATCTGTATGCCTGCTACAATCTAAAACAAAGTAATACTTATACAGATAAATGAATGGAATTATAAGTCTTTAGTTTAAATGAAAAAGAGAAATCTGATTTTTGGAAATTTGCAGCAGCTGTGGGTTAGTTTATAGCAAGAAGAAATATTTATACAGCTTAGACAATGGAGGTAATGAACCTATATTTGGACTTTTTTCCCCAATCAAAATCTGGAAAAAAAAGTTTTCTTGCATCAAGCTAGTTTTGGGATAACATGCAATGCTTAGATGGAAAAAAATACTATATAACAGGATAAATTTTCTGACATCCACTGCCCTTTTACTAACACACAATGTAAAGGATGTATATAAGAAAGACAAAGAATATGCCATGTAATCTTTCTTCAGCTGCCAATACAATCATAGACAATGTCTATGCTGCCTGTCACATTTCCTATTTTAAGACTCCTTTACTAATCTAGCTAGTACAGTTTCTAAGTGAAAAATTTAAAATTAACCTATTCCTAAAATAATCTGGTTTTAATGAAGTTGCATAGGCTTCTCCCTAATCATTCCAGTTTGCACTCATTGGTTACCCTTCAACACATGGGCTTCAATGTTGCCAATTTTTGTTTTTATTTATTTCTTCCCTTTTTTCTCTTTTTTTTTCCAAGGCAGGCACAATTCTATGGCTCTGTTTAGAATTAGACGCACTACCCACCCAAATTTTTAGAATGGATAGTAGCTTTTCAGGAAGATTTGATATGAATAGCTTGTACACATCTAATACTATTTTTGCTTCTATCTATATTCATAGAACCTTTGTATTGTATAAAACGTTTGCTGTTAACATATAATGCTGCAACAATTCTTTATGCTGTGGAAGCTAATTAGACAAAAAGGCTAAAGGCAGGTGGGTAGTGGTCATCCGCTAGGCATCCAGGAGTGTTAAGCTGTGTTTTTGACAAGGGTTTGCAGAAGAGGTTGGAAGCTAATGTAAGCGGTTAGAATGGCAGACCACCCTGAGACACTGCTTGAACTGTCTGAAAGAATGCACCTCAAAAGCACTGCCTACAAACACCTGCAAAAAAATATTAGTATACAACCACTCCCATTTATTTTAATAATAAGCTGGGTTTTGGGCTGGGTAAGGACTTGGTTGACTTGTGCTAAAAAGCAGAGGTGCCCAAAAAAACACCTTCTGGATATAGGCTAACAGTATTTTGTTTTTGTTTGGACCACCAGTGTTTTTTGGGTGTTTTTATTTTTGTCCCTACAACATAAACGCCCTGTTACTTGGACCTACATCTAATCAGGTACCATAATTTTTGGAAGAAGATGTGACCAGAGGTGCCAGTTACATTTCATCTCCAGAGTAAACCTTATAGCATAATGAAAATTATTCTATAGGAATGTGTCCTGGATTGTAGATGTTAACCCCAACTAGATGACACTCACGTTACAGTGCTTAACACTATATTATAAATAGCTGGCACTTATAAAAAAAATAGTTAGCTGTCATTTTTCTTTCTTTCTTTGTTGCATTTTCGCGTTGCCCATTTCAGGCAGCTCTTTCCTGTCTACATGCATACATGTAGGGCAGGGGTGAGCAAACTTTTTTGGCTACTAGGCTATTTTAGGAAGTCAAGAAGGCACACTAGTCCAATCTCTGTCTTCCGCTGATAGCTCCGCCACCCACCAGGAACGCCCCTGAAGGGAGATCTCTCTCCCTTGCAATGCATACAGAGGAGAGGGAACACCCCTCTCCCTTTGCATTGCGGAGGAGAGGGAATGTCTCCTTACCCCGGCGGCGAAAGTGTTA
Source organism: Pyxicephalus adspersus (assembly GCF_032062135.1). Classification (NCBI taxonomy): domain Eukaryota; kingdom Metazoa; phylum Chordata; class Amphibia; order Anura; family Pyxicephalidae; genus Pyxicephalus; species Pyxicephalus adspersus. Next base: position 27,014,505 of record NC_092858.1, read on the forward strand.
ACGTCGGCTGTGGTAAATAGTGAAGGGAGGCATAACAAGGAGGCTCAAGAGCCGTGGGTTGCCGACCCCTGCTGGCTGGGATTAGGCCTGGATCAACCAGGGGGGCGTTAGGCCGGAACGGACCACTGGCTAGGCCATATCTGGCCTAAAGGCCGGAGTTTGCTGACCCCTGATGTAGGGGATGGCATTTTTCAAGGCAGGTTTCCTGCTGGCGGTAATAGGGAAATTTGTGTTGAAATAGCCAGTTGCAGTCTCCAAGAGTTGCCTGTGAGGTAGGGTGCTAATGCAGGGGCACAAAAGGTTAACAGGGACACTTTATAAAAAAATGCCTCTGAAGAAGGACCATTGTGGCAAGATCATCACATAATAATTTATGAAAATACTTCATGCTTTTGAAACTTTCCTGTTGCCCTGCTTATGATTTGTGAAATGTATGAAGTGGCTGGAGATGTGAAAGCTGCTTATGAGTAGAGGACATTTGCTGAGATGTATGGGTTAGTGCCATGTAACAGTATGTCATTCTCCAGAGGATTAGCACCCTAATGAAGGAGGATGTGACTAATGTGATTTGTGATTTCTCAGTCATTCAGAGAAACTTTCAGCCAAATTCAACTAAAGTTCAAAAACTAGAGTCACATATCTCTGAACGGTAAGTATAGCTTTCCTTCCAGATTTATTTAGCATATACACAGACTGAAGCTTAATCAGAGGCAGTGGTTAGCATTTTTTTCTAATCTACAACCAGGCTTTCTAGTCCCATTGGCAGTTCACAAAGCATTAGCAGTCTGTCAAACCTATTTAAACACCTAGCATTCTGTAACTGAATTCGACTTTGTATGCTGCAAACAATTCCAAACTACATTTCCTGGTCAATTTATTAGGTATACCTGTTCAGCTGCTTGTTAACAAAAATATCTGATCAACCAATCACATGGCAACAACCTAATGCATTTAAGCATGAAAGCATTGTCAAGATGACCTGCTGAAGTTAGAACTGGGCATTAGAAAGGGAGTGGTCTGAATATATCCAAAACTGCTGATCTGCTGGGATTTTCATGCACAGCCATCTCCAGGGTTTACAAAAAAATGTTCATAAAAGAGAAAACGTCCTATGGCAGTTCTCTGGGCAAATATGCCTTTTGATACCAGGAGAAGGAGAATCACCAGACTGGTTAAAGCTAATAGAAAGGCAACATTAAATCAAATAACCACTCATTAAAACTGAGGTATGGGGAAAAGCATCTCTGAATTGCACAGCAGATGGACACTTGAAAGAGATGGACTATATATCTATCTGACTATATGTTGGCCAGGGACAGGCCCCTGAGGCCAGAATTTGCACCGGCTCGCCAAAAGTGGATAAGAGAAGATTCAAAAAATGTTGTCTGGTTTGATAATGTTGCAGCAAAAATTCAGATTTAAGATTGTAGGGTTAGAATTTGGCCTCAACAATATGAAATAATAGGTACATACTGCTTTGTTTAAGCTGGTTCTGCTGTGATTGTCTGGGTGACATTTTCTTGGCATAATTTGGGGTCCCTAGTACTAAATGAACATTGTATAAATACCACAGTGTACCTTATAATTACTGTTGGAGCCATGCTCAGGATAACATTCCATTTGTCACAAAGCTCAAATCATCTCAAACTGGTTTGAACATGTCAATGAGTTCACTGTATTTAAATGGCCTCCACAGTCACCAGATCCCAATCCAATACAGCACCATTGGGATGTGATGGAAAGAAATATTCACATAATGGATGTGCAGCTGAAAAATCTGTACCAACATCCCTGAGAAATGTTTCCAGAATCTTCCAGAAGGCAAAAGGGGGTCACAGTACTAGCAAGGGGATCCTAATAAAAAAGACCAGTGAGTATATATCGCTACATTAAAAAAAAAGCCCGAAGAAATTTTAAGGTATAGGAAATATTGTGGGGCATAGGACTTAGCTGACTGCGTAAAACACAATGTGCATACATAACTATCCCAATTTGGAATGGTACCCTTTACTTCTGGTCTTGTTAAACTCAAAGTAAAAAAAAAAACCCACTCAAAATCCAAACTCTGCTAATTGTTGTACACTGATCCTGATGGCTGAGGATATTGAATACTTCCAGATATGTTGAATAACTGTCTCTCCTGCTCCATGTTGTGGTAACTCCAGCCAGAAGCTGGATATGTAATGAAAAATTTTTAGGAAATTCATTTTCTATTAGCTTTTCTATCAAATATAATTAATTAGAAATACAATTTAATTTATGTGTATATATGATGAAATTAATATTGTTATTTAGCTTGTATTTTAGTTCACAATGCCTTATTCTAAAGTCGTATATGCTGTGTATATATATGGATATATATCGCTTATATTTCGCTTTCCTTTGTCGACCTCCCACCCAAGTTAACATGCTAATGAAGTTAAATAAATAAAAAATATTTTTTATTAATCCTATTTTAAACAAAGGTTCTAGGTTTATGACCCATTCAGCATGGTTTTCGAATGTAGTGCTTGTGTTAATATGTTTATTTCTGCAACATGGTGCACTGTGTGTAACGTGCCATTTATTAATATTGGCTCCCAATGCATGACCAGGGTAATTCAGATACAGTCATAGCTGCTGCTCTTGACCAAATGTTACCACCCCCCTTTTGTGTTTAAATAAAACATGACTCCAGTTGTTGGTAAAATTGGCCATAGCAGCCCCTTTATTTAACATAACACATTCTTGGCAATCAGAGGCCCCCTTTAAAAGTTCAATACAACAATAAAATTATTTTATTTGTTAAAACAGTGGGCAAACACACCCCCCCCCCCTTTTTAGTCCAATAAACACCCAAAACTCCAACCTCTTTCATGAAGAAACTCCGCTCCACTTTCCGGCCCCCAGCCGTCCGTACACCGTCTCGGGGACAATTAGCGGGTTCCAAACTACACAATTTTTGCCCCCACAACAACCGAGTGTTCTGCAGGGCAACCCCCAACCGAAGTACCCGTACCTCTACGGGTCCCAACCCCCCCTGGAACATTCCCCCTTTTAACAATCTGAACTTTTTTAGACTTCTAACACACCCTGCCTCTGCCAGCTGCTATGACAAAAAACCTCCCTCCCGTAACTAACAAAGGGGCGGGCGGGTGGGAGGCTTATTGCTCTTCTCCAAACTGCTGTCTCCCCCTCCCTCACCCCCCTTTTTATCTCATTTCTTCAACCAATCCCATCCCTTAATTTTCCCGCACTTTTCTCCTATTTTTTTTTTTTTTTAACTGACACCTGCCTCTATGCCTTCCCTTCCCCCCTGTCATGAGGCCCTCCGCCTATTCTGCTTCAGGCCTACTTTACTTTAAAGGACTTCTGTAACACATACTGTGCATTATACCACACTACCATGCATTGTGGTGCATTGCATCAGAAAAATGATACTTTGGCCCATTCTGTTGCATTGGCAGCCCATACTCTTAAATGTTACATGCATGATTTAATGCAACACACCAGAACGGACACGTCTGAATGGACCATTAGTGTAAAATCATTTTGAAAGTGCATACCACGCTTGTTCTTGACAGCTACGTTTATTGCACATGTTCTCTTCAATTAAAGTTTTTTTCTGAAGACTTCATAATTCTTCTTCTCCACACCACCATTCCAGGAATTTTTCCTGCCACTAACCACCATCAAGCAATGGTGGTAACCTTTACACCTACTGAGTCTGGTTGTACTATTGACCACCAGTAAGGAAGGTAAGATTACATTTTTTTATCTAACAATATCTGTTTTTGTACCTAATAAGTTTGGTGCCCTGCAGAAATAGCACATATTCAATAAAAGTATAGTTCCACTTTTTCTCGTTTTCTCTTTTTTATTTCTTTCTTATTAATATTTTGAATGTTGAGAATAATTTAGATGATAGCAGATTAATAGCTTATCAAACTGATTCATGTACTTCAAAATATTCAACTATGTTCATGTTTGGAGTATGTTTTTACAATTTCCATAAAGATGAAAACAGTGGTCTGCTAATTAACTGTAAGAACAGTCTGAGGATGGCACATAAAAACAGTAGTTTTTTCTGCACAAATTTTACTGCATGAAGTAGTGTAAAGGATTAAAGACAGAAAATAAGTTTGTGTTAATAAAACATAAAATATATGAATTTATACCGCATTATTTTTACGTAATTAAACACACAGTTCAATTAAGCAGCATAACTAAAAGTTCTTTAGGAATAAAAAATTAAACTGATAAAAAGGCTGAATTCTTTAGTTTATGTGTAAGTGTCAGAACGTTGGTGATTTATTAAACATCAAGATGTAAAATTCTTATTTTTGTTCTTAAATTTTAATTGGATAGGGATGGTTTTGCCCATTGCTAAATTTATATAACTTTTAGCTACTCGAACAGTATCTATCACTGAGAGATGATGTAAACTGCCATTGCTGACCTGGTTCTGAAAAATACAGCTTGTTTGGTTGGCGTTCTAATTCTCTGTCTTTAATACCTTTTGAATCACTGAGCCATAATGTGCATACAGCTCAGGTGTTCAGCTAATTGTCACACAACTTGTCACAGTTATCTGTAAGCTTGTTTCCCGTGTGTGACTAAAACGCCGCCTCACTTTTTCGGGAATGGACACGCGTGCCCACTCTTCTTTTGCAAAAAATTCTTTGGTGGTCTGGAGCGCTGGCCGGTCTGCCCCCCAGCGGGGTCAGAAGGACCCTGCTGGGGAAGGGGCGTACCTGGCAGAGCCGCAGACCATGTCTCCTGTATGGAATTGCAGCCTCAGGGCGGTGGGTGGGTTGTTTCTCTGAACACAACCTTCCCACGCTCAGACCTGCGATGGGAGAGTTGGCAGGTTCTGGTATCATGACGTAACTCTGGGGGAAGTTTCTTAACCTTTGCGTGACATATAGGCAGGGGTGTAGTGGGGCAGGCATGTTTACATAACAATGATGCGTGCTCGCCATGGATAGTACCGTGCCCCCTCTTTTTTTTTTTTTACGACTACATCTCTGTGCACAATCAATTTATTTTTTTGCAATCTAAACACAAAAATAACAATGAAAAAAATTATTTTTTCCTATTTTCATTATGGTAAACCTTATTTTTAGTTCAGTGTTACTGTAGATAAAAAAATGTATCTTAGTCTATACTTTGACCCATTTTTAAAGATACTCAAAGTAAGATTCAGGTACAAAGCATTGCACAGTTAATTAGGATGAGAATAAGGACTATTCTTAAATTTGGCACTTTTTTACATATGGATCTAATAAATAATGAACAATTATAATGAACAAAAGCTTTTTTTCTTTGTTGCAATCACATAAAAGTACAAAGTGAAAGCACATTACAGGACATATTCATCCACAAAGAATTAACACATTGGGTGCTATTTAAAAAAGCAGTGTATATGATATTGACAAAACATTCCCTGGTGGACAATCAGTCACTGCTATTAAAAACACAAGGACATGGAAGATTCTCCACCAAAGAATGTTTGGTGAATGTCAGATTCACTCCTTTAAAAACAGGATGATTTTTATGCAGCAGACTTTTAGCACATCCGCCCATGTTACTTAATATTTTTAAAGTGCATTCATTTACCTTAATTCACACACTTTGCTAAATATCACTACGTCCCACCACTACATATCTCCCATCCTATTGTGTGTAAATTCCCCCACCTACTAGATTGTAAGCTTTTCGGGGCAGAGTCCTCCCCTCCTGTATCACTGTCAGTATTAGTCTTTCATTTGCAACCCCTATTTAATGTACAGCGCTGCATAATATGTTGGCGCTATATAAACCCTGTTTATTATTATTAATAATAATAATAATAATAATAATAAATATCATATAAGGCTTTAACATGGTAAAGTTATTGTACATGTTAGTGTATTCATTTTATTTAGATTTTTATTGAATTTTCTCTGAAATAATTCCTTGTTTTGTAGATTAGACACTGGCTGATATGGGGTGACAGTGTTCTGTCCACGTTTTTCAGTTGTTCAGTCAGGTGTAAATTGTAAAAGAGTTGTTCAGGGATCATGAGACACTATTTTAACACATGGATTGGTCACCACAGAGTACAGACACAAACCCAAACCCTTGAGAATCTTTGGGATGTTGCTGGAGAAAACTTTCCGTAGTGCCGTAATCTATGTCCTCCTTGCCCATGACAAACAGCTTTCATGCCAATTTATAATAGTCGATTCTACCTATGCCTATACCATACTTTGGGCTTGTATAATTCTTTAATACTGGTGCAAGGTCAGCTTAGAAGTTCCAGCAACAATAAATGCACCTTCACCTATTTACATAAACAGGCTCCCTATTTTTCATTTTATACTATGTGCACCAATATAACAATGTGCTCTGTGAAGCCTGAAGTCACAATCCCAGCAAAAACATATAAATTACCTTGTTGTGTCAGTAAAGGGGCTGCAGAGTTCCTGACCATGGGGCCCTGCAATTTTCCAGTGACAGCACTGTGTTGGTCTGTCATGTCTCTGGAGATACAATTCGATTTATTCTCATTAATAAAACTCGCACGTTTAATATTCTACCAGTAAATTGGAGCCGAACAAAAGGCAGGGCAAGGTAAGTTTAATGGATTCCTAAAATATTTATAAAATCTTATCAATCTGCCACAAATTTATATTTATAAGCAATCATAATAGTAGGTATCTCCATTCAATGGCATGCATATTCACAATACAGGTGTAGCAATGATCCGCACCAAAGCACACATCACAGCCAAATTATACTACAATCATATTCGATGATTATCTGCTCCACTAAAAAGCAGGCCTGAAGCAAGGAAATTAGCGAAGGGCCTCATGACAAGGGGAGTAGGGAAGGCTGAGCGGTCGGGGTTAAAAGTTCAAAAAAAAAAAGAGAGAAAATTGTGGGAAAATTAAAGGTGGATAAGGTGGGGGGGAGGGAGAAGGCTAAGAGTTAAAAGAGGGGCCCGAGGGGTGGGGGGCAGCATTTTAAAATTGGCAGTGACTGAGCGCACCCACCCTCCCTCCCTAAGGTTAAGTAAGGGGGAAGTTATTGTCATAGCAGCCGGCGGGGCATGTTTTTGTTTTGGGTCCATGAAAGTTAGAGGGGGGGGGTAATGGAAAATATAGGGGAGATGGGGACACAAAAAGGTTGGGGTTTCGGTACAGTAAGGTTGGCCTTGCATGACACTTGGTTGTTGTGGAGGCGAAGTTGAGGAGGGAGATCCGCTAACTGTCCCCGAGGCGGCGTATGTGCGGCTGGGGGCCTGGCGGTGGATCGGAAACGGCAAGATGATGAAGGAGGATTGGTGACTTTCATGGACCTATATGAAGAGTTGTTCCACTTTTATCTGATGTTTAAAAGGAAGGGCTTGTTGGGCCTATAAAATTGTATATTGTTAAAAATGGAACATGGTGTTAATAAAAGGGGCTGCTGTGGCCAATTTTTTCCAACACAAAAGTGTAAGTGTCCTCATTGGTTAAGGGGGTATTGTTGGGTGGAGGAATTGATTGGTCGGGCAGCGAGGGCTTCTTATACTGTACCCCGGTCATGTTCTAACAGAGGAACTTTACCCTTTACAAATGGCACAGAACTCCACATCACAAGAAAAATACATTTTTCATGCATAACATTTCTTTTAAAGCAAAACCACATAAACTTGATCAGTTTAACCTGTCAGTTATATTTATGTCCTGCTGGTCCTGAGGTTTTCATAGTCCTGCCAGACTGTATAGCCAGTCTGGTGACCTAACTGTGTAATCCTGCAGTTGAGCAACAAAGTTTTACTGCTTTCCTAATGCTTCTTGTCTTTAAGTGGAGGGTTGATGAGCAATAGGTCATTCTGCATGTTCCTTGTATGTATTTAGTCTCAATGAAAGCTATGTATTTAGGAAAATTGAAAAAAAGTATTAGGATTACATTAACATGTTAAAAACAATAGTCTGAGGTTAACATATAATTGTAAGAGCCTGCATCTGGTGGGGTGTTGGTGTTCTTGTGGTATTACAACCTGCATTCTTTGTGTTATGCCTTCTGGAAGGGCAACAAGCCTTGGTTTGGGCCCTGTGCACCCGTTCCTAATGCTTAGATGGGTCACACATGTAACCTAAAAACGGTATTATTAAAATGTCCCTCTCTCATATTTAAATATACTTGAAATAACAGTGTGGCCTGTTATGTGTTGTATACAAGTTTAAAAACAAAACTTTTTTAAGGAGTAATGAACACCATAGCCAAGTAACCTATATTCTCTGTAATATTATAAAAAGATTAGCACTATTGTTAGTGATAAAAACATTGAAATAAAATAAGCAGTTTATCTTCTTAGCATGTGATAAGCTTCCAATGACACGTGACACAATTATGAAGCTTTATTGTTTAGGAGAGGGCTTTTGGATGACTTTGCCTTTGTTAAATTACATCTGCTTGAGACATGGAGATGGGGTGGACTGGCAGATGTTTGATGAGCAGTTTAAGCATTAGGCAGCTACTCCCTGATCTTTTTCAAAGGGAATTTCATAAACGTGGTTTTGAAATGATAATTGATTCAGACAGCCTTCAAATCTCTCCTGGCCTTGGATAAATAAAACAACATTGAATTCTGGATTTGGCAGGTAAGAAATTGATATAAAATGAACAACTGAAGGATTAATGTAGTGTAAAAAAGATTCAAGACTGTAATAAACTCCAAAGTTTATCATATTACTAAGTAATATACCCCAATGACATTAAATGCAAGTGTAAAACCAAGCAATTTATTGATTAAAGTGGCACTGTACCATTGGGGCAATTATACCTATAGTGATGTGAACACTATATGTAATTATAGTATGACTATATGTAATAGAAATATTCAATTTTTAACATGTTTAAACAGAAAAGCATTAGATCCTTATTTATATAGTGTCTATAGATAAAGGTTATGTATTTATAAAAATTAAACTTGAATAAAAAAAGGAACATTTGGCCTTTCAATCATTTAATAAAATATCAATGATTGTAATAGTACATTGAAACAAAGTAAGTACACCCTTGAGCTCATTAGCCTCATATGCCAGCAGTTCCCCCATTAGCATACAATTATTTCACACTGACTTGTTAAAAGATTAGACCATTCCCCCCTGCAAAACCCTAAAGTTACAATATTTTTGTGTTTTTGTCTTTAAACTGCTTATTTCCAGTCCCCTAAAATGTTTTACTGGGATTCTTTTTAGGGTTTTAATTAAACCAGTCCATTGCTGTCTGCTATTTTTTGCAAGCAATTAATTGCTGAATTTACTGGTGTGCTTGTCATCATTGTGCTGAAAGATCAATTTTATTTGAAATCTTTTTTGAATTTATAACTGCACATTGATTACTCTGAATCAGCAAATCAAAACCAAAATATACCATTTCCATCATGCAATAACGTTGGTATGGGTTCAGACAACTTGCTACTATAGCTGACCACTAAACAAATAAACATAAACCAAAAAAAACATGTCCGCTGCTTTGCATCATCCAATCAATAGGTAGGACTTCTCCAGCGCTAAAGATATTTCTCTCTCTCTCGCCACATGCTGCCAGACGTGCTTTAAAAGGAACCCACTCATCCCCATTCATGTTTCATAATATCTATTCTATAAATCTATTATATATGTTTATTATTGTACAACTGCTAACATGATCTGTTGCTTGGGGATAAAAAAAAAGTTATATTGTTCATACCACACTTAGGCTATGAGCCTAGAAGGCTCTGTGTTTCAAAATTAAATGACTATGACTGCTTGCTTTATTTAAAAATTGCAAAATTAAAAATGTAGATGTAATATGTTTGCACCAAGGCTCTGCATTAGAAAAGACCAAGAAAAACTGTCATACATGGTCCCATCTTTTCAGATTCATTCATTGTATTATTCTCTCAAATGTCTTCCCTGAGAACTTCGTCAGCTGCCTCTGTCAAAAGGCTGAAAAATAATCTTTTGTTAACCAGGAAAAAGTCACAGACACTCATCTGTGTGGTGACATGAAATTGTTATATATTTTTACCAACCTAATTTTTTATAGCCCTAAAGGCAAGGATGCAGGATATTAAATTCACTTCAGCTACTTTCTTTAATTAAACTGTGCCAGGGTATATATACACATATATATATATTGTATTTATCTATCTATATATATATATATTTACACATACACGATACCATCTTTTATTCCAAGTGACTACCTTTTAAATCTAATTATAAGATAATGAGTCTGATTTATTAGAGCTCTTCAAGATTGGAGAAGATAGGCTATCATTGGAGAGTACCTGTGTGACCCTGAAAATGATTTATTCAAACTCATTTGCTAATAGTAATCAAACGTACAGTGTTATGTCAGTCATCCACCTTTTCACCTCTCAGCAGGCTTTCACATCAGGGAAAGCCAGACAGAGAAAACCTTGAGAGTCAGGCATCTCACATGGCCTACACACGACTTAGACACATTAATTAGGTCTAGGTAACAGGTAGGATCTGGACCTAGGGATGGAGGCTTTATCGCACGAAAACTCCAAGGTCCAGAACTGATCTGGGAAAACAAGATCTGGGATTGTTTTCATTATTCCAAATATAAATTCTGCAGCCCCTTACTACATCTATGTGAGAAACCTAGGTGACCTGTATATATCATCCACAATCCTGACATCCAGTACCCTACAATTTATATATATTTATAGCACATTGTCTTGCAGTCACCTTTTACTTCACAAATTAAAAAAAAAAAAAACTAAAGCTGTTGCACAAAATAAATTAATAAATACAATGAGCTTTTATCTCATCAATATAGTTCCCAAGAGGAAAACAGAGGACCTGTACTGTCCTTTCAATGATCCATGTCCTGAGACACCACTGTGATACTGGTATCTGCTGCACGATTTCAACACGTCTGAATGTGTAAATACCAGGTACCAATGGTACACACATTGGTTTCTCCTGCTAGTTTATTCCTGAATTACCTAACAGGCTAATGATGAGAACAACCCATCTATTAGTGAAAAATACTTGCAGCTGGGAGCAGCATTTTAAGACATGGGCCATTGGAGAGTTTGATACAGGGCCACTTCTTTTTACAAGTAAGGCATATTTTTTTGACCTTGTAGTGACAACAAGGAGCCATCACAATAAACCCTTAATAAATGCATGATATACTACTTGGAATGTAAGAATCTACAAAGATATGAATAACTAACACACGGATGAAAAAGGTGCAAAGGATAGCAAATCTGGTCACATTAAAGTGTCAAGCAAAAATGTTAATCTTCTCATAAAAAGTTTTTAATTTGTAAACTAATTTAAAACTGTAAATGTTTGAACTCATAAAATGTCATTTATTGTCGACTGTGGCTCTCGGTGTTAAGCTAACATTTACACACATGGATGTACTATTTAAGCCCACAGCCTTTTGGCTCAGTCACATCAGACAATTAGAGTCAAATGAATAGACTGTTCCATATCAATAATAAAATGACAAACTGCTTTTGCAAAGGTCAAACCATGGAAGAGACAATGTCAGGCTCAGTGGATGCTAATTAAATTATTACATGCAGTACCATGACTTCCAAAAGTTCATGTTCTCTGAGCATTTTCAATCCAGGGAATGATTAAAGCTTACAGTATTTGCTAGTCTTAACTCTTCCTATAACATTTGAACAACATGTTGTATGGCTGTAATAACTACATAACCTGTGATCATTTTTATAAACAATTAGAATATTCTAGTCTTTCCAATGTTCTTCTGTCTGGCCATACTTATAAAACCCAAAATGAACAAACTGATTATCATTGCTGGTAGGGTCAAGTTCTGACACAGAAATTTAGAAAATGTTCAGAATTAAACCTTTGACCATCTCCTGGTTGTTGTTCAGCACTGCAATTCGGGTCTTTGCAGTGTACACTAGACCTAATCAATGAAGCTTAGGTTGACTACTGGACATTAAACCTGTGTTTGGTCAAATTGTTTCTCTTTTCAAGCTTTCAATTAGGATCTTCCTGACATTTGTCTATACATGTCTTAGATCAGGGGTTGGCAAACGTTTTGGACTACTAGGCCTTTTCAGGGGGTCAAGAAGGCACACTAGGCCAAGTGTTCAAGGAAAGGTTTTTTTCCAACCATAACTGCAAGCGAGCAGCCTCAGTCTTCCACCCATCTGCGGTGTAGTCTCTGTACATGTGCGCTTGCTTGGAATCGAAATGCTCCTTGAGATTTGACAGCTTGAAAGTGCTGTTGGTGTCATTGCACATCAAACACAGGGCTTTGTTGGGGAGTTGGACAAAGAATAGTTCGTCAGTCCATTCGGGGTTGAAGACGCGGCGTTCGAGGTCAACCTTCCCGGGACTGGTAACTGCGCATTGCTTCTGCTCTTTAGGCATAGTAATTGGGGTTTCTGTGCCAGAACTCCATAATATCGCAGAACCTCGCAATACTACGTCAATTCAATTAGACCAGGTCCAACAATAAATAACTAGGGGGGCTTTAGGCTGGACTGGAATACTGGCTAGGCTGTATCTGGCCTAAAGGCCGAAGTTTGCCTACCCCTGTCTTAGATTATTCCTTCTGTTTGTGTTACTGTGTTATTGTTTAATATTATCTTTGACTATATATGATTTGGGATCGGTTTAACTAAATCTCACCACTAGTTTGGGAATTCTTCCATTGTCTGCTGTTTGCTCTGACCATTTTGTCTGTCAACCTACATCTATCTATCATCTAGCAGTTGTGCGACTTTGTATCTGCAGAAAACACCTCAACAAAAATATTAAAGATTGGAATTAATAGCTACGGCTAATAGCTATCAAAATAAATGACATTAAGAAGGAACATTAAAGATGTTGATTCTTGAAGTGTGTGAATGTAGCAGTCCTAATGTCACTGCCTTTTTACATGTTTTGAGGTTAATGCTGGGCTTTATTAAAATTACTGATGAGCTGCATGATTGGATGTGTAATGCGGATACATATGGTTTGCAAGACCTGATGGTAACAGTACTATGGAGGCATGGTTTGACCAAAAGAGGAAATATTCTGGTATGTAAGGCTTGTATATTGTGGATCTGGTACCTTTGACCCAATGCACACTCTGGTTGTGGAATTACTTTGTGTTTTGATTCTCACATGGGCTGCCAGAGGACATATTCTGGATTTCACATTATCCATATGCTCAACTTCTGGCATGATCATCTAAACAATGCCCTGACTGGCATTTTGCTTTATTAGCCCCTGGCACTACTGACAACCTTTGCCTTTGGATTTACAAATGACATGTTCTAACACTGACAATGCATGTTAAGAGGCATAGTATGACACAGTCACCACTGATAAGGTGAACAATTAGCCGATTTTTTTCTATGACACTGGAATAACTGACAAGCTGCACATTGTGCAATGACACCATTGGCAGGTAAGACTTTCTGATTCTAGCAGTATTAGGCAATCTGATTTTTAACATATTGACAAGCAAAATATCATGGTTATATATCACTGACAGGTTGTACAATTATTACTAGCTTCCTCTTCTAATTCAGATATTTACACAGACCACATACAATCAGATTTTGTTTCAACTTGATCTGTAATACATTTTACCAACAACCATGAACACATACCTATACAATATGCATTTGTTGGTATATTTTCACGACCTGACAAGCACTGGTGAATAGAATGGGGTCATTGAACCCTTTGGGGCAAGCTTTCAATACGCATGGGTGTTACTAAAGAATGGATAAATACAGATAGGATATTTAGTGCTGTCAATTCCATGCCCAGTATTAGGCACATCATAGCCACACTCAATGTTATTTTATTGTTAAAGGATTTTTTTTAGTATGACAGCTTCTAGTAGCACTCAGTAACTTATTAGACTAAGGCTGGATGTACGCAGGTCATTTTTGCTAGAGCAATTACCACACAGGATCGTCCTACAATTAATCAGTAGTAACTGCTAAACATACAGAAGAATAGAATGTAGAAGTGCTTAATCACTAATAGTGGAGCAGTAACTAAAATTTGTGCATGTGATCACTACTAATTGCTTTTGCTTGTTTTCAGGTGTAATCACAGACAAGTTTATGTGCACCAAAATTGCTTGAATATGCCCAGCTTTAAATGAACTTTGACAAAAATGGACAGCCAATAGGAATGAAATTGTTGTTTAAAGAGATTGCATAGTGAAAATAAAAAAAAATAATTTCTCAAACGTTACCTTCTGGAAACCAGAAACACACTTAAATATAACTATTTTCTAGACTTTGCATGTTAATAAAGATCTATAAGTGAAAGTAAACTTGTGGCAATATATTTTTTATTGTACTTGCAATGAATAGGTACTATTTCAAGGTGCCCACATTACACATCCGTTAACTGTATAGCTTCGCTTTATTCATGAGCACAAAAGTGCAAGTATGTGTGTGCAAAGAATAGGGCAAGAACCAGTAAACATGAAGCCAGCTAGGTTATAGGTGTCTTCTATTTATAATACTGAAAACTAAAAACCCTAGTGACAACTAATAGGGGATGTTTCAAAGCAGTTAGGGTTACTTTTGTGTATCCACTGTTGCTGCATTGTATGTAGGAACAAGAGAAAAGGAGAGGGGAGCAAAAAGAATAGCTGTGTGCAACTTGTGGAGACAACCAGAACTTGCAGAGAGGTAGACTAGGGTGTTTAGACAGGATATTGAATATATTGTTCTATATTTTCCCTAGACAAAATGAATAAATCCTGGCAAGGGGAGGGTTAATTTAACAAATGTGAGCTGAAATGTATGCAGGAGACCTATGCAGAAGAAAATGTAGGGTAGTTGGGCACAGAAAAAAATCTACAAATTTCAGTAGCAGCAAAAAGCAACATCTGACTTGCACTCAGTTACCCTCATTCAAAAAGTGTAAGTGGCTAGACACCAGAAATTTTTACAAATTGTCAGGTTTTATTAGTACAGTAAATGCATCTGCATACCTTTACAACCAAATTCACATAGATAAGAACACTGCAGGATACCATTTAATTGAGATTTAATAACTACTGCTATAGAACAAGTTCATTTAGCAAAGTGAAAACTCACTAAACTTAGTAAATAAAGTAAAACTAGTACGGTACTAGCAGTGTCAAAATGACACAGAAGAAGACTAGTAACAAAGAACGATCTAAGGATTTATTACAAGTCCATGACTGTTGCATTTAAGCTCTGAACTAATGTGTTTTGTCTCGGGGCCACCATCTATTACACCTATGAGAGAACACACTTAGAGTATGACATAAAAAGCAAGCACGATCCAATTCAGTAGCACTGAACAAATGATCAGAAGTTAACCAGTTAGCCGTCCACATTATATCAATCATTGGCTCTTGAATAGGATTTATTTCACCCATAAAAGCCAATCAGTGGTGCTCAGGCCTTATAATGTATTAGACTCTTCTGTTGGCTTTACAATAATCATCTCTCTCTCTAAAATAATCTCTTGCCTGCTTTTTCATGATATGATTCACACTGTGAATGCCAGCCAGTTCCATAAACATTAAATGACAGTAGGAAAGTAGGACTCAGAGATAAGTGTTTCTAAGTGTATATACCTTTATGAGATGAAGACAGGATGGGTAACACATCTATTAGGACACAGGTCTCTGTGTAAAATGTCACTGAAGTCTTTCTAGTTTTAACCCTGTCACCAAGCTTTTATGTTGCAGCATAATATTTAAAATATGAATATAATAAATGCTATTAACAAAAGAACAAAAATTAAAGCTGGTCAGTAACACAAAATTAGCTGTCCAGCAGTGGCAGCATATTCCAGAATACCCTGTGCCTGGTGGGCTCAGAATACATAGGCCCACCAGTATATGCCCAATCTGGGCATATACTGGTGGGCCTAGTTATTCTAGTGGGCTATCCACACTAATCCAAATGCCCTTTTATTGCTCTCCAACCTTTGCAAACATGTTAGGTATGTGGACAGATTTTTTTATATTAGCTTCTGGGGACCTGTAGTATTCCTAATAAGGTTATTGTCCTGCTTGGAGTTTCTAACTATCCCACTTTCATTTCCTCTCTCATCTCTTTTTCTAATTTCATCATTAATATATTTATGGCCCATGTAAATCTTGAGTTATATTAATAATATATCTGATTATCATTCCAGCCTAATCACAAGTAAAATAAGCTTTAAAATGAGTCTATTACTTTCCTCAAACCAGACCTAACTCACTGACTTCTAAGATCTAGAGATACCATAAAGCAAAGCCATGAACCAGAAATCAGAGCTGCAACTAGTTATGTGTATATTTATACACATAATACATATAAATATAGTTTTGTTAAAATATATTTAGTTTGCTAAATCATTTTTGCCTTTTCTTCCATGCTGCTGATCTCATGAAGCCTCTTTTGTTCACAAGCTTTTCAAGTTATGGCTGCTTGGCATTTCTGAGGTCTGGTTTCCCTTTGGCCAGGGAGAAATCACTTTAAAGCAGTTAGCCAGCTTGAACATAAAGTGCAATATAGGTGAACGAAGAATCCCTGCTTTTATGTAAAAGTTGGCTAAATTTTGTAAGGGTGAATACATATAGCAGCGTAAAGAGGGTTACTTTAAAATTTTCATTGTTAAACATGCGATCACACCCTTTAGCACCTTCTGTGTTATAAAAGTGTAGGAGATATTAGTGATTGGATTTACTTATACTTTAATAGGATTTTAATAAATGTATATTGTAGTGGCTTTTTATGCATTCTCATATATTACTCCGGACTTATATTCAGTACCTTATTTTTCGGACCATAAGATCCACTCCCCCCCCCCCCAAAAGTGGTGGTTGTGGGGAAATGGTGGTGCGTCTTATGGTCCGAACACCCTCTCACACTTCCAAGGGAGCCCCCAGCAGGCGGCTGCAGTTCCATCTAGCCTGGCATCTTCCTGCAGCATGGCCCCCTCTGTTATGCGGCCTCCCCTGCCCGGATTACAAAGAACCCCTACCTTATCCTATCGATCGCAGAGCCCTACAATCTCTCTCTGTGCAATGTTCTGCCATGCAATCTCTCTCTCTCCTAGTGTGCAAAATACTGTGTGATTACTATGACAGTGTAGTAATGGGCAATGTATGGAACAAATAATCCCCAAATAATAAAGCATATATTTTATTAAATATTTCAAATTACAACTTGGTTCAGTGCCCCTGATTCATCAAGCAGAATCGGATGATCGCTCGCGCATTCGTATTCGCGATCCGAAATTGTATGCCGTCGCGCTATTCAGCAACTGAAAAAGCTCGCGGCCGGGGCCGCGCATCTCCGGCAGCTTTACACTGGTGAGCTTGCATTAAAAGTCACTGTCCCCTAAAAAATCATTTTTTCTAATGGCACACACATTACCCATAGCCCTAAAAAAAATGTTTGCGCTGTTCAAATGGTTTAAACATTTATGTGCGCTAAGAAAAAAGCATATTTTTAAATCACTTATTTCTTTCCTGTTACGCTGGCCGCGCGTACTTTCGCGCTTCCAGCGAGCGCGGATTTTATTGATGAATCAGGGGCAAAATATTTTAATAAAAGTATTTTATTTATGTTTTAAAAATGGTAACTATTTTTTCATTTTGTAACATACTATAGAAACATGGAGGTTGGCACTTTTGTACAAGTGTTTGTGTGTGCGTGTGTGTATATATATATATATATATATATATATACATAAATATTTGTAGTTTCTCTCTTAATAATCAGTAAGGTATCTTAATTATTCAATTTTTTGACAAGCGTGCGGCAAAGGCCCATCTTTTGCCCCAAAGTGTGGGTGCTAGCAGAGGTCAGTACCCACACCTGCTAGGTATAGTATTTTTTTTTTACTTTGAGTTAAACTGTTAAATCTGAATTCAGATAAGCAGATGAATAGACAATTGAGTTCTGAAAACTGTTTACCTTTACTAAGTCTTATGATGAGATACCTTGGATAAACAGTACAGCTGTATTCTGTATGTTAGCAATATAGCCTGGTCCAAGAATTTCCCCAACCTATCTTGTGATTGGACAGTGAAAAAGCAGTAGCTGAATGATAAGGGAAGCACTCTGCAAATCAACAGGGTTTTGTCCATCTCAAAGTGCTGACCTTCTAACATTCTCTTTAAGTGTTGCTATATAGAGGCTTACAAGTGAGATAACCAGTGAGTACATTTAGGTCTATTTATAAATGTTTTAGCCCAAAGTTCACCCAATTTTTTCCCAAAATGTACACATTTTTTTACATTGGTCTCAATTAGAAACATGCATGAATGAATGTAAAAATTAATTCACACATTGTATAATTGCTGTATAATTATTGTAATAGATTAGTTTAATATTTTATACCTGCTTAAAGCCAAAAAGTACCTAAACTAATAAATGTAAATCATCCCTTCACAAAGCGAAAGTTCAATTAAAAAATTTGTAGTCAGGCAGGTTTTTTTGCTAAAAAGGATTGATTGAACTCAAGCGCACCTACATGGGAGTTAGGGCATCCCTGCCAATCGAGGTGGTCGAAGATCGGAATAAGAAAAGGGAAGGAAGCAAAAGGCAGCACAAACAACAGATGAATGGAAACTAGTGAGTATAAATGGGATTTAGTTCTGCTTTAAACAGTTCAAAGTTAGAGATACAAAAAAGAGAGATACTAACCCTTTAAAACTTTTTAAAATCAGCTTCTTAGATCTTCTTTGCCAAAGAAAATCTTAGAAAATAATATCTTTTTTTAGGTAACCCTATGTAAAGTCAGCCTCTCTCCCGGTAATTTATCTTCTTCTGAAATTATTCAATTAAAAAAAACAGTTTTCCTCCACAACTTTTAAATGTAAGCTTTATTTTATAATTGCTAATAATGCCACTCACATCAGATTGTTACTGTTGAATAATTTAATAGTCTTTTGCTGTTGGTAATTTAAAATGCATGCTGTATTATTGAGTGACACATACTGCACACTTAGCAACTCACATCGCCTGGGTGACACAAATCCATTACCTTTTACTAAGATTTCTTTTATCATTCGAGTTTTTCACTAACAGGTTGTGTAGAACTTAACTACTTACCATTTTCTTTACAGATTTGCATTTACAGTATACAAGAATAATTAAAGATTGATATATAAACAAGAAAACAAGCAGAATGGAGGATGAAAAGAAAAGTGATGAAAATTGAAAATTAAATGTCTAACATCTTTGTACTTAAAAAAAAAAAGAGCGTTCATTAGCAAGTGCAAATAATTAGCATTAGTTCAAATGAAATCAGAGGAATGCATAATTAATTGTTGTTGGCTCTTATCAGTTTTTGCACTTTATATTACCACAGTGCAGTTTATCTTTGCAATACATACACAGTTCCCTATGTTTAGTATTTTGTAAATGTTTTATGTACAAATACACGTCGATCTGCTAGAATACAGTAAAAGCCCCCTAATTTGGTTCAGACTAGTGTGTTTTTTCCATTGACATTTACTGCTGCCAGAGGCCTCCTACCACCTTTTGTTCCCAGCTAGGTTCTCCTCCTTCTTATGGGTTTGGTTTTTGCAGGCATTTGTAGACCTTTTTTAATGCCGTGTAAAGCAGTTTTTTCCAGGAGTGAAAAATTACGCAAAATACAATTTCTGCTTACAAATTCTTGCAAAACAAGAAGGTAGCAAGTGGCTCATTTGAAGCCTATGCAGACAGTCGGACAGCAAAGCCACCCCAGGAATCTGCACTAAGCTTCTGAAAAACCTCTTGCAATCCCCTAATTGTTTTATTGATTAAGCCTAACCTCCCTGGTGGTATGGAATATTTTGTATTTTTAAATGTCAAATTGGTACATATGACATTTAAAAATACTTCTAATTTTACGATGCCTGTACACACGTTGCATACCCGGCTGGCACCTGCATCCCCTAGCCTCGCGTCTCCAACGCTCACACACTGGGATGTGAGGCTAGGGGACCCAGATACCAGGCATCGCCAGGCCAACATCACCAAGTGGACCTAGATGCCGTGCCGGCATTGCTGGAGGACCAGGTATGCCCTCAATTCCACCCTGAGTGTGGCTCGGGGTAACAGCTTTCCGTAAAGAAACCACACTCAAGAATACCGCCAGGGGGGTTAAATGCACCTACAAACTGCTTGTCTGAACCTAGCCTTACTGTAATAAGTCAACTGCATAGTGCTTCTGGTGCACTCAAAATGCAGAAGCTGGCAAAGAAGTGAGGAGAGGTGTGTTTAGTAAAATAACTACAAACAGGCAGGTAAGTTTGTTTTATTACAGATTAGATATCCCATATCCCCTCTGCAAGGAAAAATCTGTCTGCTTGCAATTTTTTTTTTAATTTTTAACTTTTTTCTCAGTTTTATTTTAACTGAGCAGAGCTGATAGTATTGTATAGGATTCTATTTAGCAGATACATTTAGGGCTTAGCTACTTTAACACCATCACAATGAGGATCAGACCACAGTTTAAGCAGCAATGTGATAAAGGAAAGCTTTGCCATTTGGCACATGTGTATATATTAGCAGTTTGTTTTAGCCATTTATTAAGATTCCTACCTGCTTCTGTTTTTTTGGACTTCTGAAATTGTTTATAATTAAATCTAGAAAGGAGGTTCTGCAGTAAACATGAAGTCATTATCCAGTAATGTTCTATTAGGAAGTGCTATGTGCCATTAACCTTTAATGCTTTTACTCTTCTACATCATTTCTGATGCATTCTAAATATTATTTCTTCATGATGATGAACTTCGTCAATAATATTCATTGCATAAATGCATTTAAAATAATTTGGTATTCTGCAAACAAATATACATAGTCTGATTTTATTTTAGGATAATATTACAAAATTGGCTTCACAAATTCTATGAAGCCAATTACACCATGGGTTTAGCACTTTCTGCACTTACGGCACTGACAGGTTTACTGTATTCTCACACTGATTTTACAGCCAGCAATGAAAAGTACATAATGCAGTTCAGCAAACCACACACATGTATCGTTCTTTTTATAATAATAATAATAATTCTACTGCATAAGATGGACAGATGGAGGGGGCATCTCTTGGGTGGAATTTCTGAGGAGATACCGTTGTTATTCATCTGGCAAAAAATGTAGCACTAAAAGCACATAAACACTTACTACAAGTTAAATAATTATATTTAGAGATTTATTCGTGTCCCTGTTGTGATACTAAGTGTTTTATTGCTTCCAAACTTTCCTTTTAGGTAAAATTAAAGGCAGGAAAAGCTTGTAAAATCTCTAAATACACTCAGTCAACTTTTACTTAATAATAATCAAATTCAAATAACCAATGTTTTTAGTATTTTAGTTCATCACAACTAGGAAAGACAGTGCAATGTCTCATCCTAGGTTCTGCAGCCCCAGACAGGCAGTAACAGACTGCAACTGTGCCAGAAAGAGATGAAAGAAAAATGAGTTGACCTACTGGCATCAGTTAGCTCCACAATTATTAATGAGAAAAAAAATGGTAAACTCCCATTAAAACTTGAAAGTGGTTCTTGTACCGGCCCAACATGTGGTCTTTTTATCCAACATCTGTGGCCAGCAGCAGGGCTTTGTGCAAGACTGGACAAACAATGCTCCTTTGGCAGTAAAACAAGGGATCCCATTTTACCACAAGAGCTGCATCTTGCCTAATTGAAAAGAATTTCAGGTTACTGCTCCCTTGTCAAGAGACTTAAAACTAGTTCCAAGACTCTCAGAAGTGAATGCTACCTCCTCTCAGAGGTTTCTGCTGAGCAGTCAGTATCCCAGTCTAACCAGCAGGGACTTTGTAGGTATTATCAAAGCTTGCTTGCTGCCTACCACCCCAAAATTTCTATTGGCCAATGACTATGATGTGCTTCATTATTGGCCAGTGAGAATATTCAAGGGATTATTAGTATAGGCAAGCCTTAAAACTTTAAGAAAGTCGGCTGGACTACTGTAACATCCTTTTCTCCAGTATTCCACTAACCCAACTCTCTCCTCTACAATCTATTATGAATGCTGCAGCTGGACTGATCCATCTTCCCCACCGCTCCTATTCTGCTGCATCACTTTGTAGTTCTCTTCATTGGCTTCCAATTCACATTCCTTCCTTTCAAATACATCTCCTGTGTTTTGCCCTGAAATCCTTCCATAGTTCTTGTCCCACTTACCTTTCTGACCTCCCACTTACCTTTCTGACCTGGTAAATAAATTCCCCCCTAACCGCTCTCTTTGCTCCTCCAATGACCTACTACTGACTTCCTCAGTTATAACCTCATCACATGCACGACTCCAATACTTTTCTGGAGATGCCTCGACTCTCTGATATGATCTCCTCATCCTATTCGGCTTGCTCCTACTTTCTGCTCATTTAAAAGAGAACTCAAAACCCATCTTTTTCAAACTTGCCTACCATCCTCTTGTGTCTCCTAAAACTCTCACTATTTCCCACTCCTCCATATATTCCCTCCTATTGTGTGAGACCTCCCCCACCTCCTAGATTGTAAGCTCCTCGGGGCAGGGTCCTTTCCTCCTCCTCCTATGTCACTGTCTGTACCTGTCTGTCATTTGCTACTTCTATTTAATGTACAGTGCTGCATAATATATTGGTGCTGTATAAATCCTTTTTAATAATAATAATTATAATATTATTAATAAACAGTATTTAGCAATAGACAATATAAATCTTTGTGCTTTCAATGCTGATAAAAGCATTAAATGGCAAATTTACATCTAACCAATGGCAGGTATGCATCAAAACAGGTATTTAAAATATTGATTCCTACCACACTAATTTCAAATACCACATTCCATTCTGCTGTTATGTGTTTCTCTTCCAAAGCTGTAAGGGAAAGTGAAGGATTTTTGGTATAAATTCTCTAAAATATTGGCCAGACCACACAGTGGTGACATCCATACTTTTTATGGGTTGCTGCAAATATTTTAGATTAGATAAAAATGTTTGTACTTGCTTTAAAGGGTTTTAGTATTTAATCAGTATTATAGTTCTTATCTAAGCAAGACCACCAGGCTTACCAGAATGTACACTGTGTAGCCTTTTCCTCTTATGTCACCTTAAGTAACATCTGGAATTAATGAGTAAAAGCGATTATGCTTTCTGTAAAAAACTACATTTTAAGTGTTCCTAACATAAAATGCAGATAAGTGTTTGACATATCTGCTTTAAACTCTTCGGTTTGATTAAAAATAAATGTGGTTAGAGCAGAAGCAAGTTTGCCGTGGCTTGTCACTTTAACTTTCCTGCCGCTTTTTGACTAAGGGAATAGGTGGATAAAAGAGAAACAGCAGTGTAGACATCCGTCCTGCTGAGAGAAATGGTGCATTAAAGAGAAAACTATAGATTTTTTTGATAGCTTGAGTAAAATAACTAAAAAGCCAACATCCAAGAGTTTCTTTTATTGCCCAGGATGGGGCAACACATTCTACAAAACAAAAACAGCAGGTGGTAAGGAGTAATAGGCATGATGGTAGATTTACCTTATATAATTCTATTGACAGGTAGCAATATTTTTAAGAACAAAGTAAATTTTAAGGCACACTTATTTTTTGAATTTTCTATTTGGTAACTATATAGGTCTATATTTAAATAAAAATGCCCCATGGGCCTACAGGAAAATGAATCAGTTTGACAGTAAAGTGGATCATTAAGATAAAGCAAATTATCTGATAGCCCAGCCCTGTGGGGCTCCCCGAAATGCAGCCTTTGCCTCCTCTCTGAAAAAAATGTAGTTCTGTAACAACCATAGCTGTTCACTAACAATAAACAACTAAAATAAATGTTTATCTATTTTTTTATTTGGATGGGCAGGTAATGATTAAAACCTGTCATTTTTCTGTTAACACATAAGAAAGTGAGTGAAAAGCTCTCCAAAGTGAGGAAAATCCTTTAGAAGGTTGTTGCTGAAACAAGTGTACCATTGGAAAATTTCCTTATTTTGTTTCAATAGAAATACAAAAAAGAATTCACCTCCTGGGGGGCATTGACAGGAAAAGTTTTAGTTAGAATTTAACCTATAACATATGTAGGGGTCACATTCCTGTACTTTATATAATTTTGGGGAAATATGTTTAGATTTAAAACTGCTATTTACATTAGTTTTCTTCAGTACAAGCAGGGTCTCTATAATTATTAAGCTAAGTGAACATTTACTCTGCAAAGTTATTAGATTCTGCTGATTTAGTAAATGACCCCCAACAACTTCATCTTTTTTCACTCCAAAATTATTACGATATATATTAGGCATCATTATATTGGACATTGTGTACAAACACCATCCAGGGTCAGTATCATTTCCCTTGACTGAGATGCTGGGTCAGAGATGACACAGCTATGTAACCAATGTTGCTGGTGCAGCTCTTAGCTGTATTCACAAATATCTAATACAGATCTCCTTCTCTGCAGCTTCTCGCTTTGTTACTCACTATATACTGGAGTAAACAACATTGCTGCTCACTGTTGTAAAGTCCACAGTAGAAACTGTCAGTAAAAAATAAGTAACCATTGTAATTCCTGCTGCTTTTACCAGGTGAACTGGGGAGTCAGCAAGTTAAACTTATTTCATATCTTGGAGTCCATACAAACTGTCCCATTTTGACACAACTGTACAATGTATGATCATTTGGATTGCTGAATTGTATAGCTTTCCACATATCATATGAATTAAATATGTAAAAAAAAGGTTCAAAAATGTCTCTACATGCACCAATGACATTCAGGTCTGAGGTTAATAGGTGTTTAATGAGAAATAACTTTATAACTAATTCATCCACATTTTTGCATCATTTTTACTAATTCTACTACTTTGTATCAAGTAGTACCAAATGTACCAATTTTTTTTGTGAAAGTGGTTGATTTTTTAAGTAGAGTTATGATAGAATCAGGAGTTAGAACTGCAAGGAAACATATTACAGGTATCTACAATTTCATAAAATACATTTAAGCTGAAGAATTTGACCACTTTCATGTAGAACTTTGGTAGAATCCAGTAATAGAATTATTCTACTAGGCAAAGATTTTGCTTAGGTAATTTTGAATACCCTATTTCCACTAAGGTAGAATTTAAGTAGAATCAGGCCTTGTATCTTCAAGGACAACTCTTCCAGCAACATGTCACTATATATGCCTATGTCACTATATGCCAAAAAATTAGGCAGATATATGAAAAAAAAAACACCTTTATAAAGTAATCAAGTTGTTCATTTGCATCAAAATATGACTCTTTAATGAAAAACTTAAAAATGTATATTTTCTTTTTAATTAAAATCTCAGAATGATCCCTTCTGGCTTTGTCTGATTTCAGATGTGAATCCAGCATGCATTCCTTTGGCTTCCCCCTTGCTGCTTTAACATTTATCAGTAAGGGGGACAGGGATCTGAACCTCTGTTATTTTGTTTGGAGAAGGTAGGGGCCCTGGACAATAGCCCAGTTTGTATATCCCATCTTTCCAAAACAACTGGTCCTGTTTATTAATCATATTTTTATATCTAGCTAATTGATGACACAAGCCTGTCTGCTGTCATCAGGTTGCTCCAATCTCTTCCCTTTTCTGCTTCTATTTCTAAGTTCCTTGGTGTCAGATGATCCCCTACAAAGGCAAACCAACAACTTATACTTTAAAATTCAGTATCATCTATTTCTGTTTCTACAATATGTCAGAATACAGCAATGTTCACTGTTCAATCTGCTACAAATAAATACATCATCTTTGCAATTCAGCTCTCCCATCAAAGCATTTTGCTTGCTTTTCATGGCTGTTTTCCAGTCAACATAAATTACTGTATTGATTAAAATAAAGGTGCTTAAATTAGCTTACAGGTCCTTATGTTGGTTCCGGCATTCATCAATATCTGAATAGCAAGCAGACAGCACTGGCACAATCTCCGCAGAGCTGTCAGGTGGATGTTTGCAAAAAATAAAAATATAGCCATCACCAAGGATCAGCAGATATAAAAGTTATTTTTCCCGGCATCAATTCACAGTGTTTCACTGTGAGAAAAGGTCAGCCTTCATTTTAAATGGAAAGTAAACTTAAAAAAATATGTAATTTGTGTGGGATATTCCACACAGTAATTCCTGCCAACAGCAAAGGAGTAAATCATGCAAAAAAATGTTATTTTTCTTATTTGAATACAAGAGTGTATTACTTCTCTCTTGGCAAATACAGCAGGAGTATCTCGAAACAGAAGAATATGTAGGTCATCTGGGGTGAAAGTGAGGGAGGGATAATGCTAAGCAGACTGAGAAAACTAGCAATGCATTTAATTGTGTTATAGCACAAAAAGATCAAAGTTACCTCTCATATGTGATTGCTAGCAAACAATGAAGAGGACACCTGGGTTTTTTTTGTATAGGTGTTGTTACTAGACTGTTTTTTTTTTTCATTTGCTCTTGCAAACAAGGCTGGTAAAGTTGATACCAATAAATAGCTAATAAAAGCTGGCTGTATACTGAGAAACAGGGCTTGTTCACATATGTGCATTGTGGTAACGCAGATCTTGTGCAATACACCACACGTTCTAGTTCTCCAGAAGTTGTTAGGGGTTTCTTGAGAAGTTTGTGACTCTCAGATCAGTTTAAGAGACACAAATGTTTTTTTTTTAACTGAAACTGATTTACCTCCCATTTGATGACATCTGCAACGTTCTGGGGTCAAAACCACTTTGTTTAGCCCCCTAAACTGGTGGCCAGTAAAAAGAATGCCCCTTTAGAGCGATTGCTATAATACCACTCATTTCCCAGAATCCTTGTATTACAGTATAAATCATGTGAGGAAGCAGGACATCAGGAAGTCAGTGGTGAACATTTTTAACTGTTTAGATCTCTGTTAACAGGAAACTAAAAGGCTTAAGGGGTCCTGTACCTGCACAGTTACAGGCAGCACAGCTACAAAATAGGTTTTTGAATGTGAAAAATTCTAATTGTAATATTTATATTTTACACTTATCAACATAATTGCTTTGACCATTTCCATGTTCAATTTTGACATTCATTTGGCTTAAAGGTATTTATTCTGATTAGGTCACTGAACTTTGCACAGTGTATTCCCAAATAAAATTGTTGGTGCTGTAATGAAATACATAAGCCTGCAAATGCTTGTACCATCTACACTCCCAGTCTATCCTTCTGGTGCTTCCATTATTTTAAACAAGGCACTCAGAAAACAGGTCATCTATATAAAAACTTTTGCAAATTAATATCTAATTTTTATATTCCCAACCAGAAGAAGTAGCTCATTAGTTCAAGCTTTTTACACAACTCCATTCATATGAAGCCATTGGAAATATTAATTAGAGGAAAACAATTTAAAAGCAAACAGATTCTGCTGTATGCTTTTTGGGAAACCTATTTTTGTCCTTAAAAACAACAAAATAGTAAAATTATAGTTAAAAGATAATTAAACAAATTATATGTAAAAACATGTTTTTAAATGCATAAACCTAAACGAAATACAAATCCCCCAAGCCAAAACTTTTTTGGATGCTTCCTAAATTTTGTTAAAACATGGTGGTAGTAAAGATGAGTTTGAGGTTTTTTTTTTTGTTTAGTTCAGCTTCAACAGCAGAACAATGACTATCAATATAGTTATGATTACCATTCATTATACAATTAGCGGGGGGTATGTGAGGGGAAGTGTCCAGGTTGTAATGTTTAACCATACTGGACAAAATTGAAGTAACTGGCATGGCTAAGCTGTCTTAAGTCGCATACACACGTGCAATAATAGTTGTTGGAAAGGATCTTTCCTGATCCTTTCCAACGACTAGCACTGCACGATATATGAACAAGTGCTGCAGCACCCTTCTGCTCTATGAAGAGGGGAGGGGGAGAACAACAGGGCGGCACCTCACTGGGCGCTCTCCCCCTTCACTTCCATTGGGATCGTTAGCCGTCCATCGTCCGTGGATCTGCCAGGACGGTCGTTCGGACGATGGACGACTTGTGCTTTACACACGCCAGATTCTTGCGGGATATCAGCCCTGAGCTAATTATCGGGCGAGAACCGTTGGGCGTGTGTACGTAGCTTAAAGGTGCTTCCATGGTAAACAGACTGGCTAATCAGAATCTTATACAATGTAAGACATTGTGCATACAAATCTTTCAGTTATGTATGTTTTTGTTGCCTGAAGATTAGCTTTATGACTATGCAATTTCACAAAAAAGAATTGCAGCATAAACACATTATATATGACAAAAAATATCATTAGTTGTGCATTGCTCAGCAGTTCAAATTTGGCACAGAGGGGAAATCAGTGATGAATTGTGCTGCTACATCATTACTATATGCTGTGTATTTCCAATAATGCCAAGTCTCGCAGGTCGTTCTGCCTATTCAGTTTCCTCAAGTTCCAATGAGCAAAACTGCAATAAACAGTCTCTACACCATCACATAACATACCACATGGGAACACAGTTCTTGTCAGGAATTATTTTCAGAAACAAGTGATTATCACACCAGAAAATTACAATACACCTCACAATGTTTTTCTGTTATTGCTGTAAACTCGACAAAAGGAGACAGCCATATTTACTTGAGAGTGATTCATAACTCATCACATTTTGCTATAATGTTTCAGAGTCACGAATTCCATTGCTTTTTTACAGTTTGAGCACAAAGAATATCTATTCAATTAATATTCCAGCCTTTCTTAACTTCACCTAAGTAACTCCTAAAAAAATTTTAAGGTCATGGGGGATCCCTGCTATAATCAATCAGTGGGAAAAATGCTATTTGGATTGGTTGACAGTGTAAGAATGAACCCCATACATTAGTGAGCAGCATGCTACCTTTACACACAGCTAAAATGGTCCTTGGTTAATAATTTTTTCCCCCTTTTCACTTTTTAGTAGGGTTCTTTTTTTCAATGCCTCCTCTATCATCAGTTTTAATCTTCCAGTATTCAGGAACGTTTTGTTCCATGGGGTCTCGGAGGTAATGATAGCTGACATCACTGTGCTTGGTACTGGCATTGATCTTTTCATGCCTCCTCTGCTTGTCAGTGCTGTCACTGTCAATTGCATGTTTGCCTTCAGGAGGTTCTGCAAGCATCCAAGCTGAGAGATATCATCTTTAGCTTTAATTCTCATTCACTTTTATAGAACAGGGAGCATTGCATTTCTTCTCATGATGCTGGCTGAGGCTGTAGCGCTGTATGAACCATATGAATCAAGCTTCTAGCTAGGGTACCCTCACAGGATCTCACATATTTTCTTTCTGAGGTTTCAGAAGGTTCATCTTTCTCCTTTTTAGTTAACCTTCTATAACCTACAAATATTACTTATTCAAAACAAGGTTCCTATTTGTACACTTTTCTTTAGGAGCATGTACAAATGTTTTGCTTGCAAGATTTTGATGTATTCCAGGGCAGGTTTGCTTTATCAGATAAGCAGGTTTGGAGATATCAGTATGTCATAAATGCCTCTTCTCAGTTATTACCAGTTATGCTATTATCCCTGTGCAGTATTTTAAGTGTTTTCAAATTTGTTCCTTTGTCAGTTTTAAGTAGAATCCCTTTGCTGTGTAACATGTACAGCACAATATACAATGAGCCATAAATACATATGAGATAATACTTTTTTATTTCATAGAGTCTGAACATTCATAGAATCTGAATGAATTAGGTCTACTGTATGTACTGTGTTTTTGCTTTCCTGTTAATTATTGTCTTTATGTAGCTTGTTCACTTCATTGCAGCACCTGGGTTATCGCAGAACTCTACCGCAATACGTCTTTCAAGAGTGCTCAGCGCCAACAAGTAGTGAGTTTGCTCTTGAGATGGGTTATGCAAATATAAATTACCTTGCTAGCTGGGCATCAGTCTGGAGGAGTGCAGGATGTCCTTGAGCCAGGAAATAAGGCTCTGTGACTTGCTGCAGCTTCTAAAGCACATTATGAGGTGCTTTAAATTCAGAGTAAGCATTTTCAATACAGAAGAAAATCCTGTGCAACTCTGCAAGACTAAAGAGTTAGGTTGGACCTACAGCTTTAAAATGAGTTTTGCTTTGTTATTATATATTAGCAAGTTAGTTAAATGTCTGCCCTGCCTTAAACAACAAAATATATAAATAAAAACAAAATAAATATCTGCCTAGCCTAAAGTTTTTAAAATATAGGATGAAAGTAACAAAAAATATGTACAGTTTCCCTCTGCTGTTTCTAGGGCTTAGAGATTGCGTGCCTTGTGAAAGCCACTCATTTTATGAACAGGAATCTGTTCAGGCGTGAACATGAAGATACGGAAATGCTGGCCTTTGTGGAATACCTTCCTGCTCCAATATTAAAGAGGTGTGAATTATTTAATGCATGCTTAACACAGATTTTTTTTTTACATTTCAGTTATGCCTCCTGTATAAATTTTGGGTAAATATAAAAGCAAATAAATATTCTAAAATATTACTATACAGCATCACACGTAAGAAAAAAAAACTTGTGTTTAAATATTGTGAAAGAAGACACTACAGATGCACACTGCACCCTGTTTTGTTGACAATTAGATTGTAATTATTATAACAAAAATTTAGATCCTCAATGCGCTATGTTCTCTTTTCCTGAATCTCCTGCTGGGCTAATAATTATGCAAGCAGCAGAAGTTTTGTCCCTCCTCTTAGCAGCATATGTCAGATTTTCTGCTGTACATCACACTTAATATTATTGTGGCCAGAAGTCAGAAATTTGCTAAAGTAAACCTTAAAAGTTATAATTTAAATCTCCAACAGTAATAATAAATCATGCTTTTGCAAGGTGTCCGCATATTCATTTTAATGTCTCCTTGGGCACACTACAAACCTTAAAACGTATGGAAGTTTGCTTTGCAAGTATCAACTTTGGGAGCAATGGGATAACTCTCTCCCACCTCCAGAATTATTGGCTCATAAACTCACTAAGATCATGGATCATTACATTGGCAGCATAATAATTCAGCTGTTTTTCTAAATTACATTTTTTAAAATGAATGGCACATGTTTTTTTCAGACATAGGGGGGGGAAGTTAAGAAATAACATAACTCTGGAATAAAAAATTATCAAATAACCTGGTGATTTGCAAAGGGGAAATAGAAAATACACAACAAAAGAAATGAAAAGCAAATGCACTGAAACAGGAGTCAGTGTGACTGAACCGTAACAAACTGCCTAAAGGAAATGGGATTTACATAGAGAAAAGCCAAATGTAAAATACCATTACACCTAAACAGAAGAAAACAAGGTTACAGTTGGCTAAAGAGAAGCAGTCATGGACTATGGGTGATTGGATAAAAGTAAAATTTATTGTTGAAGCACAAATTTGCCTTGGCCAAGGAGATGAAGATGATGGACCATGGAAGGAGAGGGTGAGAGGGTGATAGGGAGGGAGAAGGAAACATAAAGATGATTGCATTAGGATAACAAGCACATTTCTTCACTCATGACATGGGATTATATAACCAGACCAATATATTATCTTTACAGTTTATGCACAGGTGTATGTTGAAATTTTGGACACTTCTTTAATTCCAATAATTGAAAGTAGGTTTGTGAAGATGAAATCATTTTTTAAAATGATAATGATTCTTGCCACAAAGTAAAAAGTGTGTTTCTGGCATAAATAAATGACAAAGTGAATGACTGAAGAAAGTAAGTATGAAGCAGATTACTTTCCCTGTTAATCTCAGACCATGTCTGCAGACATGCTTCTGTTTGGTTGATCAGTGCAGACAGGCCAGATGTAAACAAATCAAGTTTATTATGCCCTAGGCCTGTAATGACACAACTGTAATGGTTCATATCTATGTGATGCTGCAGAGGACATGTTACTGCATGTGGTTTTGCATGATAATGCAAATTTCTAAAAGATACCCCAACATACCCTACCAAAGGACCTGAAATTTGTGTAATATGCCGGGTATCCTGGCATAACCGTGGCTGCCAGAAATGAATAAACTCCTGTGCACATGTGCAGGAGTTACATCTTTTCTTCAAGGCCAATCAAGATGGCCAAAGATTCTGATCCTGGAAGTGCACCAGGTGAAGATGGCAGCGCCTGCAACGGAGTGAGGACAGGTGAGTGTAAATAAAAAATTATGAACAGACAGGTGCGTTTATTTCATTGCAGTAGGAAGAGGTGATAAAGGACCTTCCTGCTTGCATTTTTTTTAAGATATACAAAGTAATATTACAAAGCTACTGAAATTTTCCTCACAGTGTAACATACATGATGGTTTAATTTGTTTTAAGGCTGCACATTATCAGAGTAATAAATGAGCCTGTCAACAAACAATATGAAGAAATATCAGTATGGGCTTGTTGACATGGACAGTTGTACAAGCAATGCAGTTACTGCTTTACAAGCTTGTGTAAATGTAGCTACCTCCAATACCTCTGCCTTTTGTCTTAGTCAGTGAGTTAAATAGACAGCTGACTGCCAGACAGTGCTTGAGAAGACTCGTATTGTTAAACAATAAGCAGCATGAGGTAGCAGTAGATACAGCTGGCAGTAGGTACAACTGGCTGCTGTGAGTTCAATAATAAATAAATTAGTAAATAATGACTTGGACCCCCTTCCTTTAAGGCATTGTGTTGGTTTCTGCCCATTACAATAGTAGCCTTGGTTTTGCTGTGTTTTGGAGAAGACCATCTCATTGAAATATTGTAGTATAGATATTAATGTCTAAATAGCAGTTCACATTTCAGCCAGGACACAGCAGCTTTTTTGAATTTCCAGCATCAAATACCCAGCAAAAAACTTATGATCAGGCAGGTTCATTATTGCAGAAGAGACAGGAAATGTCCCTTCTGGGATAAAACACACTTACCTGCCTGATCGTTTTGTTCTAATAATATGCTAAGCTGAATATGCACAGCTCAGTGTACAGTACTGGATTGTGGTGGCATCCCAGCAGCTAAGGGGATGAATGAACTCCCGAACCCATTTCAGGAGTCATCATGGCCCGGCAATTAAAATGGCTGAAAATTGGAACCTGGAAGCGAAAAAGAAAAAGATGTCGGAAGGGGGAAAGCTTGTGAAAAAATTGTGATCAGGCAGGGAAGGTTATTTTATTGTAAAAGGGACATCACCAGTACCTAATGCAATAAAGGACCTGTTTATTGCATTTTTTAAGTAAGGGTTTAGTTACACCTTAAACAATCTAGGAAGGCCTATTTAATGTACAGCGCTGCGTAATATGTTGGTGCTATATAAATCCTGTTTATTATTAATAATAATAATAATAATAATATTAATAACAATAATAATATTAAGTATTTCCAGATGACAAAAAACAACACACACAGCAAAGTAAATTGTTGGCAAATAGCACACTGGTTTCTCTATGGTTTGAATGAAAATCTGTAAACAGCTCTCTCTTAATAAAAACGCACAGACAGATCTTTGGCATAATTATGCCTAATTAGGCCAGCTTTTTAGGAAACCCAGTCGTGCAATAATACCTTCTATAGTCAAACCTTTTTTTTTTTACTTTACTGCCTTTGGTCCACCAACACAGTATTTTGCAAAAAGTTATTAGTACATCTACTAAACACAGCGAGGTGCAATTATTATACAGGGATTATGCAGATATATGCAGCTAGGAGATATAGGAAACTCACAGCAGTAACAGAAAATACAGAAAAGAGAAATGGACAAGAAAAGTAATGACTGAAGTGAAATTGACTTTTTCATAACACAGAAACCACTATTATGTTGCCTTATGGACTGATGTTTATAAACTGAGAAAACCCTATGTCTCCCCTGAGTGAACAATAGCATGAGGGTATATTTTGATGTAACAATGATTGAGGGAAGTTGAAAGGTTCACCTTTAAATGAACCATCTTTTGACCTGAAATAATGTTTCAATTTCGAGTGTTCCATACACTCCCAGGGACACAATTTTGTTGGGATGAGGGGTATTTTTTATTCTTTCTAAGAATGTTGCACTGCTGCCATTCAGCAGATAAATGGCTATAGACTTCTTATTCTGCATTTAATGTAACACTATAATAACACTTTTAAACATGATATCATAAGGGACTTGCAGAGTTTATTGACCATAAAGAATATTGTCTCAGCAGGTTGCTGTAGAGTGAAGCAATGACCCAGATCATAACTAAACAGGCGGTGCAGTGTTAAAACCGCTCAATTCAGCTCACTCGGGGGAATCACAGCTGAACTATCAAACACTCTGGGACAGAAATGTTGCAATAAACCTTTTATTGTCACCTGTCTGTTGCTTCTGTTAGTACGGAAGGGCTTGTACACTGCTTGCAAAGGATAGATGTGACAAAATTCTACACTGTGTCCATGCATTGTGCTAAGGTAGCCGCAGAGGGTTATTTTCATAATTGCCTTTAACTAAGATATACATTCCTTCCTCTTCGTCCAAACCTGCTTTAAAAAGGCATTTGTCCATTTCCAAAACCAAAGCCAAAGGCATGCTAAGATAAAAGGCTCACTATTCACTTGTGCATGGCCTGCAATGCTATCCATTGGTTTTTAAGAATGTCTTTGGCAGGTCCCATGCCAGAGCAATGATAGTGGTATGGACTAAACACTGGCTGGTATGCCACTGGTCTATTATTTTCTGTTTCTGAAAGGAAAATGTGAATATTTAGGTAACACAAATGGTTCTAGTCACATGGTGTCTTTTTATATCTTAGGAACTTTTCCAATAACATCTCTCTGTTAAAGCAGCTTCTCGTATCTATCCAGAGGCACATTTCTGCTCTTCTTCCACCCACCAAAGACTCCCACTCTTAACTTTGCCATTGAGGAGTTCTTGCCACTGCAGTCCACATGAGATCTCAGTGAGTGAAGTAGCCCAAATATATACCAGTTTAAGGTGGACTGATCTTTGAGTCAAAAACATATCTCATTTAATGTATGAGAGAGCCATGTAACCTGAAATGTCGTTTTAAAGCAGTAAAATGCTGCTGCTGTGTTGTATTGATGTTAGGAAATGGTCTGCTGGTAGAAAGTCTTAACCAGCTTCATGACCTACTAAAAACTAAGGTTGCTTAAAGAAGAAAACATAGGATTATACAGTGCAGTGTGAATCATACTGTGTGTGTGAACCAGGACTGAGAGATGCTAGCTTGAATATAGAGAGGATTTAACAATAATCCACCCCCAGGAATTTTCAAGTTTATGATCAGCAGATAATGTGGTATAATGAGTAAGACCGACCTAAGACCTAAGACCGTGCCTAATAAAATGCTAGAATACAAATGACAGAGAAGTATAACTGTATAACCTGTACCGGAGAGTAAAATAAATTAACACACAAGTTATACTTTTCAAAAAATTTGTCAGTAGTCAATAGAACCAAGAATTACATTAATAAGATGAGGTGTCAATTGGGTCTGATGCAATCATAACATTTCATTAAAGATAACATTTAGGCAGTAGGAGGTAAAAAAGTAATAGTCCTATTTAGTAATATACTGCAGTTTCTGTGCTGTGAGTGCCTCTTATTAGCAATACCAAGTATGCAATAGTGCCAATTCAAATAAGCTGCATGTATTGAATGTATCTCCTCTAAGATGCATACTCTGTAACCTATTTTAACATTCACTGCTGACATGCAAAGTTAAGAAAACATTTTTTTTTAAATGTATGTTGCATGCTTTGACCACAATAAGAAGATGACCAGACAAAGGTTGTGTAGCGAGAACAATCCTCTTCCCTACCAAACCATCATGGCATGTAGTGTTCATATAGTGTACAGACTATCACAGTATGGACAATGCAAAATGAGAGTTTAATGACAAAATACATAAGCAGAATAAAAAGCTTAGATCAAAATGAAAAGAAGGTCCAAAAATGTATATGCAAATCTCAACTTTTCTTGGAACAATTAAGCCTGTCTTACCCGTTGGTTGCTAATCATTTCTTTTGGTTCATAATTGTGGTCACAATGACCAACCGAAAGGCTTGAGGGAGGCAAAGCCATGTTCAACATTTACATGAGATTTATATATTTATTTTTTCTTTTAGGTGTCTAGATCTAGCGATCATTTTAATATGCAGTTTGTTAACTTTAGACAACCTAATCTTTGCTTTATATCTTTATATTTATAATCTTTACAACCTAATACTTTATGTGCATATTGGGATTTTTACGCATGCTATTTAATGCTCTAATAACATCAAAAATCTGACTGCTGCAAGGTGCCCCCATGTATGTATGTGACAAAATTAGTCATAGTAAACTCACGTTCTACCTTATTCCTCTTTACTCCTCCAGCAACTACTGCATAAAAGGTTATGTAGGGCAGCAGGAGGCAGAGGAGCTTAGACAGCACAGGCCAGCATAGACAGTAATTAGACACTCCAAGAAGACAGTGCGAGTACAAGGGGGCTGCACCACGGAATTATCTCTTGCCATTAACATAATACATTAAAAAGAGAAAAACTACAAGTAATCATTTTTAAAATACTTGTCTTTGCTTTGTGCTTTTACCAATATTTTTTAAGCAAGTGGAAGTGTCTTTTTAAAGATAAACTGAAATCTTGTGTGGAACTTTTTGGGATTGAAATGTATTTTCTAAAAATAAATATCTTGTTCCCCAAAGTTAAAAAAAACAACAAATAATCAAGTGCCCACAAAGAAAAAAAATGCTATAGGTGTGAACGCATAAGCCATTGCAAGAAATGTTCAAGCATATAAAAGAAAAAATCCATTTCACCATTGTTCAACCAATGAAACATTATTGAGCAGGTCAATGACCTCTTTCATCAGCTTACTCGGTGAAAGGGAACATTCATTATAGTTTATAGGAAAGCTGATATTTGAAGATGTTTTGTTACTAGAGACTAAAGTTTGATGTGTTTCCTAAATGGGCTTCAAAATTTACTCAAAAAGCACTCAAATTTTGTTCTGTGCATCCTGGGTACATATAAACCTAATCATTGTTGGTATATGGCAACAATATTTTTTTGTCCAAAACCTTCACTGAAAAATATCATGGAGCCCACTCAGGAATGTATGCAATTGGCTGCAGGGAAACAATTGTAATTGTTCATGATGTAAATTGCTTTAGCATACCAAATATCACTCAGTTAGTGTTTACATCTTCTAAAAGCTTGTCACCTTTACAAGCATCTCAACTTTTTTATTATTATACAGTATTTATATAGCACCAACATATTACACAGTGCTGTACAAGTCTATAGTCATGTCACTAGCTGTCCCTCAAAGGGGCTCACAATCTAATGTCCCTATCATAGTCATATGTTTTTAATACATGCTAAGGTAAATTTTTTGGAGAAGCCAATTAACATAACTGCATGTTTTTGGATTGTGGGAGAAAACCAGAGTACCCAGAGGAAAGCCACGCAAACACAGGGAGAACCTGCAAACTCCATGCAGTGTACAGGCCAAGATTTGAACCTAGGACCTAACACTGCAAAGGCCAGAGTGCTACCTCTGAGTCACCATGCTCCACCATGCTTTTTTTGAACTGTTATTAAAGCTGAACCCCAGTCTGACACAGAACAAACTGACCAAAGCCCCTCAGTCATAGAGGAATCTCCCTGGCTTAATTGTATTGTATGTTAGTGCACTAAGTTCTGTTCAGCACCAAGCAAACTATTTCTAGCCCTTTTAAACTTTAAAACCAGACTTTTGCCTAATCTTACCTAGGAGTATATAAAAAAATCAGCTCCAGGATAACCCTTTACAACATCACCAACCTCCTGCTAATTGCTAGATTACATTTGAAAAAAACTTGAATAATGTACCGTACTTGATTTCCTAATTGAAATAGATTCATTTTTTTGAACTGTGTGGGAGGTATATGCTTCTCGCTAGCTTTCAGAAGGTCCCATCACAGGGGTCGTAATAAGGTCCCAAGGAGTTCAAATAATGGCATCAAGATTATTAATATACAGTATTTGTATAGTGCCATCATATTACATAGCGCTGTACAAAGTCCATAGTCATGTCACTAACTGTCCCTCAAAGGAGCTCACAATCTAATGTCCCTACCATAGTCATGTGTCTTTACTAAAGTCTAAGGTCAATTGTTAGGGAGAAGCCAATTAACGTAACTACATGTTTTTTTTTGGGATGTAGGAGGAAACCGGAGTACCCACGCAGACACGGGGAGAACCTGCAAACTCCATGCAGATAATGTCCAGGCTGGGAATCGAACCTGGGACCTAGCGCTGCAAAGGCCAGAGTGCTAACCCCTGAGCCACCGTGCGGCCCATGACGTTACAACACTAGGGGTGGAAATTAGACTGGACTGCAGGCCTAGATGTAGCTTTCCATTATCAGTTTCCACTAACGGAAAGGGTGATGTGACATGACATAAGGTGAGTAAAACAATGTATTTTTGTTATTATTGTAATTTGCGTGGATAACAGTGGGAAGGTCAAGCGTGTTTTTTTTCCCCCCTGGGGACAACATTTAAATGGGTTTCCTTATTATTAAAATCAATTTAGTTACAAACTATGTCAAGTTCAAGTTAAAATCATCTATAGTTTGAAGCAAGTGTTAAACATTTGTCATGAGTGGACTTAACAGCCTTACATAAGCAATGTCACGATGAGTTTGATATCCATCCTAGATTTTTTCTACATCAGTAAAAATGTCAAACAGGATCATATGTAAGCAATAAAATGTTAAACAGAAGAACAGGACACATTCCGACAGAGGAGTCATTGTGCTATCACCTTTACCATGTGGCAGGCTATTTCTGCAGATGCTTACCTGCCTAAATTATGCATACTAAAGGATCCAACAAAAGTAGAAGGCAAACAACAGATGCTTGCTCTCACAGTGAGGCAACAGCAATATGGACAATGAACCTAAACACTTGACGGTGATTGCATATTACATTTTATGCCTGTGGTGTACCATTTGCCACAAGCACCTGTGAGGGGATACACATATCTCATGTCTATTGTGGCAGATAGATGGCGCTATAGAACAGTCTGTTTCCTGTGCACATGCAGATTTAACAAACTATTTTATCATCCCACAAAACATACAGATACCTAATGAGATTCATCAAAAGAATAATGTCAGTGCAGCTGAACAAATATATACAGTTTGGAAACATCAGTATGTTCAAGCATTTTAAATAAAAAATAGTTTGCCTATAAGTACATTTTTGTAAAATTGTAACATTGTGAAATTTATCCTTCATTTTTCATGTCATCTTTCCTATATGGATCAGAAAATTAGGGCTTTTTACAAAATATATCAGAAAAGATAAATATATGCTTTGTAATGTACTTTTATACTTTATTACAATGTCTAAATGTTTCTCATTTATGGGTCTATTAGTCATTGACTATAAGATATATATACAGCTTCTTCAAAGAGAGATTCCCTCTTCACTACCAGCATGCTCACTGCAGGAAAATCATCAAATATTCTCAGTTACATCTTTTTTTATGGAGACATGCAAAGAACAGACTTTGAAAGTAATTGAAGTCTCTTCAAATCAAGCTCTTTGTAACCCTCAGACTAAATATGCCACCATCATATTTTTCCATATTATTTAGAAAACATGTATTGAATCATTCACTGTACTGGGAAGATGCAACATTTAAAGGCCATGCAATGACCCCTTAATCAAGGAAAGATTTGGTCTTTAGGAACAATCTGTAATGACACTTTAGCACCCTATACTCTTATATGGTGTGTGGTTGGGACCTACAGATTCTGGTAGAGCTAGACCTCTAGACCACAGCACAGAGAGAAAAGTCTTCTAACAAACCTAGACACCAAAGTTTCATTTAGTAAGTATTACAAAACTCTTTTTACTGTACTTAGTTTGGAACCTGGACAAATTCTTGTGATTATATTGTTAAAATATCAGTTTTTTAATTAACATAATTTCTATCTTCCAATTTAACATTGCAAAAAATTCTTGTTTATCACGTCACAGACAAAGCTGGTATTTGGAAGATAATTATGCTCACTGCATTTACAATCAGCAATTTGCAGTGCTGAATTGAATTTAATCAGTGATCCCTTTTCTGGCAGAACAGTAAATCCTTTAGACAGGAGCTCTTTAGAGTGAGAATTGTTACTGCTTGCTGTGTAATTACCTAATCTGTATACCGAAGACACTCAAGCTGGGCTGTTTTGTAGTGTTTATTTTTTAATGTGTAGCTTGCAAACATATTGTTGCTTCTCTAGCCACTTATTGCACCGAGACCACAACACATGTTGCCTGATAATTAATGAGTCTGACAATCTGAATTATTATGATTCAAATTTAATGAATAATCTATCAATCCTAGCCAGTGTGTATGCCAAAAAACGGTGTAAAAAATGATGTTATTTATGTGACAATAAATAATATATATATGTATATATTATTGACACCTGCCTGAAGTTAAATAGATATGTGATATTTTTGTAAATTTGCATCTTTAACCCAAACAGCAAAATCAGAACAAAGGTATTACGTTGCCACTAGAAAAAATTCTAGGCATTTATGCACTGCTATGCCCTATATGCAGAATACTGCAGGTTGGTGTACTATTTAAAATTTAAAGTCCCCAGAAACAGCTCTGCCTTATACACCTGATCACCCTATTTGTACATTATTAGAGATTGCCCACCAATTGAGATTGCAGTATGACACCATTATTTATCATTTTTATGATAGATAGATAGATAGATAGATAGATAGATAGATAGATAGATGACTGCAGAAGACCCAGTTGTGGCATAGCTTGGTGCATGTTGTAAAACTTTACTATGCACAGAATACCCAATCACATGCAAGGAAAAGTTAAAAACCCCAGATTTTTGTTTGCACGTAAATAGTTGAAATCAGCAAAACTACATCTAATTCACTAAGCTAAGTGAAAAATTCATTGGTAATAATTTACTTGAATAGTGAATAAATTGAATAGTCAATGTGCCCTTAGTAAATCAACCTATTATTTCTTTTTATGCAGTTTACCTGCTTTTAATTCAAACAATAGGCATACGGGAAAGTAAAAATTGATTTAATAAAATATTGTTTGAAGAGAACACACATTCACTGATTTAAACCTGTGAACCACTTCAATAAGTAAATCTCTCACAAGCCTTAGAGAGTAATTGAATTCAGTTACTTAAAATTGACATTTTTGTCATTATATCACAAGATAACATGGCTGTAATTATGTAAAATGTATAATAAAATCATAATCATAACGCAAATGATATTTTGCCATATACTGGTTTTCCTGAGAACTGTGCAGTGTCACAGCAGCAGAAGGAGAAAAAACTCCAGTTTCCACTATGACAATTAGGGTAATAATTTCTCAAATCTTTAAATAATAGGCTGCAATAAATACTGTAAAAAATAAACAATAACTATTTTAAATAAAAATTTCAACTAAATGCACTTGATTTATTACATAGCCAGTGTGGGAAAAAACAAAGTCTTCCCCCGGACCTAACCTGCAATGATAAACTTGAAATGAACTTTATCACATTACCAGTCTCATAATAAAAACATAACAAGGCTTGTAATCCTGTAACACCAGCACTGCCACCAGTGCTGATGTGTGAAGCTTATTCTTCCACATTTAGGCCGCTTTTACGCCTTTGTACACACTACACTAATAAAATAAATAATGAAATAAAAAAATGGTAATACAGATGAGGCTTCAGATGCACATGTTTAAAGGGATCGCTCATTGCATATTTGCTGAAAGCACTGTTTTAACATGAGCTTTGTACACACAAACTGCTAAGTAAAGCACCTGCTTTTCTTCAGCATGGCCACATTGTCATCACACACAGATTTATACCCAATTTACATTTGACTTAAAGGTTAGGTTATCCAATGGAACTGGAATTTTGGAACCTTCTACAGTCCTATTGTTTTTAGTGTGGTTTGCCATTTAAAAGGATAACTGTAGCTTTGCGTTAAGTTGTTCCTAAAGTGGACCTAAACCAAGAAAACAAAAACCACCAGGAATTAATAACAAACTCCCTGGCTCCTGGTGGCTTTTTGTTTAAACTTTAAACTATATGGTGCATGCCAGCCACTGGGGATAATGTATCTCTTGCACATGTGCATGACCAGGGTAGCTCGGACCTTCTAGCCCATCCTTTATAAACACCATTGTCATAACTACCGCCTACTTCCAAACCTCCCCCTGCTTACCAGCCACTCCCCCCCATTAAATACCCCAACACAAAATCTTGGAATTTAAATTGGCTGGCAAGCAGCCGTTTATTTAAAACACCATTAAATAAAGTTAACTTTCCAAATAATTAACAAACAAATATCCAAATAAAATAAATGTCAAATAAAATTACATTTTACACATTGATAAGCATACATTAACATAAATTAACACAACACTCCCTTATTAATATAATTATTATTAAAACGGGATTATATAATGTTAACATATTACATTGAATATAGCTTAATGAACCCAACAACTTAATTCCCCTTTTAATAATACATAACCATTACAACAATATCCATAATGTTATCAAACTCCCAATTATACACCCAAACAACCAAGATGCAGGTCTCAGAAGGCAAACTCCGCACCCAACAAGAATTGAACTCTTCCAACATCTCCACCTTGGCCCCTAGCTGCCCAGCACTGCCTTCAGGAGCCATAATCATCCGTTCACCATAAAGGGGGAGACCCCACCAAAGGGGATCCCCCCTGCCAAAATCCACCACTTTTCCAATACACTGAATCCCTGCCTTCCAAGACCCCAACCGCTAATACGAACCCAACTCTCAACTCTACCTAAACATAAGAGGGAGGGTGGGTGGGAAACTTTTTCTTTCCAAAAGAGGGCCTCTCACTATCGTCCAGCCCTTTTAACATCTCCCATTCCTAATCTCCTCCTACCCCACGTTGTATACTAGCCCAGCCCCCTCTAGCAACACTACCTTTTTCTTAACCCCTTAAAAGCTCTGGGCTAGGCCTAGCACCCGGTCATGTGACCCTGCGCCTAATTCTTACGGCTACTGGCCTCTCTGTTGTTTCATCATTCAATGAGCAGGATCACCATCTTCATGGAAGTCCGTCATGGAGCTGTGAAGGTGACGGTGCCCATCCCTGCAGTGATGACAGGTCCTGACCCACTGTGTATACTTCCTGATTATGGCAGAAGCTCACCACCCACCAATGAGTTTGGTTCTGCTTTAAAATAGCCCACACTCCCTCTAACTTGCTCCCCAAATTTGTTTATACAGCTCTGCTCCTTGTAGATTCATGTACAGTAGAATCTTTACTTATTTATATGAAAAGGCCATTCAACATTGGGTTTTGGTTTGCATCTGTAAAAGCTGGTCCGAATCTATAGCCCTAGAGGTGCCCCAATGGCCAGTAGTCAGTATATTCTCTGCTTAGGTATGGAGGAATTGGCCTGTGCTTTGTTAGGTTTCATTTATGTTCCCTTTTCTGTAATTTCCATTTATAATGCTGTTTTTTTGATTTTTTATAGTAGACTTTCCTAAAAGATATATCAAATGTGGTGACATTCATTTTCAGAGGACAATAGGGACCGTGCATGAGGGACTATTGAATTTTAAAGGGTTGTTGTAATGGAGTTTGTCTTTTACAGAATATTTTTAGTCTCCATCCACTCCTGAAGCATATGTACAGTCTTTAGGATCTCCTGTAGAATGTCCACAGTCTCTGGCTATCTACTCTAGTATCATTGTAGTCACAGTGTATGTTATATGCAGTCCTATAGTGATCTCAGGGACCATACTTGAGGCCTATATTATTAATAAAACCACTGATGTAAGCATAAAAAGCATGTAAGTTTTGACTGTAGAACACTTTTACTAGTTGCTCAGTACCTAAACCCAGCTCCCATTTATGTTTAAATGCATCTTTTTAAGAAATAATATTCTTTAAAAAAAATAAAGCCAGGGTAAAGACGTCTATGCCCTATACACCTATAATAGTATGACCTTAATTTTCTTTGGTAAGAATGCTGCCAGAATTACTTCAGTTTATTGTTACAGTAACCTGGATACACTGTCATGCCTGCAAAATAGAACTCACGTAAGGAAAGCATACAGAATTCATATGTGTTCTGCATCAATGATTACTGACATAGCTGGACACCACTGAGATTACCAAGCTTTCCTCTAACCACTGAGCCATCACAACAGTGAATACAGCTACGTGATGATCCCATCTATATTGGACATTAAAATGTGGCCTATTTTTATTACTTATGAAGCAAACAGAACATGTACAATCTCATTACCCTTGGTTTTGTCAGTATCACCCAAGCTATATGGCTTGCTTTACCCCGAAGGAAGGTAGATTCTATACCTACATTTCCTTTCTAGGGATATCCAGCTTTTTCAATTGGAATGAAATGCCTTAACTCATGCCAGCCATGCCAGTGTCACCATGAGCTGTAAAAAAACACTTTATTCTATCTTTTGTATTGCAAAAGAACAGCTTTAACTCCCATAGTCAGTCTGATTTAAAAACATTTTTATATGCTAGAGATAAAGAAAATGTAATATTAAGTATTTACATCCCCAGCAACCCTTCTATGTATATACATACCAATGAAGGTGTAAATGATCAAATATGTAGGTTAGAGTTGGATGATATTATCATCACCAGAAGGAAGACGACTGCAATGGTAACAATCCCTTACTGAATTGGCTTTGTTGAATTTTTGGACATTGATATAGTTTTTTTTTTTACTCAAATAATCTTCATTCATTT
Source organism: Pyxicephalus adspersus (assembly GCF_032062135.1). Lineage (NCBI taxonomy): Eukaryota > Metazoa > Chordata > Amphibia > Anura > Pyxicephalidae > Pyxicephalus > Pyxicephalus adspersus. The sequence continues at coordinate 27,059,158 of NC_092858.1, forward strand.
TTATTTAAAGTATTTATTATTTATTAGTACTGGTTTGGAATTTAAATTGTTTATTCTAGCCTTTTTCAAGGCAGAATCCTTGAAATAACTGTCTGGTCTTAGGGAACCCCTGCTATAATAACAATGATCTCAGCTCAAAGTACATTAGCTTGGTGGTCAGTAGCAACAATTCCTTTAACATTGCTGGTCAGTGGGAAGAATGTCACCCTTATAGTTAGTACACATTTTGGGGTTGGCAAAACTATGATTACAAAAAATGTTACAGGATAGATAGATCTTTTTCTGTAATCTTACAGATAGTCAAAAATATTGTTTGTGTCTGTGGTAACCTAAGAGGCACACATTGCTCATTGCTTAAGAAACCCTTACTACCTGATTGAGAGGCACTGATTTTTTCAGTGATCTAAATTTTTTTTAGTGCTACACATTTGGCCACAAATGTATAGGTTTTTGGATATTTCAAATGCTGGTATTAGCTTCTTTTTTTTATCGATATATTGGGGGTCCTGACACAGGCATTTGTGTATAATCAATATAAATATAATGCAAGTATTTGCCTAGAGTTGCTCCTTAAGTTCATTATATGGGAAAAGGAGGTACTAGATCATTTTGGTATATATAAATTGGGCAGCTGGATGATATTAAATATGTTATACTGGTAAATTCACAGTTAGAATTAGGTGTAACAAAGTCCCGTCTGAATACCCAAATAGCAATTTCACGTTTAATTGGATCTATCTCTTATTAATTTAGCACTGAATTAGGGTTTTTGCATAAGCTGCAATTACTTGAAATTTAATGAAACCCATATCAATTGGAATAACTTTCATTTCATACACAAGGTCAGTTATTCCATGAATATAAATGTATTGGAAAACATAATTATAACACCTTTTCTAAGCAGCCTAAATCACATCAGTAACAATGACATAAATAGAACAGATGTATAAATATAATACAATTACAGCCATTGTAAATGTAAAACTAACAGGGAACATTCATAGAACCTTGATGGAAACATAAGACAGGTTAGCCCAGGGCCATAGTTGGAATTTGTCTATGTAACAAAGTTCCAGGTGCATTCAACTAGCATTTCACATCAGTTTCAAAAACTTCTGCATAGTAATGTGTAATACTAATTTACAACACACAAGAACATAAAGTGTTGACTGACTTGCACTGCAGTGTACTTCTTATTACATAGAGTGCACATAGTGTGCTTGATAAAACAAAAATTATTTATATTAATTAAAAAAAAGAAATTACAAAAAGCGTAGGTTCTGTTTTGGTTTCGTTCTTGTTTGTTGGCAAACCATTCTCAATAAGCATGATTCCTTATGTACCTTTTGTGTGCTTGCAGAAACATCCAGCAATGTAGCGCCATAGTTTGAAGAGGACCTTAACCTGCAGGAGTCTTTTAAAATATTGAAATATTGGAAGCTCCTGCTGCAGATGATGCCTGTTAATTGACCTTAACGTAGAAATCCTAGTGTCTTATTTAGCAGTTATATACCTACAAAGTAGTTTTTAAATGTATCAATTTCCTGCGACCATGGCATAAATCAATTTGCCTGTTATTGATGATGTGTATATGTAACCTTAAATAACTAATATTCATATCTGTACAGCACAGCTGTAGGGCAAAAACAGTAAATAAAGTGTTTTGAAAAATGTAAAAAATGCTGGAAATTATGTTACAAACGTTGCCTATTCCAATCAATGAAATCTAATGTATAGAGATAAAACTTTTTAAACTGCCCTAGCAATAAAATATAAATATTATGTAACTTTTTTACATAAAAAAACTTTTTTTATTAACTTTTAAAATGTAATTTTAAGGTTTGTCCTGTACCATTGCAGTGGCAAAGATTGAAGGGGAAACCCGTAGCCCCTGGAATACTTATGTCACAAATTTCAGGAGGCTGCAGGCTGCTCTTTCTGCCCATGCCCAAGATTGGGCACTGCATTATCGTGGACATCATACAAATGTAAATAAACCAGCAAGCAAAGTGACATTGGTGCTCGGTTATTTAAATTTGGAGGTCCTGTTGAAAGACACTTCACGTGATCTCTCGGATTCACAGAGTGAGATTAAAGCTGCGTACACACTTCCAATTTTTATCGTTGGAAATGAACGACGAACGAACGACGAACGATAGATTGGACAAAAATCGTTCGTAAAAAAAGTAACCAACGACGCCGACGAACGAGGATAGTCGTTGGAAATGAACGACCGGACCGGCGGATCGGATTGGACGATGATCGTTGACCATCTATCGTGTGTACGGTCGTTCATTGATCGTCCATGGTCTGAGCATGCATGGTGAACGAACGTTCGCTCACTTCCTGTGGTGCACGTCACTTCCTGTATCGTTCAAACGATCGCATCTATCGTGTGTACAATATCTGCGAACGATCGTGTCATTATCTGTATGTACAGGATCGGTGCTATACGATTGTTCGCAGATATCGTGCAGGATCGTTCGTCGTTCGTTTACCAACGATAATAATTGGAAGTGTGTACGTAGCTTAAGAAAGATAAAATAACTTTCTAAAACCTTGTTTATAGAAAAAAATTCAACAATAACATCAAACCATACAAATTCTACATTTTGTTGTTATTCCAATTTTGCAGCTTAGTTTCAATCATGTTCACAGTGCAATTTATCTTTTAAAAATATTACATTAATAATAATATTTGCATATTACAAATAAAAAGCATCCAGATTGGTGCCAGTTGGAGGAGCCACATTGTACACTCTGTGCTGCAAATTATAAATGCTGCTCCTGCAGGTACTTCGCCTCTTTAGTTAGCAAGCTGATGAGGTGAGCTCCCTGATGATGCACATACAGCTGCTGCTGATCCCAGCTGGGGTTTACATTTCAAAGCAAATAAAGGTCTCTATGACCTTTCTCCCGATGAGAATCAAATGCTACTAGGGATGTATTCCCACACTATTTATTCCGCAAACATAGTTTATGAAGTCACATTTCCTATGCTGTATTTGGGGTATAAAATATGCTGCTTATTAAAGTCAATGTGCAGATGACCAATTCGGAGTTGGTAATAAGCAGTTTTTAACAGTAAGTCAACACATTTTTGACATTATTATGTATGAATATATGTGTGTTTGCAAGTTAAACAACACAAGAAATACATGATGCATTTACACTGTATTAAATCTGTCTAGAATGCAGTTTACATTCTCCTTTAGGGACTGGATACTTTTTAACGGCTTTGCAAAACCAGGGATTTTCAAGGGTAAAGTCTTTTTCTATGTATGTTCTATTCAGCAAGAAAAGTATTGACTGAAATACTTTTATTTGCTTTTTAGTCAGCTAAATATAAAATGAAGGGCAACCTCCTTCCTTGTAGCATTTCCCAGCATAGAAGGAGCTCATCTTGACTTTCTAACTGCAGTAGAACAAATACAATGGGTAGTGCTGGGCTTTCTAAGTACACCACCAGTCACTGAAATATGTGCTACTTAGTATTTATATACCTGTAAAGTAAGAGTCTTATGCAAATAATAATATCAAATATACGTTTATATATATTAAAAACAATAAAAAAATGACTAGAAATCTTTATAGGTTAAAATTAAACTGGCTTATTATATGGTATAGTACAGATATGGTATAGTACAGATGTCTTAGCATTTTCTACTTCTCATATTTATTTTACCCTATTTTTCCAGGACTTTTTATTAAGTCAGAAATCCATACTCATACCAGCATATGACTGCATTTATCAAATATGGAATAATATATGGTAGCACTCAGAATTCTATGTCACAATCTTAACACTGTCAAATTTTGAAACCAAAATTTTTTTATATATATATATATTTTTTATATATATATATATATATATATATACACACACATATATTTATATATAGAGTGAAATATATTATTGAAACTTGTTTAAAATGTTTTTTATATATACATACATCCTAATATGAATGCTATTGCTGTGTGTGAATATTTTGAAGATTTTAAATGTATAGCCTGTAGCTATAGTCTTTTGACTAATAGCTCTGCCCAACGACTGTAACCTGTTCTCTCAAAATGCAAGTCTATCAGTCTGTTTGCTTGCTTGAAGTGATAGAAATAATACATTATCCAGGTGGTTCATTCCTGGTATCCCAGCAGTTACTCTGCAAATGTGGCAAAACAAATCTGCCAACCAATTCTTAAAGCTTGAAACAGTAAGTATGTAAAAAGTAGAAATTTAAAGAAAACCATAGACCCCATTCACTAGACTATTGGACGTATAGGATCTTAGCTAATGATTGTAGGTAATAATAAACTCTGACACAAAAAAAACACCAAAGGATGATACTACAAATACTTAAGTGTTTCACCCAGGCCCTAATTGCAAATTATAAACTAATCAGTTAATAAAATAATAAAAATAGAGTGGAAAGGTGCTATATATGATAACATTTGATTGCAAATTTAGAGAGTGTTTGATATCACTTAGTTCATATAGAAGGGATTAAATGGCCTGGATAAGGCTGCTAGTAAGTGTTGGCTGGTAGATTTGCAGCTGTTTTTGGGATCCAGACCCAAAGTGTCCTGGAAGGAATGGGTGGGCCGCGCTCATCCTTTTACAGGCCAGAAATTGGTGAGGACTCTGAAGACCCTAGCTGATTATCAATGTCCACCTGTTTTTGAGATGGGGGAGTTGAAGCCTGAGGTCAGGTGGCTCAGGTGGACAGGCTATGTGCAACCTGCATGCTGGGAAATCCTAGGAGGTCTCTGAGTTAGGTCTGCAAGACCAATATCTCTAAAGAGCTTCAGAGAGAGCCCAGAGGTCAACTTTGTGTTTTTACTGTCATGTTGTAAAGACATTAAACACCTGCAACCCATTGAATTTGCTATAATATATAATATTGGCCTTTACTTGAAACAAGCTATGAATAATGTTTAACTGCACACCAATCTCTCTCTTTACAAAGACTCCCTAAAAGGACAATGTTCTTCAAATTAAATTAACAAGTGACAGAAATTAAGATATGAAATATTCTACTCTGAGTTTATCAAATTTTTATAACAAAAACAAACGACATTGGTGACAGCCAAAGAGCTATGATTAATATAAAGATAGATAAACGTGGATAAAAAGTAAGGAGCAAAGTTTAAAATGTTTGCTCCACTAATATTATCAAATGACATCTACAACTGTGGTCCAGCCTGGATGTTATAGCAGACAAATGCTAATCAGTTGCATGTAAGGATGATCCTTAGGTTTTAGTAATATCACTCACACCTTAACACACACACAAGTAAGCAGTCAATGATGATAATAGTTGGTATTATTGGGGCATGTTCCCAGTAACGTTTGTAATCTCCCTGTCTGCTTTTTCCCCCAGCCACCATCATAATAGTTCTACTAGTGGCTGAGCTTTTCTTTCCACATGATGAATAATAGCTGCTGGTAATTGTTTACAAACTATTTAATTTCTTCTGCACTACCCCATGTGTTCTCATGGAAAAAAACCTTTAGCCGCACTCATTTATACGTGGCATGTGAAGAGAACGCTTTGAAATTCACACAACATACACATGTATTGAATTATTTCGCTCAATATGCAGATTTGTCCCTAGGTATTGGTGATCTCTCAGCAGGTACTTGGGATATTCTGATGGGCACGAAACTCTGAAAATGATCATTAATGTTGCCGTAAAACCTGTATCCTCTCCTAGTTCATTTTCATATCATTACTGTTATGTGTCAAGATTAACCTTTAGAAGCTGAGGACAGACATTTTTGCTGTGATGATAAAAATTAATCATGGTGACATTTGAGCTGTTATAAGAAACACTATAATAAAATCCTTTATAAGTCTCATTAAAAACAGTAAACATACATAAAATTGGTATGGGTAAAATGGTTTTGTGATTTTAAGAAAACTGGACATTATCTAATATTTGGGTTTAGGAAGTATAGCAAGGGTATAGCAAGTATACCTTTTATGCACATTGCTAAAACTAAAACTGAAATTCAGGCACTAGAAGTGTACTTGATGTAGTTTACATCAACCAATGCCCCATTTTTTGCATAATGAAGCCTAAAAGATTCTATGAAATGTGCAGGAGATTGTAGTAATGACAGCTAGTAATTTCTATTTTCATTTACCTTGAGTAGGACAACCATTTATGTATCCACTCCTTGTGGTTCTATTAAGGCAGTGCATCACCCTGGTCAGTAAAACCCTCTCAGGTCTGCCCCTACCAACAAAGCCATCTACTGCAAGGTTATATTCCCAAGGGCTCATGATAAATTTTGTCCTGTGGGGCATGAGATCGACAAAGGACACCTCACAGATTCCTCTTTTGAAGGCTGTAGATTGGCAGGACATAGTGAGGCCATGATGAATCATATTTTAAAACTTGGTTTACTCGCGTGAGTTTACCGATTATTTCTTTAGCAACCCTGTTCTATGTTCATGTAATGCAAAGCAAAAGGTTTGCTTCAATGCCTCCCTTCCCAGCAGTGCATATACATCTTTGTTTTGTTTTCCCACTGCTTAATTCAGCCAACAAGGACAATGCAAGGAAATCTGAGCATAGAGGAGTCCCATTTCTGGTAGTGCTGGTGCTTGATGATTGACCCAGCATTGCCACGTGGGAAAAGCAATGTTGCCCTTAACCTTACATGTTTTCTTCCTCCTGAAAGCTGATCGTCTGCAATCAAGGGCATTAAAGCTGACCTGTTGCATTGCTCTCCACAAGGAATGCACTAGTGCATTTTAAATACAAGTCTAGGTAACAGAATGTATTTATATTTGGACTTTTTCTGCTGCAAATCCTTTTTTAGTGCTGGCTGAATTTACAAGTCTGCCTTCTGGGAATATAATATACACTGTCTGAACAAGTTAACTGAGTCTGCCCCTTGTGAATAGTAGAAAACAGTTTCAATCCTGTAGGGATTATCTATTGCTAAAAACACTCACTCCCTGTAACCCAAAGGTCTAAAAAACTCTAATATATATATATATATATATACATATATATATATATATATATACATACATATATATACACATATATAACAAAATGCATGACAGAGCAAACAAAGGCATTACAATTAAAATGTACAAAGATCAATTATAGCTAACACCAGAACCATATGGCTGAAAACGTGAAAATAAGTGAAAAAAAATGTAAAAAGTGTAAAGTCTGCCAAACACAAGATCCACTACTGATACCATAGAGAAATAAGATGTTTTTTAATATGTTTTTAATGATAGGAGAAATCGAAAAGGCAGAGAAGCAAATATTATTAAATTAATTGTGATTATATTAGTGGAAAAAAGGGTGGGGAGAGGTCAAAACCTTGAGGCAAGAATAAACAAAACCGTTACCCTAGGATATCAAGGGATTATAAATAGAAAGAAAACACCAATTGTAAACCATAAATGTTAGAATGAAGATACATCATAGGTCAAATGAAAGGATAGAGAATAAAAAAAAGAAAACACAATAGGTCCCAAACTGGCATTAAAATACAGAAACCCAAATATACTAGTTTAAGAGGAAGTTTCCTGAATTTAGAAGACTCTGGGTAGATGAACCAGGGATCTGAAGAGGGAAACTGCAGCATTGCAGAGTGACAGCAGCATTGAAAGTAGGAACCACTGTTTTTAAAGATATAAAAAGGTTTGGTTTTGCTGCCTAAAATGGACAAAGTGGATATTTTGAGACAGAAATGCTAGGATTAAAATACAAAAAATAATGTTTCTAACACACATGAAGTTCAGTAAAGCTACTTGTGGACAGTTTAAAGGCAGACATGGGATGTGAACTCCCTAGCTGAACGAAAAAAAACTTGCCTCAAGGGAATCTGTGGCCATACTTTGGACATTAAACTATATATATTCCTTATTTTTATTAGTTACAAAAACGATTTAAAGTGATTTGATACTTGTTTGATATATTTGCTCTTTATTGACACAGTAGCATGACACAGTTGCTGTAGATTTGTCACCTGTACATCCATGATGCAGTTTGCCCATTCCACCACATCCCAAATAGGCTCTATTTAGGACAAGTGAACTCATAGCCATGTTCAAGCCAGTTTGAGATTATATGAGTTTTGTGATGTGTTATCCTGCTGGAAGTAGCCATGAGAAGATGGATACACGGCATAGATATAAAGGAATTGGCATGGTCACAAACAATACTAAGGTGGCATTTAAACTATGCTTAGTTGGTAATCAGGGGCCCAAAGCATGCCAAGAAAATATCCCCACACCAGTACACCACCAGCAGCATACAATGTTATTACAAGGCAGGAGAGCTCTATGTTTTCATGTTGTTGATGCTACCATCTGACCCTAAAATCCAAATGTTGCAGAAGGAATTAGGACCCATTAGACCAGGCATAATTTTTCTCATGTCTAGATTCAGTGAACCTGTGCAAATTATAGTCTCAGGTGCCTGTTCCTGTCATAGGAGTGGTAAACCTGTGGTCTCCTGCTGCTGTAGGTTCCACATGTTGTGCATTCTGAAATGCTCTTCTCCATACCTGGGTTGTAGGGAGTGGTCATTTGAGTTACTGTTGCCTTTCTATCATCTGGAACCACTGTGGCCATTCCCCTATGACCTCTGACATAAAGAAGGTATTTTCTATGGCTGTGCATGAAAATCCCAGCAGATCAGTAGTTTATGAAATACTCATACCAGCCCATAATTGGCAATTTTGAATTCTTGGTAATAAAGTCTTCCTTTTATCCAATATCAACCAGATACAGGATACACGGAGACAAATTATGCACCAAGAAACCTCTTGAACTTTCAGGTCATAAGATGTAAAGGCGTCTGTAACGGTGCCGAAAATGAAAGCCATGATGCTTTGAAATATACAGGAGGAAAGTCACATGGGGGACTAGGCTCCAGGGGAGGCTTTTTTCATTTCTTTAGAGCAGGGAGGGAATGATTAATCCTGATTCTGCTGGAGGGGTTCACATGGGCAAAAAAAAAATGGTATACTATTTAGTCTGATTGGCTGGCAACAAATCTTGTTTCTGATACAAATTAACCCTCATATGCGATTTTGCATGAGTTACTACAGCTATCAACGCTATAAAAACATGTCCAGAGGAGGAAAGTATAAGCAATCTGAGGGAGTACAGACAGAGTATAAAGAGCTTTACATTTAGTATTCTATCTACTTCTGATGTGCCAAACCTTCAGGCAGTTTCACAAATGTGAACTATGGACCAAGAGAGAGAAAGATAAACGTGTATCTGCTCTACTGACAAAGCTTTTCTGGATATTTTACAATCTTATTAATTACCAATTTAATCTTCAAACACGCAATCAGTGTCTGTTTGATCCCTTTAAGCCTTGTATTTCTTTTTACAAAAAAAACTTTTAAAAACATTAAAGAATCTTCTCTAATAGAATATGGAGTTTACTATAGACAAGATAAAATATAAGGAGCCTGTTTAAAATGCAGATGTAGAAGTTGCAAAGCTGTTAGCTGCTCCACTACTGTGCAAAGATGCTATCAAGACACATGGCATGTGCATGTTCTACTGTACATCTCCAGTTCATGACATAGTAAATGCAGGATCAAGGTGAAACCTTCATAGTGTGTGCAGTTTCTTTGAAAAAGAAAGTGAGTTTATTGAAGAATGGATGCTAATTCTTCACTGGACTCCTTTATCTCTCAGGAACAGGGGTAAAACCATATCGGCACAGGATTTGGCTCAGGTAGGGAAGAATTAGTTCCAGTACTCCAGCTGCATATCTAAAATTCCTTAAATGTCTAACAGACAGAGTAAGATTTCTATATGATGAATGAAATACAAAGGGGAACTAAAGCTTTGAGCTAGATTTGCTGAAACTAGGAGATGCCTGCTGGTGTTTCAGCATCTATCAATATTCTAACCATAACTCTATGCATCACAATTCTAATTCATTCTTCAATAGGGAATATACAGATAGGTAGAAATTGATGTATTCTATAAGATTAAACATTGTAACTTTTAGTATACAATAAAAAGTGTATTTATGTGGTCAAAAGCCATTCAAGGAAAAAAAGACCTACCGAGCAAGACTGCTGACTCTTTACTATTCTCATTATCATGTAACACCTTATTTAAGTCATGTCAAGGCCTCTGGCATTCTCATGAAAATTTCCTCAAATTTCCGATGGTTTCGCGAAATTTCGGCGAACTGATTTCACGAAACCATCAGAAGATAGAGGAAATTATAACAGGAGGGTTCACAGGGGATTCACAGGATTCCCTGGGAATCCTCCTGTTTGCGATCCCCAGGGCACTAGAGGTTAATCAACCTATAGTGCCGTGGATCGCACACTGTTCTCAATGAATGCGACCACGGCCGCATTCATTGAGAAGATCCCCGGCACTAGAGATTAATTAACCTCTAGTGCTGTGGATCGCAGTGGAACGGCAGATGAACTCTCAATAGAGAAACTCCATTGAGAGTTCTTCTGCAGTTCCAATGCGATCCCCAGGAACTAGAGGTTTATTATTATTGCAGTCTTGAGAAGCCTGTTTGCGATCCCCGGCACTAGAAAGTTAAATAGGGACAAGTCTCCCCATTCGAAACTTCTAGTGCTCCCTGATTGGCTGAGGAAAGTATTCCTCAGCCAATCAGAAAGCACTAAAGGTTATGAATGGGGATACTTGTCCCCATTTAACCTCTAGTGCCGGGGATTTCACACTGAGCTGATCAATAAATGCAGCCGCCACTGCATTCATTGATCAGCACAGCCCGCAATGTTTTTTTTTTTTTTTTAATTCGAGCTCGATCCGCAGAATTACACTGGCCATTCTCACTTACAATTTCGGTAAGCGAGAATGGACGAATTCACAGTGTGAACGAGTTTTAAAAACTCGCTCGCTCATTCTTAGTCAAGACCCTAATTACTTGGAGTGCGACTGTCCCTAAATCAAATCATTGTTTGGTGTGACTACCCTTTACCTACAAACCAGCATCAATTTTTATGGGTATACAATGTCAGGGATTTTGTAGGATTATAGTAACCAATCATGCCAAACAGGTGCTAATGATCCTCATTTTCATATGTAGGGTGTAACACAATCATTAACTGAAGTAAAAACATCTGTGTAGGAGGCTTAAAACTGAATGAGGGACAGACAAACTCTTCTGCCAAAGTGAGGTTGTAGAAGAGAGTTTCATGTCACAGGTCATACACCATGGCAATACTGAGCACAACAACAAGACACAAGGGTACTATAACAGCAAGGTCTATTCCAAAGTTTTTAAGAAGACTGGGGTTTCAAGATGTACGGTTCAAACTTTTTTTGAAGAAACACAAAGACATGGGCACCAATATGGACTGTAGGTGCAGTGGTCAGTCAAGGAAACTTGGCATGTAGAAGTTTATTCAGTCCCGGCAGCTGCAGGGGAAGCCAGGATGCGTCAGGTTTTCTGACAGATGAAAACAGCGATCAGGCAGGTAAGGCAGAACAGTAATATGCCTTATACAAATGTTTTACTCATGTTTCCAGTGAAAAAAACAAATACTATGCCTACCAACTGTAGCCATGATTTGCCATACACACACACTGAAAAAAAAGTCACAAGACCAAGGAATTAGGACTTACTATTAGGTGCTCTGTTCTGATCACTTTGAATGCTTTCGCTGGACTGATTGCTGGACAGTGATGACACACTGGAGCTCCGCACAAATCCAAAGGCTGCTAATTTAGCCGCTGGCAGTCTGGAGTAGCCAGGAGGACGAAGGGCAGTCTGACAAGGCTTTGGGAGATTTGACTTTGCTCCATTTGTAATAGAGCCCTTCTTAAGATCCTCTGTGGAAGAAAAAGTCACAAGTTTACTTTGTGTTACTTTGTTGTTTGTTACTTTGTGTTGTTTACTTTGAAGCAAGTGCATGTACATATTTAAAAACAATAAATATTCTTTTTTAAAATAAGTATGCATGATAAGGACCAGTCGATGGACTTATTTTACTTCAAGAGGGTTTTGCAACCCTATACAATGCAAAAGCAGGTCAAATGCAGGTCAGAGCAGGGTCAACTGCTTATGCACCTGTCAAATACTTTCAAATACGTTCAGAAATGCCTCACATTTATGGGTCTGTAAATGCAAACCCTTAAGGCTAGAAGTGCTTCCAAGCAGCTATATAAGGGTGCATGCCAACAGCTATTTTTGGCTACATTGATTGTTCTCTACAATGGGAAAGGGAATTTTACACTTTATATGGAAAAATCATTAATGATAACATGATGCTCTAACTTTGTGTGATCGACTGCATGTGTAGCACTTGCTATCATTAATCCCAGGCATTTGCTGAGTTTACTAACATGATTGCACTAGAAAAATTCACCATGTTCACCATGTAAAATCCCAATTATCAGCACATAAGATAGTCACTTTGTCGCTTAGTTCTTTCTAAATTGTTAATAGTCCAGGGACCAAGATACTATTTTTAGTCCACATCCATCAATTTTGCATAAAATGCAACAAAACATATTAAAGGACTTTTAAGGCACTAATTCAATAGTATAAGCACACGTTTATCACATTATCACAATAAAAACTAGTTCTCTCCAAACCCAAAGTCAAACAAGCCGTTGTCAATGGGAAGGTTTAGATATGTTAAAGGTGACCAACTATAACATAATATTTACTCTTCTCTCTTATCATATAGGTAGCAATACAAATAAAATATGAATTTAAATAAAAGTTAGGCCTTTACATTTCAAACATTAAGACCAAATTACCAATTGTTTTTATTTGTAATTACATCTTTTGTCTTTCTGCTTGTTCTCTACTCAGCATGTAGTTATTGACCTTTCTCATGAACTGAAGGATGCTAAAAGTGTGACACCAACAACTGTGCATAGGTAGTTTGTGTATAAGCAGGAGATAAAACAAAGAATGAACATTAAAGCTCTCAAATAAAAATTGTAACGTTTCCAAACACATGCATTGATTTTAAAAATGTCAGTAACCCAATGTATTTTATGAAAATGGGAAGGATGTGTCGCTATGTTCTCGACCAAATGCCATTGAGTTTATTATTGTTAATAATAAACTGTATTTATGTGGAACAAACATATCATGCAGTGCTGTACACATGTATAATTGAAAAGGAAACATGCTGGAACTCCTTAACATTAGTCCAATTGTGGGCCCTTTAATAGTGTACAGCCTGCTGTCCTCCATGACCTGGTCTGCCATACATAAAATGTGGAATACGCAGCCCACTTGGGGTCTCAAAGCATTGAAGTAGATTCAGTTTGTAATTCCCAGGTATGAGGAAGGGTATATAAATAAGTTATATGAGCAAACTAGGGTTTTATTTTTATTTTCTTTATAGGGCTAAGTAATGAAAAACACCTTTTTTAAATTATTAATATAAAGAATACCTAATAGTTGCTATTACTAGCCAGCACAGGAAATACTGGCTTTATTTTCAGGTTTACCAGACCAAGCTTAAAATGGTTGCAACAGGGTTGACAGCTGTCACTGTTTCCTCAACCTGAACTCAGGAGGTGGGGGTCGGACAAGAGGCCCCATCAAAGTTTTGCTTGGGGCCCATTGATTTCTAGTTAGCAATGGATAAGGTAAATAAACTTACTTTTTACTTCCCCTCTAAAAGACATAAACAAGTTTTAAACCTGTGCCATAGAAATTCTGTACTTGTAATATCATATATCATAAAAAGTTCTTATTCAATAATCTTGTGTCAAATGTGTGTTTGTGTGGATGTGTATAAGAATATAGATACAAAACAAAATATGTCTATGTAGTCAGATATCGTCATAAACACAGAGGAAGAGAAGGAAAACAATATGTTAATAAAATACAAGAATGGAAGCTTCCCATCTTCTGGGTACTCCCAGATCCCAAGGATAGAATGAGTTCTGTCAAGTATGCTATATAGAGACATATGTTTATATCTTGATTTGTTTGGTTACATTATGACAAATTTGAAAATTATATTTTTAATATTCAACATTTGCAGTGTGGGGGCAGCTACACTGCACAAAAAAATTTTTAAAATTTAGATTTAAGCTTACTGCATCTTTACCCACATGGTTCATCAATAGGGAAGATTACTGGAGAATATTGTATGAAAGTTGTATTGTTCATTTATTTCTATAACTGCTTCTTAAAGTGGAACATAAGTCCCACTTTGAAAAATGGCAGTCAGGCACTGCTCAGCTGTCAAATTTCGCTGAGTTTCACATGAGCTGCTCAGTGTTTGTTGGCAGAGACACCCCGAAAATCTCAGCTTTCTTGTGGGTGCAGGGAATAGATGAGCTCCAAAGTGCCTTGGTCGGACTAACATCATCCCAGTCTAGCCAATTAATGTGGCCGAAGTTCAGAAACTGCAGAAGGAGAAGAAGGAAGAGGATGGTGGTGCCAGTGCAGCCTGCCTTCAGTCTTGCACTGTTGTAAGGGCTCCTCTCCTGATCTGAAATTGCATACTCTGATTTCATTGCACACTGTGTGTACATTAGAAGCAGCAGCCAGTCAGATAAAACCAGACTAATTTTATAGCTGTAGGGCATCCAGCATCATTTAGCCCTTTCCTCCCCAGCCTAACTGTCCCTAGCCCACCCTTTTAATTCACTGATTGTCATGGTGGTGGGTGCTACCACAGCTTTCTGATTTTAGGAGAATTGGCCCCTTCCACCAGCTATGATTTGCCTGCATTTTATAGAAAAGAACACCGATTATGTGATGTCAGCATAACTTTAATATAATATTTAATGAAAAACAATTGGTTTTGTTTATGATTTCATTAGCATGTTAACAGGAAAGACAGTACCAGTGAATGCAGATAAATGCTAGATTAAAGTAAACTTTTCTTAACAATATCAAAGATGATTAGAAATAAAACAGAAATGAATAAACACATATTACATGAAGTTACTAATACACAGCTGTATAATAATATTATCTGTCTCTCCAATATATATCTTACATACAATGGATTATTGATATCACAGCTCTTTCCCAGACATCGCTGCAAGTTATTTCCCTGACAGTTACAGGCTCACTTAGAAAAGTATAATTTATATAATGGCTTTCTCTTGCTCTCTTCTCAGGTCTGCCATGTATCTTTCTCTGTGAACTTTCACATTTTTTCCATCACTCTTATTTGTTCCTGTTCCTGTCTTAAGCCAACTACTCTACTGCCACTTTCTAACCACTTGATCTGAACCAATGTATTCTGACCTCTCTCAGTGTGACCTTGTCAGACAGCTTTTTATTTAATTTACTTCTGTACAGTGCAAGACTTTTACTTCTGTGGCAAAGCTCCATACTTATCTCTTTCCAATAACAAACTGGTCTAGATGGTGCACAAATTTTTTAAGATACACATTACTAGCCCTTCAACAGAAATGTTTTTTGACCATGCATGGCAAATAAAGAGGTTAAAGCAGGTTAAAGCAGACCTCTACATATACATATATTTGTCTTCTTTTTGTTATCTTGTGCATGCGTAACTCATCAAAATTTAACAGCTTGGCAGCAAACAGACGGGAAAGAGCATTTACTGCAGAAGCGGTATTGCCTGCCCCTTTCTGCAGTAACCACCTGTCTAAATTGTTAATGTTGACATTTTGGGCCTGATTTATTAAAGCTCTCCAAGGCTGGAGGGTACACTTTCATCAGTGAAGCTGGGAGATCCAGCAAACCTGGAATGGATTTCTTCAAAGTCTTTTGTTTTTTGCTATCAAAAATTTTCAATCCTGGACCAGATCCATTCCAGGGATTGAAATCAGGGCTCATAGAAAGTCACTTCAGAATGGTCCAATCTTTTGTTCTTAGACATTTTTTAGTGCATCCATGACTTGACCAAGAAAGAGCTTACACTCTGCAGTTTTGCTCCAGAATACCTTAACAGTCTTGACATTACATTGTTGAATGTAAATTCTAGACACCTGTACCAGCAAATCACTCTAGTTGCTTGCACAGTTAAGTAATAACTATCAAAAATCTTCAAAAATCACAGCAAAGGGTTATATATATCAATGATCTGACAAGATATCTAGCCAACATTACCTTGTTGTTTGCCTATTTTTTGCTAAAATTTGATTTTTTACATCCACTCATTACTTCATGGTTAATTTTTTATATTAAATGATTATTTATCTTTTTGGGTGCAGCCATAACACAAGATGTCCCACACCACCGCTCAATTTTAAATTTAAGTGTTTATGAAGGTAGAATATACTGTTTTTTGTTTTGTTTTGTTTTTTTTTAAGAAAAGTAAATTACCTTTTGTTTCTTTTAAGTTCTAAACATTATGAATTAGGAATAACATAGCTATATTATAACTAGAATTTCCTGTAAACAACAATAATTTAAATCACAGAAATATTCTATATGCAGAAGTCAATTCTATACACTGCTTGGAAAGTTCACTAAAGTTCCCCGGAATAACAATATGCCATTAAGCCTAAGGGTAAGATTCAGATCCACGGGCTTAACAGTTCACTCTGCAAATCTTATCTGCAGGCTAATTTATTGCCTGCCAGCTAATAGAATGATGTCTGCAATTCCAGCCAGAATATTATATTTGGAACTGCCTTAATTATAATCCTAATTGTGGTGTCACTACACAACACACTTTCGGTATTCTAACGTAAAACTTGGCAGTTATAGAATACTTAGTGCTGAATTAAAATGATATTGGCCTAGCTCATTTTGAATGGGTCTAAGTTGTGTTAATTCACAAATTTATCAGATGCTAATGATACTAAAGTTACTTACTCAATATTCCACACTCAGACCTTGTTTTCATTTTAGTTAAGCACATAATTAGACTGTAGATTTCGAGTGTAAAAGGATTGACGAAAATGTTTTTTTTTTTTTCCTTGGGGTCACTAAAAGAGGAATGTGGACAAAAACAGAAATGAAAACCCTTTAGGGATTCTAATCCTTCTTGTTCTATTACCAAAAAACTAGATGTGAACTAATAGCACTTCTCTATATAGTTTTTTTAGTAATTATTAGAGATAAGCAATTAGATGGAGTAGATTTGGGTTTTATGCAAATCACAATCAAATTATATGCAAATTGCACTGACATGAAAGTGAGCCAATCAAATATAATAATTATTCTTGCAGGAGTTAGATTGGCTCAGTTTCATATCTGTGCAAATTTGTATAAAAATGTCATTTAATTTGCCTAAATGTTGCATTTTCTGCATGTCATTGATCATCTCTAGTTACTATGATCAGGATTAAAATGCTTGCTGCATGTAAATATTTTTTGTTTTAATGTGTTTTCTGAGTTATCATTATCTGCCTGTCCCTATTTCTGAAAAGAGACTGTTCACATAGCTCAGTAGCCTAAGCTGAAGGGCGTAAGTTGGAGAATTGATTCCTACCCCTATACCCTCCTTCCTTTCTGTACTATGCTACTTAGAGAGAAAGTCTGAAAATAAACCGCATCTGCTGTGCTATGTTTCTATAGTGTAATATGTTTTTATATTTTATGTAACTAGTAAAACAAGATTCAAGTAACAAAAATATTGACTTAAAGTACACATGTATAGACTTATCTATGAAAAAGAAATTACACATGTTCCTTAATTACCATTTCAACTCAGAGGAGACATTTTTTTTAACAGAAGGGAGGATTCAGGAGCTTTCCTATCCCCCAATTTAAAGCCTATTGAACCCCTTCTTTCACCAAAATCCCTAGTTTTACCTTCATTATTTAGCCCAATACATTTCCCACATCTAGCTGAAATCTCCCTGTTTTGTTGTTTTAATACAAGAATTTTATATAGCATTAGCGTAAAGTATTATTTTGTCATTGACAACTACTGTAAAACATTTTGGACTGAGTATAATGTCGTTTTATACCCTATTCAAGCCAATGTGAAATATAAATCTATTATCTGCTACAAAGATTTCATATTTTCTGAGGTCAGCACTGCATTAGGCTGATACAAGGATAATGGAGCTAAAAATGTGTTGAATAAGGCAAACTATCAGATCACCTGCTTTTTCCTGGTGTACGTTACATAAGGAACATGTGTTTAGCTGCTGTAGGCAACACATCAGCTCTTTCTTTACTCTTAAAGCTTCAGGACCCTTTTTTTTTATATCTACTCTCCCTTTCCCCTTTTTATTGCATAGGGAATGCTTTGTCTTAAGGTGTACATGCTCCCTACGTTAGATTGTTTGCCAGAAATAGGCAATGTTTTTCACGATGTAAAAGTCATCCCTGGATTTGGCTTGTCTCTTTTTCCATACCCTCAGCACATTTATAGACATTTGAACTAAAAATATTATACAATATATTTTATATTATATATTAACTATAAAAAATATTATAGAATGATATTTATATAAAAAATAGCTCAGCAGAAGAAACTTAACTAAAAAAAGAAATAAAAAAAGAAATAATGCAATGTGCATTGAGCCCATAAGGAAATATAGAAAATCCTGTCTGTGGCCCAGACATAAAACATTTTATGGGCCACTGCAGTTATATCTGAAAATCTTACCTTTGATTAAGAGTATACTGACTTTCTAAAATACTTTTTAGCCATGCTTCACACTATTGCATTGGAGTGTTACATTACTGCAAGTTAACATAACACCTTAACCGTTAGTGTTATGCATTGCAGAGTTATTTAACAAATATGGCACCCAATGCACAAATACAGTCAAGGGTAAAGCTACTATTACCGCAACCACAATACATATTCTTTAAAAAACAGGTGGTGGTCTGTTTTTACCTTCTACCACATGCCTAAACCTTGGTAGTTTGTGTGGAGGTACATTTGGGATATTTCAGGGCTATGCACTTTGCAGTATATGCCCTATTTAAAGCTTCACTTTTACAAAATCTTGATCAAGCAGGCTATAATTGCAGGAAGGCACAAACAATGTCCCTTATCGCTCCGGGTATCTGGCAATACAGCAGAACATTCCCTTGCACTCCTGCCCTCCTATGAGGGAGTTACATCACTCAAAATGGTTGAAGATTGTCTCTGGAAGGAAGGAAAAAAGGAATATGGCAGTGCCTGCAATAGAACATGGATGGGTGGGTTGTGTGGGATTACTTCTGCTTTAATGCACATTATCACATTACAAATAGCATACTAGAGTGCCATTATTTTGGATGCCATATCAATGCCCTAACACAGCTGCACTGCAACCCACCACAATGCACAATATTGCCAATACTTCGTTGTGTTGTGAATTCCATGACTAAATTTAAGAATGTACAGTTTTGGTTGTGCATTGGCAGGATGTTCAAACGAATAGGCTGCATTAGCACAGGTTAAGGCACAATGTGTATTTGGTCATGTAATGCAATTTAAAAATGTTTATGAGCCCATGACTTTACTAAAAACAAATCTAGGCCTTATAGAACCACCATTACCACATCACAGCAAGAAAAGTTTAATTAGATTTAACTCTTTGTTTTTTTTTTATGGATAAATGTTTGACTTGATAAACCAGCATATAATATTATATGAAAAAAACCTAATGATTTTAAATGCTTGCATCACTCAAAATTGGAGCCAGAACTTTTATTTCTATTCTTTTTTCCTAGCAAAATAAAATACATATATCAGGTTTGTAAGGTCATCAAGGGGCTCACTCCCGTCTTGTTATGCTAAACTGGATGTGAGGTGAATCATCCAATGGCAACACAGACAGAAAAATAAATGATTTGTCAGATTTGTATATCTGTCTGTTCTTGTTGAAGTTTTGCCCCCCTTCCTGCCTGGTGAAACCATCAGCAAGACAAGAAATTAGGGTAAATTACTCCTACCAGACATTGGAAAGCAGTAAAACCCACAGGCGTTCTAATCCATTTCCACTCTATCCAAACCACTAAAATAACCAAATTAACAGGTGCTCTTCAATAAGGTATATTTGTTCTTGGTAAAGTAAAAATCTATGAATCAGCTTCTTAAACTGTGTTTCAGAAGTCAATTTAACTTCTTCAGAAACATTTCAATATCTTTCTTTAAAAAGTTAATGCATCTTAAGTCTACATAAATGCATCTTAAGTCTACATAAAAATTCCCAGGTGGGAGCTGCATAATTATGTTGCAATCACTTAACACATTTCACAATTGTATTCTAACAGATTCCGTGAAAGTTCTTATCTTTATTCTGAATAAATGGTTTCTTTCTATGGATTGCCAAAAACCTGTGCAAGTGTTGTGGGGTAGGGTTGTATTCATAGCACCATCAAGACTATTCTATTCAATTGTGCTGCCTGTATAGAACTAATATGGTGTAATCTGGGTCCTAGCCTTCTAAACTGCCCTCTGATATTCTTGTATTTTACAGTAAGGTGGTGTTATTATTTCTTATTATATACAGTACTCATCAAGCTACTCGAGTAACTAATAAGACTTGTATGTCAACAGGTTCATGAAATCTTTTTACTTTTGTTTTGTTTATTGTTGTCCTATCACTGCTTAACCGTCAACTGATCCAGCACAAGATGACCTTCATAACGCATATTTAACTATCATCCTTCTAAAAGTCACCGCACTAACCACACAATGTCATGATAATGCTCAAGCATTGAATGCTAAGTTAAAGGAATAAGTGATGGTTTATGCCAAATGGTTTATACCAAGAAGCATAATCATGTGGCAGAAGTCTTATTATTCAGGTTAATATTTTTTTCTCATGGCATTTATTTAGGATAGATGACAACACTTTCTAATTCACAGATAGCTACAACATACAGCAGCTACAAGTCTGTATTTCAAAAATCACACAACCGTTAAGACCAGATGATTAATGCTTTGGCCTGCTTCACCTTTATATGCCACCTTTGAGGATGCTATGCACACATTGGTACAAAAGCACTGGTTGTCAAGTTTGACAAGAAAGCTATTCCTTAGCTGTGAAAGCAGAACCGATGTCAACGGAAAATACATACTCATTGAGTGTATTGCCATGGATATCCAGAACCTAGTGTCAAAACCACCACAGGAAACATGGACAACCAGAGTATAATGCTGTTTTATAACCGCATGGACCAAATGCAAAGTTAGGGCGAAGGTTAATCTGACTTACTAATGTACACAACTCAACTGTAGGGTTAAAGAGAGCGATCACATATGCATGGGGATTAAAAGCTCCTAATTAGCAAAAAAGTCAGAGAGGACTGCATATGTAGGGAACAGCTAAAAAACAGCAATAGGTTTACATTAGGTAAATTAGAGAGCAACCTAAATTTTAGTAGGAGAACACACCAAGGAGGGAACAGCACTGGCTAAATGCCTAATGATCAGCCCATGCAAGACAGAGGCCAGAAGTATTGCTGGATTGAGAGTCTGGAGAAGAAAACCCATCTCAGGCAGGCTCCTGATAAAATTTGTCTAATCATTAAAAAAGTAATAGCAGCAAATTAGCAACATGAGGGAGAACACTCTTTAAATACTCATTACCATACATGGTGCTTTCTGTTAAATTTATTCTTAACACATAATATTTCTTGTGTGTCATCTAAATTCTAATAACTGCAGTGACAGCTTAAGTGAATAAAGTACTGGCAAGTACACCATTATTAAATAAAAAGGCAAAGCTTCAACATTCCATTACCAGTTGTCTGTAGAATCCATTTAAATGGTGTAAGTACTATCACATAACCTAGCACAAGCCCTAACTTATCTCTGAAAAGACATTAATTGAAAGCCTATTACACAAAGGTCAAAGCACATTTTGAATATGGTAGATGAAGATATAAAGAGAAACTGCTGGACCAATTTGAAAAATCTGTGTCTATGGTGGCACAAATACATCAATTTATTTCTGGAAGTTATGGAATAACAAACAGATCAAATAAACGGATAAAACTGTTGGGCCTCTTCTCATTCACTTCCTGCATCCTCATCCTTCGTACTGTTCCTCTTATCTACCTATATATCTAACCTTGTTTTCTCCTACTTGGGTCCATCACCACCTTTACTGGCCCTTTTTGACTATCTTTACTCCTCCTGGTACTGTTCATCTTATCCACCTCCAGAACCCCCTGTACTAAACCTCTTTGGGGTCATTTCAGACCCATAATGAGCCGTAGTGTTCTGCCATGGGCTCAACCTCGGTTCTAACCTATCTCATTCAAGTGAAGAGGAAACCTTGGGACCTTTTTTCTAAATGCATCGGTGGCCATTGCAGATCGCGGCACAGTTCTCTAAAGCAACAAGGCCATATTTTTGGTTGCACAGTGGCTGTTTTAGATTTGCGATCGCAGTCGCAATGCAGTTTGCCTCTCCTGTTCTCACACCAGTATTATGCAGTGCTCCAAGAAAAAGGGAGTATGAAAATGACCCTTTTTACACTGGGGTGCGAAAGGACTCCTAATCACTTTCCGGCTGTTCTCTTCCAAAACTATATTTGAGGTAGAATTAGTCATATTTTTTACATCATGAAAAACTTTCAAAATGTTTATGAAATCCATATGTTTTAGTAGAAAGCACAATTAGGTGTATACAGACACAACATAATCAGGTTTGTGGAGGTGGGACCTGAGTTGCTAGATATGAAAACCTTTAAACATGCTCCTGAAAAACTGCAAAAAGCTATCATATCCATAATTGTCAACAGGCCACATTCAATATAATGCAAAAGTGATTGGACAGGTTTGGAGCTGCCCAGATTAATTTGAAAACCCCATCCAGCTGTAAAAAGAAGCTCAGTCTTGACTTTAGATAATTTAAAGTTAACCTGTTGTTCTGCCCTTTATGAACAAAGACCAGGTTCTCTTTAATATAATTCATTTTTTCAAGCTGTGATTATGGACACTATAATATTGCATTTTGGCAAAATACACTTGCATAAAATGTTGTTCATTTGTAAGCAATGTGTTAAATGTAGTATTCTTCATATGGCATCATAGAGTTTATGACACAGGAAATGTTTTGCCAGTGTGTTGTCCACATTTGCTAAACATTGTTGATTAGCTGTTCATACTTATTGCTCGTGTATTGTCATGATTGCCAGTGCCTACATATTGCAGTAATGTGTGTTTCCCACATGTGTAGTGTTACATATGTCCATTATATTAACATATCCTAGTGCTATGATATGTCTGATTCTGTTTAATGTCTGTATTTGTCACCTAAAAGAAAACTCCAGGCAAACAGCTAGAAATATGTTGATTTATGGTTTTAACAGCCAAAGGATTTTCAGTTTTGGACAGCCATGATTATGATACAAATGTCTTTGCTGGTCAATAAGCTTGTCAGTATGTGATTGTTTTTTTTTTTTTTTTTTTGTGCGTGTGTGTTTTTGCCTTTCTTTTGTGCATTTCAAAATTGTTTAC
This sequence comes from Pyxicephalus adspersus, assembly GCF_032062135.1. Classification (NCBI taxonomy): domain Eukaryota; kingdom Metazoa; phylum Chordata; class Amphibia; order Anura; family Pyxicephalidae; genus Pyxicephalus; species Pyxicephalus adspersus. The sequence continues at coordinate 27,082,465 of NC_092858.1, forward strand.
ATTTAATTTTTTTTTTATTTTCTATTTCCTAACATATTTATTCTAACAAGGGAGTGTTTTTGGCACAGGGACAGAATCAGGATAATTAGAAAGAAAAGTAAAGAACCTTAGTCCTTAGACCTAAGCCCACTGCTACCAAAAATCAACCCAATCCATCTCACTTCAATCATTCCTACTGACATTTATCCAGAATTGTTACATTAGCAATTCAATAATTTTCCCTAACATTTTAGGGAAAAAAAAAATCCGAAATTCCTTCTTTATGCTAGTTCACTGTACAGTAAGGAGCCTGCAGGTGAAAAGATTACATAGGAAGTTATGCTAAATTAAAAAAATGGCGTGGTTTATTCAGAAATATTTGTGTCACTTTCTCAGGGACAATTGAGAAAATGTATATAAATCACAAGATTGCAGTAATGAATTACCAGTCCATTGGCAGGTAAAATATATATATACTATATGCGTCTGTGTTTTTACCTGTTTTCTCGGAATGTTACTTTATTAAAGGACAAAACACTGACAAATAAAATCCAATTTGTTTGGAGCACTGATGGAATTTTTCAATATATAGAAACGGCTGAGTTCATCCTGACAGTGATCAAGATACATAGCACTAATTTTATGGCAGGTGGGAGGACATAATACACACAACACTTAATTGTTGCTGCCAAGGGGCAGAACTCTTACAATTTATTTAAGTGAATTACAAAATGTAGGTGGGAGGCAAAACACAAAAAATGAAAGTGTATCCGGAAGCCTCCACTGAGAAATGATCAGATATAATTATTGTAAATTACTGTAAGATATAAACATTTGCTTTATAGGACAGCAACTAAAAAAATGTTAAAAAAAAGTTTTATTTCCTGGAACCTGTAGTTTTTTTGACTTTACAGTTCTCTCTGCTATGGATTGCCTGTCAGTGTGCCCTTAAGGCAATGACGCCACCACAAAATGAGTTCCTATATTTATCCATTTTAGCTGTAAATATTCACTTGTATTGCTAGACAATGGTAGACTCCTTACTTGGCACAGTTTCATAAAGTTTCCTTTAGAGTAATGGAATGTAGGATTGATTCTAGCACCTATATAGCAGCCTGCCTGCTAGAATAAAAACAATATATTAGAATTATATTATGCATGGACCACATTGTATAAATTTCTTTTTTTACAAAAGAATAATGCATTGTTCTACAGTCGGCAATAAAAATCACAAAAAATGAAGGAAAGTAGTACAGTGACAAAAGATAAGGTTTATAATATGAATACAAACACCTGGCAACAGGTTTGCTTTAGGGGAAATTTAGAAAGATTTAGAAAGAACATCAACTCCACTATACATTTTGCAATGTGATCTTTAACACTTCTTGATAATGTCTACATTAAATTGGAATTGCACATCATTTTTGCTAAAGCAAACAATGATTCTGAGATTTTGATTCTGATTACTTTTTCTATAAAATACCCATACATTTATTCATATTTTAATCAAATAAATGATTGAAAAGGGCATATTTGCTTTGTGCTTTTATTACAGCACAGGTATTGTTGAAAAAAAGATGTAATGTTTTTATGTCAAATTTGTTTAAAGCAGTTAACATGTCATTGGGTGCACTTATAATTTTCACATAACTGAATATATTTGTTTTTAGTTTTTCCCATGTTGGTATTTAGCCTTTTGGTTGAGCAAGGGGGTTAAATTGTTTTGGGCTGTGGTGGTTGTTTGTTAAAACAATTTCACTGGCTACAAATTCACTATCCATATCAATAGTGGCAGGACAAATAATAAAGGCATGCATTTTGTGTTTAGCCTTTGTGTTTACTTTGGAAAAAAAACATTGTTTTTAATTTTATTATCTTCAGAAGCCCCTTCTGGGAAAAGATAGGAAAGTGTATCTTCATCCAGGAGAAGAGTCACCTTACTAATCAGCCACCCCATCCTTAGTTATTGTCTTTTCCTGGTAATCCAAGCAAAATACATTTCCGTTAATACATATACAATACAAGTAAGGGCTTTGATCAGTTTTAGACATAAGAAGGTGCAAAATGTGTCGCTGCCCTGAGGGCCCTGAGTCAGTTCAGCACAGGTACTCACGACACCACTGGCTTTAATTATTTAATGCAAATGTTTTGTTTAATACTATAATTTATTATTGAATTAGTATATAGCAATATTATAGTAAAGTGTATCATTTATGTATGATAAATATAAATACAAACATTTACCTTGGAAAAAAATTACAACAGTTTCATGTACAAGGGAAATAAAATGGAAGATTTTTACTTGCATATAATTGAATTATTGACAGCAGCACAGCTGTATCTCATTCACTAAGCTGAAATTCACTTTGCAATCTTTATTATAAAAACCCCAATGAGTCTTTATTTAGATTATAGATTAAATGATACTATATGACAATGTAAACAAGTCCCAAAACTAGTTACAATGTAAGGCACAAGCTTTGACAGAGCCAAATCCTCGTTCATCATTTGTGCCACACAAAATCCCCCTCCAGACACTGCAGCCCACAGTGGAGGGATTCAGTAACCTAAACATAATTCCAAGGGTTTATGGGTAAAATGGTTGGGAAAGGCTGCCCCAGAACAATAGCTGTACCAACCTGGATGGGTCTCTTAGGTGAACCAAACCCAAATTGAGCTTCACTGGACCCTGACCATAGTTACGACTGCTATTTCTCTGTCACACTATATGTAAAAACCAGGACAAAATGTACTGTTATAAAGTAGAATGAAAACAAATGCTCAGCAGAGGAACAAAGTTGCTTTAAAATGTTTCTTAAAGACAATTATATAATTTGATATAAACCTCTGGAGTGGCTTTTTAAAGCTGGGTCCTGGGAAAACAAAATCATTTGAATTCACTAAATAGTCACACATCCCAGGCTCTTTTCAAAATTGCCATAATATTCAGAAAAAAACAGAGAATGCAAGCACAACAAATGCAAGGAAAGTAAAAGCACTTTCTTCTACAGGGCTCAGACCTACACAGTCACAAAGACTCAAACCTCTTAGTCTTCACCCTCAGGAAAATGACTGATCACAAATTGCGGAGTATATCAGAGAAAATCAAGACTTGCTTTAGACTAAAAGGAATTGAGGAGCAACTCCCAGTGACCCTAGAATGCAACTGAAATCAGCTGTAAAGCGTTTTGACATTCTGTTTGTACATTCTGTATTTGTCACTTGTTGAATTTCAAATCCTTAGCATATGAAACATACAGGTTCACAAGGTTAATATTCTATGCTTTTGACAGCTTCAAGGACATAGCTATGTTCTTTATAAACTCCCAAATCTAATAGCTATAGGAGACAAAAAAATGCCCTGGCTTTTATGTTTTCCAAAATAATATGGCTTAAATAGGAAAACATGAGGAATGAGAAAAAATATTACTAGTGGTAGCCAATAAAATACATTACTTCTACCAAGCTATTGTCTATTTGTTTTTAAAATCTTCAGGTCTACATGTAGACATTACCAAGATATTTCAGAAAATGGTGATCTACTGGGATTGTTTCACACAACCATTTCCAGGGCTTACAGAGAATAGTACAAAAAAGAAAAACATCTGGTAAGCTTAAGGCTACGTACACACTTACATTGGTTCCTGTCCGATAATCTGCTCAGGGGCGATATCGGACGAGAATCTGGCATGTGTACAGCGCCCATCGACTATCGTCCGAACAACTGTCGGATCAATGGACGATGGAAGACAAACGATCTTAATAGAAGTGAAGGGGGAGAGCGAGGAGGGGGGTGCCGCTCCGTCGCTCTCCCCCTCTCCACTCCATAGAGCAGAACAGTGCTGTATGTACAGCCCCCGTTCATGCATCATGCAGTCCAACGACAATTATTACACGTGGGTATGCAGCCTAAGTTCTCTGGGCAAAAATGCTTTGTTGATGCCAGAAGTCAAAAAGAAATGGCTAGACTGGTCTAAGCTGTTACAAAGAAAACCCATTACAACCGAGGTATGCAGAAGTACAATTCTCAACACACAAAACATTGAAACTAAAACCAAATAGGCTGCGGCAGCAAAATAGTTCACCTGTAGCCAATACAGTCAGCTAAGTATAAGTACCTGAGGCTACAATTCACATGTGTTCACCAAAATTGGACAAGAGATAACTGAAAAGACATTGCCTGGTTATGAGCTCTGCTGCAATTTTGCAATGGTGTAGTCAACATTTGGCATCAAAGTATAGATCTATCTTGCTCTGCATCAAAGGTTCAGGCTGGTGGTGTAACTGTGCGGGGGATCTTTCCTTGGCACCTCTTAGTACCAACTGAGCATTGTGTAAATGCCACAGCCTACCTTAGTACTGTTGCTAACCATGTCTATACCTTTATGACCGAAGTGTACCCATCTTCTGATGAATACTTTGCATGTCACAAAGCTTAAATTATCTCAAACTAGTCTCTTGAACAAGGCAGTTATGACACTGTACTTGTATAGGCTGCACAGTCACCAGATTCCAATCCAACAGAGCATGTTTAGGACATGGTGGAACAATCTGCACCATTGCAACTGCATGATGGTATCAATATGAGCAACAAAAAAAAAATGTTTCCAGAGCACTTTATGAATTTAGTTAGTCAACTGGGAGACAAGTTAGCTAAGCAGTGAATTTGTGGGTGTGTGTATGTATAGATATTCAATATATATATAAATGTATCATTCCTAGGATACTATATACTTCAAAACATAAAAAAATGAGAATGTCTACATTTATGGCTCATCCAGGCTGATTGATCCCTGCTGCTCCAGAAAGTCTGCTTGGAAAAAAAATTAATTTATAATAGCTTTCTATTGTTTATGCAGTTCTAATTCTTCCCGGTTTTGCTGGTGTTAAGAATTAACTAATATGATTTTATGAATATTTATGTATATTAGTCCATATTGTTACATATCCAAAGTCTTTTGAGGAACCACTTCATTACACAGTTACACTGTGGACCAAGCTATTGCCAGAAAAACAATTCACATGGAAATTAAAGCAAAGACAAAGTAAATCCCTTTATCTTGAGAAAATTTAGAAAATAACTGTTTTGTTCATGTGGTTTCTGTGGACTGTGGTGCGGTTTCCTGAAAGTGTCAAGTTGCTTTTGGCCAAGCAGTTCATTTTTGTCACACTGCAACTGCAAGGGCAACTGCATTGACCTTTATGCACAAGGGCAAATGCAATATCTGTGGTCAGTTTGCTGCCCCTGGGTGCATAACATCAGTTTCTATGTGCCTAGGACCGGCTAAACATATGCTTTTCCATTGAAAGTCTGATAGGAGCCTAAGATTGTCACTAAACATGAAGTAAAAAATCACTCCACTTACTTTCTATCTTCATAATTTAAGGGCAAATAAACTAGGAGAGGTTCTAACTGTGTCTTGCACTATCCAAAAAACGGTAAGTCACATTATTCTTTTCATCTGTGTAGTTTTCAGTTTACAAATTATGCCAAATGTGCAATATATTAAAATGATTTATTTATTCAAAAAAGAAAAAAACTTTTAATGGTAACAAAAGGAAACATCCAAATACTTTTCAACTTGCATTTCCTTTTGTACCACTTGATTGTTGGGCAGCGCACATATAATTGCTCACACAGGGAAAAACAGAATTGAAAGTTCAGAATATGTGAAGAGAGTAGTAAAATCACAAATGTGATGAGGATACGCCACTTGAAAAATCCAGGATATGAGCAGTCTTTGCCTACAGGCACAAAACATTTCAAGCATGATCATTCTACCCAAAGGAATTGGTGAGAAGGGAACATAAAGAGCATTGAATATCTCTAGATTTATACATTGCTATGCAAACCTAAACCTGAATCTGGTAGTTCAGGTTCTCTCTCCAGTATTGAAATGGCTTACTGTGATTTAACTGCACACTCTAAGCTTCTCACATTGTAAACTGGAAGCTGCAACAAGTCAAACTGAGCCTGACAAATCTCCTGACTAAAGAAAAATCATTATTTAACCTTTTCCTCTTCAGGCTTTTTGTCCCTAGCACAAGAGATTACTTCTCATAGGAACCAGCACACAGCTTATATAAGAACATAGGGCTCCCTTCCTGAGCACTACCACCTGCAAATGATCTGACCACCTGCCATGATCTTCCTGAATTGCATAAATAAAAGCACTTTTAATGAAGCAGAGAACTTCTGATGACATATGCATGCCTAATAAAGGCAGTAAAGACTGAAGGGGAAACCCTCAGCCTCCTGGGATACTTACATTACATATCCTAGGTGGCTCCTGGCTGCTCCTTCTACAGATGTCAGCGGTGGGCCACTGCATCATCAGGGGCTTTTCTCCAATGTAGACAAACGAGCTCCCAATCTCATACATTTCAGCATTTAGCTATAGATGCAATACCCTTAAAAAAGGGGTCTAACAGCTCTGATTACTTGCCTAGTCTGCTAAAGAGCCCTGGTAGGAAATACCTTATGAGGTTATTATAAATATCAATTATTAATGTAAGCTAAACATACAACAAAATACATTACATTTATTAAAACTACAAAAATAAATAAACAAATAAAACCATCCTAAAAACCCTCACGACTCTAAATGAACTCAATATGCCACTAAAATGATTCTGTAAAAGAACAGTAATTGTCAATAATAATGGAATACTTTTTTTTGTACAAATTTTGCCAAAAATCAAGTGCACCACTATGTCTTACATAGAATACTTCCTACTGGCAATAGATAGGCAATTGATAACACCTTAAATAAAACCATTCGCTGCATCTGTATGACTTATGGGTTGTATATTGTATATGGTGAATATGGATTATTACCCTACAAGGCTGTCCAACTAAGTCTCTTGAGAGTTACTGAAGTTGCTTTCAACTATGTTAAACCAGTTTTTGTGGCAAAAAACAGCCCCTCAATATTAAAACTTTTTTGGGAAAGTAGAAATTTGCAATGGCTGCAAGGGAATTTTCACTTAGGGTTCTATTTATAAAGCAAGGAATCTGACAATCCCTGATGGAAAATCTTACAGGTTCATGTGTTTCAATGGCGGTAATTTATTCTCCACTAGGAAATGTTTGAAGGTATGTCAGATTACCTACTTTATAAATAGAGCCCTTAGTGCTCCAGATAAAAATTACTCTGCAACGGATACCAATCACACACAGGAAACTACAGACAGCGGAAATCAAAGAAGCTTTACTTCATGCACTATGCTAAATGAAATTTCTCTTCCAGAATGATAATTCACTTTTCTAAGTGAACAGATGAAACATCTTTAATAAATAAAATAAATTTTATTTTATAAATAAATAGATCCCAACAAACCTGACTGAACAATAAAGATTCAACCTCACCTTTCTTTCATGTTGTTCACAATGTGCTCCCAGAACTGGTATTTTTCTTACCAGTTCTGCATTTATTTATTTATACAGTGTCTTGAAAATGAATAAAATAATGGTACTAAAATGTATTTATTATACATTTACTGGTTGAAAGTCAAGCGGTATCTTAATCTCCTCTCTGAGAATGAACCTGTCTATTTTAGTTTCAGTGTACTGTGAAGAAACAAGAGCTTTCCCTCTTGATTTGGCAGAATACTTAGAGACCAAGCTTCGATTTAATAGAAGGCAGCTGTTTGAATTATATGAGTCGGATTTAAATATTCCTTTCTGTGGGTCTGCATACTGAGTACAGACCTTAATCCATCTAGTGTGTAAATGTCACTTTCATGCTTTCTATATTTTATTTGTCAGTGGGAGCTTTGACTGTGAGAACGCTGCCAACCTTCTGTTTCTCATATGCATGACTCTCTGCTTTTGCCAACCTGCTTGAGCCAGGCTTACCGACAAAGACCTTTCCGGCAATAAAATATAATCTTTCAATACATTATTCAATGCAAATAAACTTTATTTCTTGGATTAAATACTCACATAAATGCAAAGCACCTAATTGTGAATTATTAAGTTATGTTCTATGTCCTGCCTAAGGACAGGCACCACGAGATGACTGCAATTACCTGTGTAAGGTAAATTAACAGATTTTCAGTAATGCCAGAGCTGCTTCTCCTCCCACGTCAGTGAGAATGCAAAAATAAATTGGTACTGCTTAGATAGAGGTCAAATGCAGGTCAGAAAGCAGGTCAGTTGCAGGTCACAGGTACGGTGTATCTCACAGGTGTCTCTCTAATGTAAGCGGGATGCATCTAAATCTAAGCTGTATTTGCCTACTAACTCAAGACCAAGTCCTATTGCCACAAGTCCCTGCTCAGTGTGCCTGCTAGTCCAGGACTTACTTCTCTTGCTTTGTCCCACTGACTGTTATTGCCATTTGAGAAGGCTTTAGTAGCCAATAAGGGCACTCTTATTATTCAGAGTAATGGCAGGTGGCAGAGTTTACCCCTAAGGTAGTGGAAGACTGGACTCCAGGAGTAAGTTGAAGCTAGTTTCAGAGAGGCACACACAGAATAGATTTACAGCTAATAAAAGTAATATATTCAGTATGTGGTTTCCTCCTCCCTGAAGTAAGTAAAGTATACATAAAACATAAAAACATTAAAGCTAAACTCTAGCCCTATCTTTCTTCAGTACACTTGTAGATGGTCCTAAACTAAGTGGTTAGTGTGACTTTCATACAGCAGTCATTAGAGGTTGAAGCTGCTTGTCTTTTTAACCTCCCTAGCGGTTCATTTCTTTCCGGTTTTATATGTCTAAAAGCGGTACATTGTTTTTCATGAAAATCTATTTTACAGTATAATATAATAGTATGAGTATAATAAAGTTTGAAACACAAAATCATGTAAAAAACATTAAATTGAATAAATTAAAAAATCTATATTTAAAAAAAAATACCCAATATACTCATACTAATATATATACTGTAAAATAAATGTTCTTGAAAATAATGTACTGCTTTTAAACATAAAAATCCAATGTATTACATTCAATACAGTTTTTTTTGTATTGAATGCAATACAAATGGATTTTGAATTTCCCGCCCCACTGGCAACGTACACCCGCACCGACGTCCCTGGGAACATAAGAAGCAGGAAGAAGGAAGAAAAAAGGAGACAGAGATTGTTGCGTTGGATGGCGCGGGACGCCAGCGGATCAGGTAAGCGCTCTATTTACTAACCTTCCCATAGGTTTACATACCCCGAGTGTGACTCTGGGTCACCACTTTTAGCAACTTTTTTTCTAGGGAGGTTAAAATTATTTGGCTGGCACAATGCAGCACTGCTTAATACAGAGTAACTTGTGGCATTACCAAGGGCGCATTACCACAACACATTGGGGTCTATATATATAGATTTTTGTAATTAGATTCACCTGAAAAAATGTGTGAATCCTGCTTGAAAGCAGCTTCTGCTGTGCCGTGTTTTTAGGTAACCCATAGCGCTCAAGGTACCCTGTGTTTTTCTATAAAATATTTATTTGAAAAACAAAGAATGTACTGTAAATACAAAGCATTTACAAAATATCTATTTAAAAGCTCTAATAATGAGAATGGCTGCAGAGGAAAATAAATTATTATAAAGACAATTTTTTTTTTAGTTTATTTTAGCTTTTGGCACATTTATAATTATGAAAACAAAAAAGAGTAAATTACTTAAACAGCATAAACACAATAAAAAGCTTGTTTAATGCACATTGAACCAGTGGGGCCTTTTTAACAAAGTTTTATGCCTACACTACCTACTACTCTTTTTCCAGTAGAACTAATTTAGAATCGATGTTATATATTTTGCTTTGCCATTATTGGCTATATTTTCAAATTTAGGTCACAATTTGCATGGGTTAACAAACTAGTAGTAACCATCTAACTGATCCTTTTTACATTTGTGCCTGAAATGTCTCATCCTAGTTCATAAATGGGTACTGAATAAATAAAATAATTTGCAGCACTATAAAGCACTTATATCCCCTCAAAGCCCATGTGGGACATTTAAAGAACAAAGTAATTGCCATATAAGCATGAAGTGTATCTTGAAGTAATGGGATTTCTCTTTATGCAGCTTTGAGGTTTGAGAATTCAGAAAGTTACATTTCACTTTGAAGTATACCTCCGAAGTCTATCAAATAGACAATAGATATGGTAGCTAAAATAACCAAAATATAATAAAAGATGTGTGTATGTGTTTTAATCATTCATATATTTTTTGTTTTTTTTTTATTTGTTCTAAATGTTTTAAACACTTTTCCATGTCACAATTTAGTGAACACTTTAAGGCATTTTTTAGACATTTAGGAATTTATATACACTGGTGATGAATATTGAGTCAATACAAGAACAGCAAGGAATCATTTGTTGCACCTGCGTGTGTACAATGTCTTATATTAGTGCAATAAGCAGCCCGATGTTTCCTTTCATATTGTTGGTTAATGTGTTATATACACTGGAAAAGAAGATATAGTAATTGAGTGAACTTTTGCAAACACACTTTTATTTTTATATTATAGTCTACTGGAGTTTGGGTCCATTGGACTGTGATTTCCATACGTATTATCAAAAAGATTAGGAGGGCTGGTTAGAGGAACCCTTACCTTTGTTAGTTTTGTTTTTTATGTATACTACAGCATGCATTTTTTTATTGTAAAGGGGAAATGAACTAAGTAGATAAGTTGCCATGAACTTTCCATCCACTTTGGGACCAAACTCTATCCAAAAGTGATTGAGATTACGGTATACTAGAGCTACTTGGGCAGTTTTTGTTTGCATGAGCCTACAACTATAATTGTCTGCTACATCTTCAGAAACATTTTTTTTATGTTATGGCTACCTTTGTGATATTATAAGAATAAAGGCCTAATTTATTAAATCACCCAAGACTGGAGAAGATAGACTATCATTGAGAGAACCTGTGTGATTCAGGACCAGGTTCATTACAGGTTTGCTGGATCACCCTGGTTATACATTTTCAGGTTTTGCATTAAAACATTTGTGACACGTGTAAGGGAACTCCTATAAATAATCAATGGGACAATGATATTTGTATTGGTTGATAGTGGAAGAATGAACCCCTAACATTAGAAGTCAGCATTCCACCTTTACAGACAGGTAAAAAGATTATCTGTTTCATGCAGCTGGCCCTGCCAAATGTTGTTGGCCCTGGTACTTTGTAGGCATCATCTTACTGGAGGTTAATGAGTCACAGTTTAGAAAACCCCTAGGTTTTGGAGGAACCCTAGAGTTTTATGGTGTAATGGGTGAAAATGGCAGATCTAAACTGAGCATAATAACAGAAAAAAATAACAAAATGCCCTGCCCTTTGTGCATGCTGGTAAATGCAAATAAGAGGTGTTATACAACTAGGAGATTGTCGTTTTAAGAAAAAAAAATGAAACAGTAACCCCAAGCAACTTAATTTCAGATAGCTGGAATCAACTATTTGAAATATATTTTCAGATTGGTTTCTATGTGTTATTTCACTTTGCCGGTCCTCGCTGCCCCTTGTCTCATAATGACAAATCCTGGATGAAGACAACTGTCACAAAGCTACCAATCTGGATTTTGTTTTTTCTGCTCCATGTAAGGTTTTATTATCAGCAATGGCTGTACTTTCTATTTCTTCAGTTCTCATATAAAGGCTTAATAATTAAAAAGAGGACAAATTTAATGACTTTTATATGTTTTGAACACAGCTGAGTTAATTAGCAGCTTGATGAAGTTCTCAGTGTACATGAGGTATGGTTTGAGGCTGTGAGCATTACAATGGCTTCAGGCATTCTACCAGCAGTATGGGTCACCGAGCTCTCATCTGCCATTAACACTGATGTCTTTTCAACCAATAACATGAAAAACTTGAAGGGCCAATTAGATCTCATATGACATGAAATTACATGTTTCCGTGAGGTTTGCAGGGCCATTATGTGGTAAAATTCACAGAAGGTATAATATAGCCTGACACTTAATGGCTCTGAAAATAAATATTATACAACAAGAAAGAACTGGACATGCAGCACAGTGCGAGAAAGATAGATGTCATTGAACAGTAATAACATAAATTCAATTAGACTTTTTAGTTCAAGCATAAACATTGCTTAAAGACTGAAAACAAAACTGCATAAAATCTGTCTGGAAAGCTACATTGCTCTCTGTGTCATTTACAGGATACAAATTTTACACTTTCACTTTCTGGGTAATTCTAATTTACAGTATGCAGCAATTCAGTAAATAAACTGCCTACTGACATTTTTTTGCAGTGTACAGCTGCTACAGCTACAGCTACTTAGAATTCAGTTAGCTATGGAGGATTTAACTGTCAGAGGATGTTTCAACCTTCCATAACTATTCATGCTTGGAGAAACCGAACATGCATGTTTATGGCTACAAAAGTGGGGGGAACATGAAGATATATCCATATCCATCTCAGGAAAACCTACAGCAGTGATTGCAAATAATTCAACAACTAACATTATTTTCTCTAAGAGCATTCAGTCGAGCCTGCTGTGGAAATTATTGATGCTGGTGCAATCACTACCTTTCAGGATGTTTATTCAGCTGTTTTACTTTCAGCATCCAAATAAAGTAAATCTACAATAGAAAGTAAACTGAGCATGCCTGCACATCCCTAGCTGATGGAAAAGAATGAACGCCAATGTGCATGTGTGCGAGTAACATCATTCTGGTTTGGCCAATCAAGATCCAGAACCTGGAAGAAGTCTGGGCAAAGATTGTGGCATTCATGATGGAGTGAGGACAGGTGAGTGTAATTAAAAATTTGCCCCGGATGCCACATGAATAACCTGCCCCTCAAATTATTTTTTCTTTTTCATTGATAGCTAAAACAAAAAGCAGCAGAGTAGATTTCTTAGTATACAAACAGTATTCAAACATTCAAGGTGATTTGAATCAGATTTATGGTTGTAAAAAATAAATATTAGTGCTGACACTTTTTAAGTTATTTTTAAATAATGATTTTTGTATGTGAGAGACAGCAAGAAGCAAGCTGTTTTAAGCATTCCTTTCCTGCCTCACAAGCCGGGGTTTTCAGATCACTAGATTACTGACAAAAATGATTAATGGTCTAATTCACTACAGCAATGTTTGAATGAAAAAAGTAATAATCAAAAACGGTTGTACTTTCTGTATGCATCTCATAAATGTATCTCATGTAAAGGAGGGCCAAAGTGTCAATTGTTTATTGTATTATGAGCATCATAAGGCTCATACAGGTGTTAGTTTTTCATTGCTTAAGATGATTTCTCAGGCGAAAATCTAGCATCAGTAAAGGTTTCTCACTGTGCCATTTAATGATTAGCCATGTTGTTTCACTAAACAGCCACAGAGAGACGTCTTCTCCTTACCTTACCTTCTCCATAGAATGAAACCAGCTATTGGGTAGATCTACTCCACTGGGCTGCAGCTTAGTGTTTTAGATGTTTTTAGCTGGGAAGAAAACCAATTTACTATAAACATGAGAGACCCACTAAAGTCAACCTGCCATTACTAAACCCAACCTTTCCAATGTATGAAAACATAAAGCAAAATGTGTAAAGATGTTAAGAATCTGCAGGCAAAAATATTCAGCTTTATTTTTCACCCTTCTGTTCAATATTCCATCCTATAAATGTTAACCATTTTAGAACACAAATTGTCATTAGGATTTGTACATAGACGCTAAACCCCATCCATGCCAAGTCTGTAACGCTTTACTGCTGCCTGCTAACAGCTAATTAGTGATGTGCTGTGTAAATTTGAGAGCTGCAATGGCCCAACAGAAAGGTGACTAAGAATATGATACACTCTGTATCATACCAAAATTAAAGGGGACATTATATGTACTCATGCATTTTAAGCTATTATTGAAAGTTAACTTGATAACAATTCTGATGATTTTTTATACTTTCACTTGCTTGACTTTTCCTTGTTTTCATTAGGGTATTTTATAAAGATTCCGTAGATTTTTTTCCTTACAAGTTATCTATCTATAAATATTCTTAGTTTAGAACAGTTGAGAAAATATTATTGTTGTAATGGGAACACTCAAGGAAGAACTGATTTTGAGATAATACTGTTTCCAGTTTTAAGCTTTTTGTTCAAAGTGATAAGAAAAAACAAAAAAACTATGGGTGCATAGAGCAAAATATGTTCCATACAATGCACGGTAAAAGTTCAGTTTTTTTTTAAAGTGCAACACCCTAGGCCTAGGTGATTGAGAATGAATGGGCGCGCAAAGCCTGCCGGGATACCTACGTCACGTATCCAGGTGGGTTCTTGGGTACTCCTTCTGCACATGCCCAAGCATCTCGGGCATGCACAGAAGGAGCCTTTTCGCGCAAATAAAGCATGAAGAAGAGATGAAGATGGCGGTGTCCGGAGTGCCGGCACTGGGATGGATGCTGGGATGACCAGATGCAGGACACCCCCGGACAGATCGGACTGCCCTGCGGGATTGAAGGTAAGTGGAACTAAGCTAAAAACCCAAAAATTACACTTACCTTAAATCCGGCAGGTCCCTCGAGAGGGCTGGTCCTTCCTATGTTCCTAGAATCCTCTTTGTCCCAGCGCTTCCTCTTACGGGTGCCGCCATCTTCGATCTTTACTTCCGTCTTCCTTCTTCCTCACCCAATCTTGCACTGTGCAGGTGCGAGATTGGGTGACGTAGCCTCTGTGAAGGGGTAAAAAAGAAAGCAGATCTCACTGTGTATGTGTGAGATTGGCATCTCTTTCCCCTTGGAGTAAGAGAATGAACCTCTGCCATGTGCAGAAAGAACAGCAAGAGCCTCCTAGGATCCTGGGAGGCTTAAAGGGGTGGTCCTACACAGGGTGAAAAGAAACAAAAAAAAACACCAACATTTTTACCTTACTTACAAGAGGTAGCCTACCCTTCTACTAAACTCAACGTTAGTAAAACTGTTGAGTTTAGGCACGTTTTGATAGATATATCAGATTTTGTAAAGAAAAAATAAATAAAAAATTTGTGTAGAGAGATCAGATTTCCTTACTTTAAATTAACCCTTTGATTCCATGAGAAAACATAGTGTTACATTTGTAGTCCACTGTTTCACTCCTTTATTCTAGCGTATGTAAAGTAGTATGATTTAGTAGTGAAGGACTATAATCCATGCAGGTTATTTTTGTTTTCTCTCTTTGTCTTATTGGGGAGATTTTCCTTCATGTACGAATCCAGAGATAAGAAGTGAAACATCTCTATATATTTAAAGAAGGTTATTATTTTTAAAACTGTCACCAAAACACATACCACCAGTGTTTAAACAGGGGTAAATCTATGTATCAAGGACACAATCAGCAATAAACAGTGAAAGGGGTTCTAATTTTTGCAAATTTAATTTAAGCAAGTCAAACAAATCTTGAGCCAAGCATACATCTTCATAGTAGGGCATTCACACAAAAAGCTGTACATTTTGAATAATTCTAATGAAGTATTGATATGTAAATTTTTTAAAATAGTGGTTGCTGCTGATCTTGGTATATGTGACTATATCATTAACACATACTACGTTTTTTTTATTGGTAATAGGGACAATACCTGTTGCCTCTTGGATGTTGCTGGTTGCAGCTGCAGTCACCAATTCTTGATGAGGTATAGAGCCACTTGCAGACCGTTGACTTGCAATCAGTATTCTGCTCTTTGCTGATGGGAGTCTAGACATGGCACCTAATCCAAGTTGTGGTTTCAAAATCATGGTGGATCTGTAGAAGCTGGGGGGCACCTCATAATGAGTAAATGTGGAAGAGCAGAAGTCATCCTTTCTCTGTCTGTCACCTGTCTACATGCATTGAAAACAGAAAAGACGGTTTTATACATCTATCTTCTGCATGCTAGCACTTGAAAGTATATTACATTTGTCCCTGAAGCAAGATATATCACATCGTGTAACTGGTATCAACAAGGCAGCATCATGACAAATTGAAAATGTTTTACTTTGTAAACTATTACTTAGATTTATATAGAATTCCACATTCTGCAATGTACTGTGCTCCAATATACTTGGTTTTTACAGCTTACTTATAACTTATAGCCAATGAAATGTGGATATTGTAGTAACCAACCTAAATTTAAATGAAAATACCTGAGGCCAACACCAGTTGGTAGAGCCATCTACAGGGCTCTAATGATGTTTTTACCTGTCTATAAAGGTTCATTTTAGCCACTACTGTAGAAGGGAGCATTCTTTTCAATGACTATCAATTCAAGAGGCTTATTTTCTCACTGACCCCCAATACATTTTAGTATGGGTTCCATGAAACCGAAAAATAGTTTCAAAGGTTCAGGGTAAAACGTCTGGGAAAGGCTTTTGAAGTGCCTAGACTTTACTGATTGCAAGATTTTTCCAGGTCTAGGATGCTGAACCAAGACTGTCAAAAGGAATTATTTTAATAAAAGCTGAATAACCAAAAAATTTAAACTACATTTTTAAAATTATTTTAACATAGTAAAACTTTTCAGATTTTATTCTTAGATTCTCCTTTATGTTAAACATGGCCAACAAAAAAGTTCCCTTCCATTAATTCTGATATAACTGTTCTCGGTCCCAGGAAAAAGGATTCCAATTTTAGATAAGTGAATTCCTAATTGAAAGCCTCTACGCAGCAAAGCACGACCATCATTTTAGGTAATTATTTGAAAACAAACACATTTAAAAAGGAGATTTCTTTTTATTTTCCTACAACACATAACTGCTTAGACTGAACTTTTTAGAGCAAATAAAGCTATTGGTAAATATAAGATAAATTATCCCAAATATCAATTACTCTAGGGATGCATTCGTATTGATGTTAGAAGCCTTGAACCAGATCAGATCCATTTGAACTTCCTGACCACCACCATATATAGGGAACATTTCACTACATATTTACCGAGAAAAGTTGCATCCTCTTGGAAATATAGTTTTTATCTTTTAGTACTAATTTTTATCTTCAAAAGAGGATTACATAAATTGGCAAAAAAGGAGAAACCTATTTAAAACAGTTTGAAAGCTTTTTTATGAGGATTTGATGTAGGTTTTCAACCACCTCTGAGTATTTTTTAAGTAAGACAGAGCGTGTTTGTTTGTTCTATCCCCAAAGTCACAAAATAGATGTAAATGAATTGTTTCTATTTGCCTTGCCTTTGTTTGTACAATATGTAAGGTAAGTAGAGAAGAAAAGATAGGCTGTGCGGCAAATGTTTTACTGCACATAAATATCAATTTAGTGAGCAAATTGTTGTACCTAAGTCTAACATAGAACTAGCAAGTTATGTCCTAGGCTAGACAGAGGTCTATATGGTAATATTGAGGTGGTATATATGGTAATATTGGTATTACAGTATACATGGTATATATGCTATCATAATGTTCCACAAAGCCTAAACAGGTCAAGGTTGTCCAGTGGATAGCATTATGTCTTTTCAGGACTAGGGTCCCAGGTCTGAATTTGGGCTAGGAAACTATCTATATGGAGTGTGTTTTGTCCTACATCCCAAAAACATCCAGTTGGGATAATTGGCTTCCCTAAAATTAGCCTTAGACTGTGTTGGTAACATATGACTATGGTAGGGACATTAGATTATGAGACCCTAAGCAGGACATGATGATGACTATAGACTTTCTAAAGCACTGCTTAACATGTTGGAAGCAGATTTTTCAGAATGTTAATAATCTGACTTTAAATTTTTATTGTTACTTTCAGCAAGATTTTCAACTTTCCTTGATTTATAGTAATGGACAATTGGAAGTGTTTCTCACTGTGTTCTCAGATTCACAATAAAAAATTGTTGAATGCCAGAATGATGTGTTTGACTAGTCAGATTTGCGATGGCCAGTCTCTAACGATCATCAGTCAGTGGTCATGGATCATGGAAAGATCTTTTGACATCTGAGGTTCTGAATTTAATCTGAGATATGTGAGGGCTGATTAATTTTTAGGGAGTTTGGTTGATGTACTTCTCCTCTCCCTCACTTGTTAACAGAATACACTCTTAACATTGTAATTTCCACTTACTCCATGGCTTCCAGACCCCCCATTGTTACCTCATTCTCCCCTATGTCCCCTGTTGTTTTTCTACACTAGCATTTTATTTCATTTTTGGCTATTTCTCATTTATTGTAACTATTTTTTTTGCACTGTTGTATATTGAATGTACTATTTGTATTTAAAACGTATTTAAATTATCAATAAAACAAATTTACCCATAACTGTTAAGGTCATTACTATTCTAGCTGAAAAATATTAAGCTGACGACAACCTTGCCTGCCTTTTACCAAGATCCTTTTTTCAAGTTAATGAAACTGCCTAAGATTTGTTTTCCATTTTGGGTCCCACTTTATAGAGAGATAACAAAATATCTCTATGTTACTGGTCTAAATAATGCAAATAACTATATGATAGACTATATAGTACCATTTTATTTTCCTATTTTATACTGTATGTATAAATGAATAATAAAATCTATCTCATTTAGAGTAGCTATGAACTGTTCCTTGAAACATTTGGAAAACTTCCAAGATTAACATCTGAATATGCAAAAATATCTTATCCATTATCTGAGGACCCTGCAGGTTGGTAATAACAAGAATCCATTATGCAAAAAAGCTGAACAATTGTCTTTATTCAGAAATAATATCTGCAAGTAGCAGAACAGAGGAAGTACATTATTGCTAGCATAATACAGTTTTTCCAGAGATAAGAAGTGAATTTCTTTAAAATTGGGAAACAAGCTTTTATTGTATTACTTTTCCTTACTTATTATCATCTACATATATTTTCTAAATTTATTTTTACTATGCTATG
>NC_092858.1:27101641-27170874 GCF_032062135.1 Pyxicephalus adspersus
AAATCTATCCACTTTGTTTTGTATAAGGGCAGTAAGATATTCCATAAGGCGAACATCCTGTATGCGGGTATATAGGTCCTCCAAGGAGGGAGGTAAAGTGGACTTCCATCTGGTCGGTATCAGGGTGCGAGCTGCCACTAAGACATGTGCTACCAGTTTGCCAGTAGGTCTGGGGAGACCCGTTAAGGGTAGCCCCAGTAAATGGGTAAGCGGGTCTAGGGACATTTGTTGTTGAGTAACATCCTGAAGCAGCTTATGAACCCGGTCCCAATAACTCCGAATAATGGGACAGTACCAAAACACATGTTCCAAAGTTACCCGCTGTGTCCCACATCGCCAACAGGTAGGATCCACAGCGGGGAACAACCTGTGTAAGACATCAGGTGTATGATACCATCGAAATATTATTTTGTATAAATTTTCCTTATAGAGCGTACAAATGGAGCTTTCATGCGCTGCTTCCCAGATGTCTGACCACTCCTCACTATCCAAGGAGCGACTGAGAATAGATTCCCAGGTGTTCATATAGGCAAATTTTCCAGAAGTCCCTCGTACACTAGTATGAAGGAGGCGGTAAATTGAGGAAACCAGACCTTTAGTATATGGGCCAAGGATGCATATCCTCTCTGGGTGAATATTTCTTATTGGTTTTAATTATATTGATTTGGTTTCAAGAATAAGCTAAAGTGGATCTTTCAGTAACTTCTGACATATACCGGTAGTATAGAGCAACAGGATGCGTTTTAAGTAAAGTTTATAAAGCAATCATAGACCTCCAGATAACTGACTTTGCTTAGGCTGCCACAATATCAGTAGTCTGGAAAAAGAAGTATTTCTCCAATGGGGTTGATTTACTAAAGGAATGACAGCTTATGTAAGAGGAATCATTTCAATGCCAAGAGTAATTGAATGTGGTGATACCGTAGTTGGCAAAGAATATCCAATCATATGCAGGAAAATTAAAAAAAACACCCACACATTTTCCTGGCAAAAGAATGGATAGGTTAGTGTAGCTTCATCTTGTTTCCTAAGCTAAATGAAATGTCTCTTTGCTATGTGAACAGCCTATATTTATTTTGGAAATAAACCCCAATGTTTTGGCTGAGAAAATGTAACTTTGTAGCATGTCAAACAAGTGAGGTTAGAAATAGAGAATACTATCTACGCAAAGATGGTTCCATCCTTCTGTAGAGAAAAGCAAATGAAGGCATAGTCAAGGGCGTTCTATAAATTTTGAAAAGTAATAAATAGCAGTATTTGTTAAACTTACATATTACTTGACATGCACTCATAGGGATGAGCGAGAATGCCTCCTCCTCTAGTGCCCGGGGATCGAAGAGGATTTCCAGGGCTGCATGATGCAGCCCTGGAAATCCTCCTGTTTAGTGAGAGCTGGACCTCTCGGTGAATCAGAAGTTTTGAATCAAAATTACATTTTCACTAAGCGAGAAAGGCCCGATTCAACGCAAGATCGAACTTAAAATTATCGCTCGCTCATCCCTATGCACTCAACATGAAAAATCAAATGTAAAAGATAGTATTTTTTACTCTTGTAGAAGTCATGTTCCAAAGCCATATTTGCATGCCCTGGCTTGTGTTATCATAATGTAGTGATCCCAGTTTTCTTTCTAAAAAAAATATTCTTGATGGTACAGTCAAAGATCCTTTATGAAGAACATATAACTACCTTGTCTTGTTTAATAAGTGTTTTTTACCCTTTGCCTGGTTTAATAATATCTTACACCTTATTACATGATAGAACTGGCACCCGCGACCTTTTACTCTACCTCTCAGGGTCTCCCTCGGGCATTAACAATTACCAATTAGCTATAACAGTCTTATGCAAAATGTCTGTCAAAAATTAGGTTGCTGGAACTTTTAGGCATATAAAGCCTGTCCAGCAGTTGGTTTCCTAGAATTTGCTCTATAGTAAAGCGCTTGGTCCCAATCCTATCCAACTGTTCTGGTGTGTAAAAACAGTGAGACTCCCACAGGTTCCCTAGCTAACCTGGGTGGTCTGCTACACAGCAAAATTGTGCCTTTGGAAAAGTAATTTAATGTGGCTTTTCTTCACAGGGTACTGAAAGTTTTGGTTTTTAGAGCCTCTGTTGTTGTTGCTTTGCATTGTAGTTTTAAATTGGACAGTACAAAAAAACTATTTATTTTTATAAATTCTTAACACCACCAAATATATATATATATATATATATATATATATACATTCAGTAAGAGCTATATTTTGCATGAAACACATGTGAACCTTTATCTTACCTCTTCTAGAGAATGATGCCCAGGAGGTCTTATGCCAGAAACCATCAAACCAGTGCTGTATATTCGTGGTTTGTGTACATCAGTTTTGTATTTATCCAGCAACACATTGGTGGGTTTAATGTCAGTACTCAGTAAATCATGCTCCTTTGGTAGCGGAACGCTACAAGATGGAGGTCCATATGGCATGTTTATCTGCCCAAACGGCAGTCTATCAACTGCTTGAGGGTTTCTTCTAATATATGTAATGATTTTAGGCCGCACGTGTTTGGGTTTTGGAACAATGAGCGCTTGTTCAATTGTTTCCTCTGGCTTTATATTATGGTTTATTTCTGCTTCTCCTTGGCTTGTAATGGGTGGTTTGGAAAGTACCAGTATGGGTTTCGGTATTCCGCTGTTACAAAGAGTCTTGTTAGTAGCTTTAGGGGACATGTTGAACAACTGTGTACTCTCAATAGGAGGTAGCACTGGGGAAGGTGACAATCTGTCAACATGTGCCATACTAGGATCCTTAAAGCTGCTTGGTGAGGCAACACGCTGATCATTAATATTAACAGGGCACGAGGGAAAAGGAGTACATAAAATAGAATCAGTTGGGTCCCTGTGACTGTCTTTTAGATTGCCTTTTAAAACATCTGACTGATGTTTTCGTCCAAGGGAAGCTTTTTTACTGTCAACCACAGCAATTTTATCCTTCAAAGTCGTCACATTGCTGCTTGAAAGAAAATTGTCACTGTCCTGACAGGGATAATCTTGTGCAGAATGCCTGTCTTTATTCACGCTGATTTTATTATCCAGAGAGTCTGTGAGTGATGTCGTTTTTCTGATCACAGGCTTGCTGCTCAACTCTTTGTTTCTTAAGGACTCCAGTTCTTGGGCATGGCCAGTGTGAATATTAAAGACCTGAGAGAATGGCACTTTTGTTTCATTGAATGGTACATCAGCCTGAAAATCATGTTGCTTTGTATTGGAAGGGCTAGTTGATAGAAAGGTCCCTGGTGGTTTAAACATTTTGCTTATATGAGGAACAGCTCCCTGACCACATGGAGAAGACACAGGCGATTTCCTGGTTTCAAACACACTGTCCACTCTTTTTGATACAGCTGCCTCTCCCAGAGATATCTGTTCTAGCCTGTGTGGGGAAGGCAGCTTAGACTGCAAACATTTTAAGTCTGGTAGTTCTGATGGTTTGTTGGTTGGACCCTGATTTAATTGTGCTTCTGGTATATTACAAATTACCTGAGGTTTGTAGGGTAAACGTGAGTGGTCTTCTGCATGAATAGGATGTGGCAATGTGCTTAGCTTGTTAACGTGGGTTACGGTTCCATCAGCCATTGACGAGTCTGGGCCAGTAATGCTTGAGGTAGGTGTTTTAGAATAAAGTACAATCTTCTTCTCCTCTGAGGTATTACTGAGATACTGAGGGGATATTTTTAATAAATGGTCTGCAGAACCAGATATGTCTGTTGTTTTAACACCAGAAATTGATGTATCAAAGTATTGCATGTATTTTGAGGGCGAATCTATTGATGGAGTAGGTGAGACATGTTCTTTTGGAAAAGGCTCTGATTTAGGTGAAGGAATACCTGATTTTAGCTTTGAACGTTCACCTTGGGTTATGTTACCAAAATTATTACTATAAATACCTATAGAAGATTCATTTGTTTTGTTGATGGGAATTTGGGAGCTTCTGTCATGGAAGCTGACTTTTGAATTTAAAGGAGATCGTCCTTGAATATTAAAGGTTTTTAAACTGTCCTTAGCATCATCAGTCATATATTCTTTGTTTATTTCTTGGTTTGTTGGTATCTGCAACATTTCATCTAACATTTGTTCTGTCATTGAAGTGTCATTGCTCTCTTCGACCCGCTGACTGGATTCCTGGGTTAACTGTGTGAAGTTTTCAGATGGCCATGTTCCAAGCTTAACTGTTTTGTCTACCCTGCAGATTTCATCTTCATCACCATATGTCTTTGTTGTAAAAATTTGATTGGCATTTGTGTCACCTAAACTGGCCACACTTTCATTATCATTTTTTTCATCATTGCTGTTGTCCTCCCTGTCAGTGCAGCATGTCTTGCTTGGGGTCAGTGGAATACTCATTTTCAGTTGTGCCTTTTACATGCAGATATACGGATCTTTGAGATGTATTTTCTTGCTCTACCTGTGCAGGTCCGTGTTTGAGCCCATGATATTTGATTCTGCATGTGTACTTTTTGATTGATCTGGATGTTCTTTAGTCATGGACCACTGTTTAAGAACTTGTTGTCATTTGCTTTATAGTCTTGCCAACGGTGATTAGAGCCTCCCTGGTAATCTGTAAAAAAAAGCATATTTAAATACATTAAATAATAAAACAATTCAAATTTCATCTTTGAAATATAAAATATTTCAGCATATTATATATATATATATATATATATATATATATATATATATAAGCACACATAGGTACTGTATTCTTAAATGGGAGCATACCATTATAAAAACTTTGAAGCATAAAGTCATTTTCGGATAATATGTTAAGGTAATCTGGTACAACAGCCCAAATAATACCAACACCATGCTGACTTTCACATTTTATTTATTTATTTTTTATGTTCTTCCATTATGGACTAGACACCATGACACTGTTCCCCTTTGTCCAATTTTTTTTTGCATTTTAAAGCCTTAAAAGAAAAAAAATAAACACAAAAACTAACATGTAATATAGTAGGGTGTACTAGTCCTTAGATACTGTTTTTTGGCAAGTGCAGAAATTACTTGTTGATCTTGACAGAGATCTAAGTGTCCTTGTCACTTTCTGTGAGATACAGTGGAAGCAAAAACTTGTCCTATTGTTATCTTTCTTACTATTCTTACTTATCTTTTCTTAACTACTGATTCTAGCTATTACTATGTAGATATTTTTAAATTCCAGCCTATGTGACAGCCATGGCTCCTGCCAGAAATAGGGTGAAGGAATATTGTAGTCTCCCAGAGACAGAAACTTTTACAAGATTACAAAGTAAATATAATTATTGAATTATTTAAAAAACTCTGAAAAAAGACTGATATGTTTTAATAAATTACATTAGATATGCTTTAGGCTATAACCAATAATGAGCTTTAAGGGCAGACTTAGAGCACCTTCTGAGAAAAAACAGCACATATGCCCAAAACTTAAATATATATACAAGTATATAATTATAATAGCTATAATATTTTTTACTAAATACAGCTCAGGATAATAACAAATAAAAATCCTTTAAAATTACTGGCAAAAGCCAGTCAGGTCTGTGTGAGGGGTAGGTATATTTCTGGATAATGTTTTGCCAGGGGCTGGCTGTCATAACTATTGTAAATACTTTTACGAGTGTTACTTAAGACAATGCAGTGCAAGTCTAAGACAAACCCTTTCTTTTTTCAGAATTTATATAGATTGATTTCCTTTAGGCATTCATTTGGATTTCACCAACAATGGCTGCTTAATAAAATGTCACTTACAATTAAAAGTACACTTGAATTTTGCAAGGGAATTAAAGCAACTCTATTCTTATTTCACCAAAGAAACTTAACTGTAATAGGCTTAATTACTATGTAATACGAAAAGCCTTTTTTACCTGAAGAAATAAACTGAGGGGAAGATTAGCAATCAGAAACTTTGCCAAGCAAATGTTCAGTCCTTTCCCTGAATAATTTAACTGTTTTGCACTGAAGCCTAGCTGTTTGTACAGATGCAATGCACATTATAAGCTTTCATTTGGTTTAAAAATTCCAAAATATCTAGAACCTAGAGATCTACGAGATAATGGGGTTTATTTATTAATAGAATATGGGCTGTTCACAAAGTAAAGTAAATCAAATCAATAAATGTGTCAGTAATACACTCGTATCACTTAGCTTAATAAATGAGATGGAGCTCTACTGACGTCAACCATCCAAATATGTGAATGGAAATTCATGCTTTTTTTATTTTTTGCACATGATTGGGTGTCCTTTGCATAGCGAACTATCTCCAAGTTTACTAAGCTCATAATATAATAATAATTCACCTTATTAGGTGTGCAGCCTAAATTTCTTTAATAGGTCACCACCAATGTGTATAATCTAACAAAATGTGATTGTATTTTTCTGTATACCTGAACCTAAAAAGTAAAGATCTACTATGGTATAATGTAACTAAACAGTATCCTGAAAATCCAAAATTCTACCTATTGAAACAAGATATACTGTAAATCTGCCGTCTGGGCCCCTAACCAGCACTGTACCTGCGTGATATTGATCCAGCACTACAGAGTAGTGACAATTCATCAAATCTTTTCTAGATGCTGAGAGAAGAAGTGTTTCTTTTTTGGTGTTTCAGAGTGAGATTCTTTTTCACGT
This sequence comes from Pyxicephalus adspersus, assembly GCF_032062135.1. Taxonomy (NCBI): domain Eukaryota; kingdom Metazoa; phylum Chordata; class Amphibia; order Anura; family Pyxicephalidae; genus Pyxicephalus; species Pyxicephalus adspersus. Next base: position 27,108,275 of record NC_092858.1, read on the forward strand.
GTTCTTGTCACTGCCTGAATGATGTGGACAGGTAATTATCTAAGTGTCTACACTATGTATGTAGTGATATGGACCCACTCTGAAACAAGAACAGGAAGAGAAACAGATATGAACAGGGCAGCAGCTTTAGAACATCAATGGTAAGTTAGTGTGATAGAGATGTGTCAGGTGGGTTTCTATTATCCTGGAGATGAGCTTTCATCATTTCTCAGTACTTCAGCTTCATTGTTGGTCTGCTAAAGATGTGTGATTAAAAAACCAAGGCTGGACAGAGTCCCTAATGCTTTAGCAGATAAGAAAGTTTACATGATATTTAGGGGTATAATTAGCTGTTTACCTTAAGTTAAACTGCAGCCTCAAAAAAGTACACATTTAGCCACCAGGAATTTATGGTAAATTGGTAAATTTTGCCCCCAGATGATTGGAAAGCTCTTCACACTTTTGAAAAGATCTGTAAAATGTTTCTAAGAAAATAGTTTTTGTTTTTGTAACAAAATGAAAAGTAAGTCAGGGATATACCATTTCCCTAATGATGATACTAGCTCAAATAAGCAACATGTATTGTCTAACTTTGTGACACGAAATGGCATAATGGTTATCCTACAGACAATTACCTGGATTAAGTATGATGTTTTTTGATAACACTGCAAGAAAACATGCACCTCTCAGCAAGTTTCAAATTGCACCATACTGTGTCTAGACTGTATTCCTATAATAGAACTAAAGACAAAGTAATGTCTTTTGTTTATTTCAACTTAAATTCTAATGTTGTGCTGGATTGTGCTCACATCCAATATAAAGAACACTCAAATTACAACTATAGTCAAATAAAAATAGTACTAAATGTATTAGAAAGCAAACTGCTAAATTGCAAATGTACATTGGATTTTTTAACTGTTCCAAACTGATCATGCCAGAACATGGGGCTTCCTTGACAATAAAGATTCTGCTCTTGCTTCAACTTTACTCAAATTCTATAAGAATATTAACTTGATCCAAAGCTTAGGCACAAGTTTGAACACAGAATAACAGAGCAATTTAAGCTCCAATAATGTTGATTTCTACCACTACAATCTGTGGTTGGTGTACATACTGCAATATATTATCTTCCACAGGTAAAGTCATCTTCTTACCACCAATTCTTGGCCAAACAAGAAGTGTTTGAACATACCCCAATGACTAAGACCTTATAATAAAGAAAGATTTCTTTGTTTTTCATAACATTCTTATTTGCTATAACTTCAGTAAAACCCACCGCATGAATAGTACTTGACTTGCATTTATCTTATCAAATCATGTTCCAACTGTATACTTAATAATTACACAGCAAAGCAGTATACAAAAAGTTTGCTCCTCCTCTGAAGATGATATTTAAAACCAGTTGGAGTAATTTTCTGTTCTGATTTTCACTTGTTTCCCTGTCACAAAACTCCTTTTCTGTTGCATCTGTAGAAGTAAATTTCCCATGATTGGCTATTATTCCTTTGCACAGTTGATTTTCTCTAATTTTATTTTGGGATTATATGTTTGGATTCTTGCCTCAGCTTCAGGCACCAAGTAAACACTTGCATAAAGTTTTTGCCATCTCATAGGTTAGCTTACAAGAGACATACTGGGCCTGATTTATCAAAGCTCTCCAAGGCTGGAGATAATACACTTTCAGAAGTGAAGGTGGGTGATCCAGAAAACATGGAATGGATTTTTAAAAATCATTTGCTAGCAAATGTTTTGAATCCTGGCCCAGATCCATTCCAGGTTTGCTGGATCACCCAGCTTCACTGATGAAAGTGTATTATCTCCAGCCTTGGAGAGCTTTCATAAATCTGGGCCAATGTGTTCATTTAAAGGGCAGATAAATTGAATAGTCAGTTAAAGGATAAGTCAAGTAATTTAGGTCAATACCTACCAATCATCATGTCCTAAGCATGTTATGTGTTCTTATGTATGGAAATGTATAGATCAAAATTGTATAGAATTAGCAGTATTATTTTGTTTTTATATATGTTCGAGATTGATTGGGGAAGACGTTTTTTGCTAACTAAAAATATATCAATGATTCCTATTTAGCATGACCAAATCATTTGTACTTGTATTGCTCTTTCTTCCAATTCAAATTTATAAGTCATTTACCTAATTGATAGCAATGTAGCTCCCTTGTGGCTACAATTTTAAAACAGAAGTACACTTGTTGGTATGGGTGAGCTTTTGCCACAAATCAGCAAGTATGTCATGCATACTTGCTAATTATGGCTCATATCTTCATTCCTCTAAGCACCCGATAGCAATGATGATTCCAGGATCCTGTCATTTTGTGCAGCCGCCAGCCTGTTTTTTTGCAACTAAAACTGTGCATGTCTTCTTTGCCAAAATCTCTACCTCCTGGTTTGTTAATGGTGAAAATTGTAACAAGTTGTACAAGTTGTCCTAAGGTCTTGCTGGCTTTCATAGCTGAAATGTGTATGCTTCAGAGCACCCAGGCAAATGTCAAGGTGAAAAATGTCTATATATTGTAATAGGACAATTTGTAGTGGTGTTCAGTGGCTTTGTTTTCCTGGTGGCACATAAAAAACACCCATGGAGTTTTTACCTGTTGTTGGCCAATGTTCTTTTACAATGAAAGTAGAGTGGGAAGATTGAGAACAAAAAATACTTTAATCCTGGAGCTCAGGAGAAGAAGCTTAATAAACATTTTCAGGGTTTAGAAATAACAGCCTATGACACATAAATGAGTGGCTTCTCTGTACAGAATTTGGTAACAATGCAGTTTGTTTTTGTGAAGTGTGCAGAAAAAAACAGTTTATGTAAATCTGAACAGATTGTGGAGCTCACAGTAGTAAACCATTATTGCAGCCATTCTGCAGATTGTTTGTAATTGTCACACCCTCTCTTCTGACCATACTAAATACTTTGTATGTGACTAGGTTTACAGTATACTGGAAAGCACCATTCTTCACCTCAAATTACCTTGACATATGTATGCCGGGGGCATCATAACGGCACATAAACCAAAATAAAAGCTAATCCTTTAAACAGGCAACTAAACTTTTATTTTACTAAAGAGTAGAAAAAAGAAACTATTATTTGTGTGTTTTTATTTTTGCAGAATTTCCAGTTGCCGACAAAGTGTTTGTTAAAACAATCACTTGAGTGTCATTCTGGGTTGTTATGGATTTTTCTGCTGTTTCTGCTCCAAGCAAAGATATCTTTAAGAAGAAAAAGGATAAATTATATTCTATTCAAAACAACAGCTAAGGGAGGAAAGATCTGAATTATAAAAGGAGTAAAACACAAATAAACAACAGAACACAAAGAGATTTTGAAAGTGCTAGAAAATCGTATTTACTTTATTTGGACTGAATTAAAAGTTTATTGAGCTATATGTATATTTTTATATATATTTTAATTAGATTAGTTGTGACTCTGGTGGAATGACCTACTTTGGTTAAATGTTAATAACTGTACAATGTTTTAAAGCCTAACACCTGACAGTAAAACATACAGCTGCATGGCAAATACAGATACAGCAATAACACAATGAAAATTAAGACCCTATACACATTTAAAGTCACTGGAAGTTTAATAAAAAATAGGCAATGATGGTAATTGCACCAGCCACTGATGTCAGGGGGAAATTTTCCATTAACCACCAATGCAAAGGGGATTTTACACTAACCAATAATCATCAGTTCCACATTGACCACTAATGTTTGGGGATACCACAATTATACTGGAACAAGATGCCTGACAATTATTTTGCAGTATCATCTTACAAAATCATCTGCTTCAAGTGGGTATAGAAGCAAAGTGCTGGACAATTTATCTGTTTTATGGACCCAATGTGTCCGCAGCCACTAGGAAAGTGAATCAAATGTGACCATGTGACTGATAAAGTAGGAAGGGCAATAGATGCTTGACTACATTTCCCGACATCCCTGAATTGCAAAAAAGCCAAATTTTTACATGAGGATGAGGGATTCGTTTGTCATAGACAGTAGGTAGTAAACAATTGGAAGACACCAAACTCTTGTGGTGCACAGCTGCACAATGGGCCTGATTTATTAAAGCTCTCCATGTCTGTTGAAAATGCACTCTCATCAGTGAACCTGGGTGATCCAGCAAACTTAGAATAGATTTCTTAGTCATATGTTGTTTATTAGAAAAATGTTTTAACTCCATTTAATCCATTCCAGGTTTTATGGATCACCCAAGTTCACTGATGAAAGTGTATCATCTGCAGTCTTGGAGAGCTTCAGCAGATCAGGCCCAATGTGTAGCTGTGCACCATGAGAGATTGGGGTCTTATAATTGCTTACTACCTACTATGAAGTGTACTTCTCCAAAGCAAATACCTATACTAATTACCCTTTTTCTTTGAAAATTTGTTGTGTTCAATTTTGGCTTTAGTTGGACTTATTAAAAAGGGGACTATTTAAAAGGGTTCCTTGTAGCGTTGAGAATGGCCAATCTAGAGACATAAGGGATGGAAACAAGAGGTAAGACATGAATGTTGGAAGCATCACATATTTATTAGACCACTATCAGGAATACTCTGTGCTGTCTGGGTAGAGTCCTGGAGACATTTCAGGCACATCCAGATTTACTAGCCTTGCTATCAGACAGATCTGCTGAGTAGTAGTCAAATTTATTTAAGAAAAAAAAACAACATATGATATATTAAATATTCCACTCATTTTTAGATTAACTGGTTCATTACACCACATGTTTTTTTTCTTTACACTGCATAGTATATAATTGCTTAGGCAGCCAGCTTCTTGCTTCAGCAGATAAACCGTTTGCAATCCTTTTGGCCGGAAAAAGTGCCTGTGTCTGAAAGATTATTTATATCCTTGACTAATTTACAAGTGTTGGAGACTTTCCAGTACTTTTAATTGAAGTGAGCATATTGTATGTGTTTTCTTCGGTTTAATTGTATTGTAGAGGGTATAATGATTTGCATTAGTCTGCGTATGTTGTGTATGTAATACATTGAACAATGTCTGCTGTTACTGAAGGTCAAAATAAAAAGTAAATTCTGCTTTATTTTGCTTTTATGATTTCAGAAATCTTTCATTATTATGTTTAGCAAGCAATCATTTTACTGGGCTCAACATTTTTTATTGCAGTTTGAATTTGGATAACATCTTCATCAAAATAAGGACTCCCCAGTGCCCCATGTAAGGTAAGAAACAATAGTTTTTATCTCATGCTGTGTTGAGCCTACATGAGTACATACTTTAATGTTAGTGAATTTATCATTTTCAGAAGCCTGAACAGCAATGGAGCATTATGGTGAAAATGGATTTCTCGGGATACCATTGTAAGATATATGACCACGGGGTAGGTATCTTGTAAATGATCATCCATTATTGTGTAAAGGTAAGTGCAACAACAAACATTGCTAATATAAACAAAATTACAGTGTTACAACTAAAATTTACAGTGTGCAGTAAAACCAATAAAATAATCCTAGTACTGTAATCAACTCAGTTAATGTGTGTCAACGAGAAAGATTTTACCATACTAAGGACATATTAAGGACATTTCTCCAATATACCCCCATGTCTTGTATCCTGCAAATGCTACACGTACAAAAAAAAAAAAAAAAATACCAGTCCTGCCAATAATCTAGTAAGCGCCTAACATGATGTGCTTTTTGTCTATGATACACTGAAACTCCAGAATTAAAGTACTGGAGTAAAAGGGTCAATATGACAATCTAGACCACTGGTGTGTTCAAAAGCTAAGGTAAAAAAAACTTCAGCCTTTATGCCTCTCCAACCAGATTCTTTTGAACATGGGAAAAAAAAAACGTACTATTTGGCACTAAATGCCTAAATACTTAAAGTGGACGTTTACTAGAAATTCACTATACCAAAAAGTCACCAGGAGGTAAAGTTTTAATTGGAAGAGGAGAAATACAATTTTTTTTGTTGTTGTTTGCCTGTGTTGTAAAACCAGGCTCTGTTGTCGGCACTGATGAGAATAAAACTAGTGGAGGCAATGTGCAGGTTCACAAAGAGTTGCACCATCAGTGGTTGCCCAATGGCTGAAGATGATTGTGGTGGACCTGGCGGAGTTGGCAGCAAAGATGGTGGCTTTGTGGAATGCATCAGTGATGGGATCCTGGGACCTGTCATTGATGGAGGACACTAAAAGATAGGTGTGGGCCAAAAGTTCACCCACACCAACAAATTTATTTCAACTTTAACCTACAGAGCCTGTTACAGTATATTTTACACACATTCAAAAAGCTACTGTCTTAAACATTGATAAAAAAGCGTTTTGGGATACTTTTCAGATATTTTTCAGCAGTCATACACAAACATGCAAAATTTCAATGGGAATACAGAAAACTTGCAAGCTTAATATATTGAAATTGGATGGTTTGAAAAGCGCAACTGCAGTGATATTTCTGTTAAAATGAACCATTGCATTTTTAATTCGGTTCACATACTTGCTCTCTCTTGTCCTCATTGGCATTTGGCAGGTCACAATGACACCCCTGGCACATTGGCCCTCTTGTCCTCCCTTCTGTTCTGTGCAGTATGAGCTGCCAACCCCCCCAGCTATCATCTGCCAGGTCCTCTGTAAAAGGTATTCACATGCCCATACATCAGACACGTGGCACATATACAGGCCTGGGATGAACAAGCTGTGTGGCAGAATAAACATACAGCAGTCCTGTGTTCACTCTCGCCGTTGAAGGTCATAAAATATGTTATGCTTCTTTGTATTCGCTTGTTGTCTGTTAGGAGACATGCTGCAAAGTTTATAAGCTCCTTTGTATTTGTGTTCTTTTCACAGCCATCATAATACTTTTCCCCTAGTACCTATTTATCACAAGAGTATAGTTTCATGCTTAAGTTAAATCATACCTCTAGCTAAAAAATATTTTTGTTTAGATAGAGTATGATCTAGTTAGAACTTTCTGTATGTATTTTTCTGTATTTTTTTTCTGTATGTATTTTTTTCTCTGTGTCTCTGTGATTTAAAATCCCCTGGTAGACAGGTGTTGCTGGAAGATTTTTGCTCAAATTATGTTACAGTTACATCCATAAAATTCTGAGACTCCCATCATGGTCTTCCTAAATTGAGAGGCTAAATTTTTTCAACAGAGATAGACAACACTTAAAACCTGACATAGCTTGTTATATACCATTCAAATAATACATGCTAAAGAAATGATGTCTGCTAAAGATACAATTCAATACACAATTGCAAACACTGTTGTTGTGAACAATGTATATATTTTACTTTTGACAATAGTTACAGTAATAGCTTTTAAAGCCCAAATCTGGAAAACATTTTTGTTTAGCTTTGTATAGAGTAAAGTAGGAATAAACATTCCCTTTTTATTGTGTGTTTTATTTTTGTCTGGTGTCTGTTGCAGAGATGTTCCCCTACTATCTGGGCAGTGGTTGGCTCTCTGTATTATAGTGTGACAAGCTATCATGGGTAGTATCTTGGCATCATTGGATTATCATCATCTTGGCTTTCACATCATGTTGCTTTAACTATTACACAAAACAAGACTAAAAATGTAGTCTAATCTTTTATTGAACAACTAAAATATTGAACAAACAAAATTAATAAATGAATGAATGGAAAGTAAAAGTTTATACTCAAAAGGTTAAAAAAAAAGTAGGAAGCAGTTAATAATTAAGAATATGATTATTGCCAAAAGCAACAGCTTTTGTTGAAATATTGTTTAGGGTTTCTTGTAACTAATATAATTTGGATTCATTTCCTAAACTTCCCAGCTTTAAAGAGAAATTTAGATATATTTAGATATACTTTCATTCAGCAGGTGGTAGGGAAAAAGAATTGTTTTAAGTTAGGGGTGGAGGGCCAATAGTGCCCAGCAGGGCACAATAGTTTCTGGTTAGGGGGCAAAAATATATATATAGCAGAGGGGGGGAGGACAACAGTGCCCAACAGGGAGTGAGGGAAAACACTAGTGTGTAGTGGAGATTAGGGAGAAGAAAATTAGAAAATTAGTACCCAAAGAGAGTAGAAGAAAACAATAGTTCCCTGGGAGTAAACAGCAAAATCTAGCAGGCGTGGGAGAACAACCGTGCCCAGTGTGGGGAGAGAACAATGGTGCGCAATAGGGAGTGGGCAACAATAATGACTATCCAGGGTTTGGGGGGTAATAATGTCAATCTGAGTGTACAAGGGCAGTGGTGCCCAGTGGGAGGTTAACAAACACTTTTGGCTAGTGGCAAACACTTTCCTCTTTCTAAAGTGTTTGTCCTATGCTGCTGCTCTTTTCCTTCTCTTTCTTCTGCAACTGGGAGTAAACAAAATTAGTTGGACAAGAGATCACTCTGCCCACAGTAACATCTGGTTGAAAAGGGTTTCTGCACCTTGGAAACTGTGATAGAACTTCCAATTTTATGAGTTATCTGCTTGGACAGTCTAACATTTTCCCACTTTCCATATTTTACAACATATAGGACATTATGAAACAACATTTACCATATCAAACAACGCAATGAATTGTAGGTAATTGGCCTGAGCTGGTTAGAAAAGTAAAGTTGTCATTGTATGGTTTAAATCTTATTTTCTATTTAGTAATTCCTTTCAGTAAGGGGCTTTAAAAATCAAAGTGACTTTGAGTACATCCCTCAGATCTCCCTGCCAGAAATATTGATTTAATACGTATTTTATTTTTGTTTGTTCACAAGACAAACACTGAATGCTGGATTAGAAATTGTCCTAAATCTTCTCCTACAGCAATTTATTTATTTTGTCAGATAATCTTTCAGCTCCTAGTTTGTTGGAGTATGCTGTAGCTGAATTTATCACAACTTTTTTTTAGGAAGAAAAAAATCTATATTTTAAGTTTGAATCTTTCAACTGTCATATTGCTCACTTTGCACACAAACTTAAAAACTCTATTAAAAGAACAACCTCCCAACCTACTGATACCTTCCCTGTGATCCCTCGTCTCTCTGTTCCCATGTTGGAATGCACAAAGAGGGTATCAGAGTCTGTGTATTCCCCATATGAGATGGGTTTTATGTTTACACAAGGTTAATCTCTTCCCCCCTTCACTAAGTAGCTCAAACCCCAAGACTGAATCCTTGAAGGTCACATTCCTACTCATACCTATTAGCAACAAACAAAAGAAGGCCCTGGCCAAACAACAGAGCCTTGGCCAAGTCCAGAGAGGGTGAGCATCAGTGAATAGAAAATGGTTTATTTATATAGTAAATATATTAGCTCCTTCTCAGAAATACACATCTACAAAATAAGGGGAAATCCATCTATTAATCAGTTTGTGTGTACGAAGCCATAACATTATTGGTTATACCTATCTTTACCCCTAACAGCTATGCCAGGCAGAGGGAGATAGCTGACCACACTCAAACCTTTTTTCATTTCTTTTACATGTGTAATACTGTTGAATTTTTTCACAGCATGGACAAAGTTTTAACATAAAATGTAATAGCATATTACAAGAATCACACTATATGTGTATTACTTTATATATTAAATCACAAACTTTCTTTCAAAAGACATGGGGAGATTTATCATTTTTGTCAGGTACCAATACATTGCAAATGATGAGTTATTAGTTTATGATATGGACCAGTTACAAGACTGTGGCTTGATTTACAAACAGTGATTACTGTGATAAATTAGGCAAACTAAATATTATTTCATCTTCTTCTTTTTCTAATTTGGCCAATGTGTAAAGAAATATACAATTTATAGACTAGATTTGATGCAATTTCAGCAGGATAACCAGATCTACAGACATAAATTCAGGGGAATTTAAAATTTGAAAATTTTTAAAAGACCTTCCTAAATGAATCTTTCCCATTGCTGCTCAGAAGTAACTCCGTGCCACCGTAAAACAAGCCTTTACTTCTTCACTATACATATGTCTGCTCCAAGTGAAAAAAGCCACTTATACAGTGATAAGTTTATACGTACAATATAAAGACGGCTCCAAAGCTAAATGGCCATTCTGCAGTTCCTTTGACAGTTGGACTATCCCAACTAAACTAAACTGGGATAATAACTAAAACAGTAGAGGGTGTTCACTAAGGATTTCACTTATTACTGACAGGGATAAAGTTTTGCTTGAGTGAGGAAAAAATAAGGCATCTGACAAGGGCGTTTAGCAAAAAAGTTAAGGATGCCTACTTTGGAAATTGAATTTTGGTATGGGAGGTGCACTTCAATCTAAACATCCAATGAATTTATTGCTGTCTGAGCCTTTCTATTCCAGGGACAACCGGCCCTCCATTTTTACAGGTGTCACAAGCAGAGGTGAGGGAAATATCCTCAATAAGGCAAAGAAAAAAAGAAAAAAAAGAAATTATTAATCAAAATTCTTGTATCTGAACTTGTATCTGAAACAAAAAATAGATTTACCAAGCTTTAAAGTGAACCTGTGGCCAGGCAATGGACAGTCAAGTATTTATATTCTGCAAACACGCTATAAATACCATAGAAAACAAGCTTCTACTCATCTCTATAGCTTCAGGAAATAAGGAGGTGTAGATGAGGAGGCAGCAACATTGCCATGCAATTTTTTGTACACTACCAGCTGCATTCATGAGAATTTTGCCCCCCCTGCTGTCTCCATGGACTTGAATTGGTGCTGCTTGCAAATACTTTTTAGAAACGTTTCCGCAAGTGCAACTGTTAGCATTGGCAAGCAGTTTTTTTACAAGCAATTTCATTACAAAAAACTGAAAAAGTAATCAGTAATCAGTAATAACTAATCAGTTAAGCTTTTGCAACCCTTTGAAAACCCAGCAGTGACAACCAGTTACTGCTCTCAGATCCCCAGTGTTTGACAGCAGGCAACTAGGGGCAGTAAATGTCATGATTTTCTAACTGCAAATATGAACACACCTTTACTGTGCCTTAAGGATATATAAATATTATTATTATTATAATTATTAATAAACAGGATTTAATGAGCACCAACATAGCAGCTCTGTACAGGGGTTGCAAATGACAGACAGATACAGACAGTGACACAGGAGAGGACCCTGCTCCGAAGAGCTTACAATCTAAGAGGTTAGAGGAGATAAATATGTATATTTTTAAAGCTTAAAGACCGGTTTACTTTAGTGTCTATAGCCTGACCACAGGTTCACTTTAAATTACGTATGTACCCTAATTTAGTACAGTTGACATTCAAAAATCCGGCAACCTCTGGACCTGAGGGCTGCCGGATTTTTGAAAGTTATACTTACCTCCACACACAGGCCAGCCTTCCTCTCGCATCACCCACAGACATCTGGACCAGTTCCAGGGAGCAGGCAGGAGGGACGTCTTAGGGTGTATTTAGTGTAGCAAGCAAGACCTAACAGCTGTTTCTGCAGAACAGCGCCAGCAAAACATTAGTGGCCAAACAGTGAACTACCGTCCCTGTATTTAAAATGGGACCCAAAATTCATGCCTGAAAACTGAACAAACTGGATTATTGATGAACGGATTTTCGCTTGTCAACTGTATATAAATAATTATGTGCACAAAAAATATATATATTGAAATATTTTACATTTCAAAATGAATTTGCAAACATTTACTGCAGGCAGCTTGGATTCTTTCTATTGATTTGTGCATCTGCTAAAAATCCTCATTATAAATTGTAATTTGCTTATTCTAACTTACTTGCTCTATACAGATAATAATATGCATTTTACTTATTTTGGCTTTAACCTAATTCTTTGATCAAAGACTCCTCAGGGCAAATGCTATCTTCCTGTGACCTAATCTCCTGGGATAATCTAATTAGGTCAAATAAAATTCAGGATAAAATATATTCATCAAGGATAATACAGTTATAAATGATTCTTCATTCTCTTTCTTCTCTTAGTTTTTAGAATTCAAATATTTTATATTTGCTTTGAATTTTTGGGTTTACAGAAATGTTAAATAGTGGTTTACAGCACAGATTAAATGGTTTCTAAATATAACTTTGTTTCCTGAATTAAAAAAGTCAGTCAGGCATATTTTAAATAAGGTAGCTGAGATTGCTGTAGTAGAATTGTTACCTTCTATGACCGTTTTCTCATTTGACAAAATACTCCTTTAAAAAAAAAACTGTGCTTAGGACTCACTTATCCCGATGACAGCATCTCTTTTTGGAACTAAACATCAGGATAAAGCAAGACATACCAGGGCTATGCTGGTTGCATGTCTATCACTCTACTTTGTCACCAACATGTAAGCTTACTATGGTGAACACTTTTATTATAATAGGAGAAAAAAGTGTGAGTAGACCCCCACCAGGAAAAGAACAATGATCAGACATGGGACAAGATAATGAACTGTTTTAACATTGAAAGGGCTCATTACTGTACACAGAGATTTAATGGCATATTGGAAAACAAGAGACCCTTCCCTCTTTTTGATGAAAAAGGTGTTGACAGCCCAAGTGCCACTTTTGGCAAATCACACAAAACAGACAGGAAGGATGTATGTTAAGGATCAGATTATCCAACAATACAATACATAGCCATGAGTGGAATGTCTGTATTGTATGGAGAGATAAGGGAATTGTATGTACCTGACAAATGTTTAGTCCAACTAAAACCTAAAATTCAGCTATGAATGAATTCATAAAGCTAGGTACACACTTGCAATAGTTATGATTAGAAAACGAACAACTAACCATTATGCACGATTTTTCTGCACGATCGTATTGTGCACAATTCTGTACATGTTGTAACAATACGATTGTTTAAATATAACCCACCAATAGTGTATACACCTTAGATACAATCATTTGAATGATGCAGGAAGTGGCATGTAAAGGAGAAAGTGTACTGCAGAACCATCCACGTTCACTGAACGACCATACACACAAAAGATAATGAACGATCGCCGCCCAATCAGATTCGCTGGGACAGACGTTCGTTTCCAGCGGCAATCCTCGTTCGTCAGCGTCGTTGTGCATTTTTTTTGTTAACGATTATCAGACGATCGGTCGTTAGTCGTTCGTTTTCAACGATAATTTCTGCAAGTGTGTACGCAGTTTAAGAGTAGATTATTGGCTCTTTATAATGGCATATTGATAATTGATTCATTGAAATACAGCTTAATTTAGTGATAACCATTTCATCCCAGACTATCATACTGATCCTTATAGCATGAATATCCAATGCACTGTGTATTTTGTTATCTGTTGAGATTATATCTTTGCAAACAAGGCAATTTGACATCTGGTAATTATTCTTCAAACAGTGCTGAAATACAGTTTAGGCACCCATGGACATGGAACTTAAACTATTGAGTGTCAGTGTATTACTTTTTGTGCTGGCAACATATGTAAGCAACAATGTCTGACCCGTCCCTAATGCTAAGCCATTACATGTAAATTAAACATTTCACCAGCCCCCTAATCATAAAATGTAATGTTTACCACCTTAGCATTAAACCTAACCCCAAACCTTCTCCTAGCAAATAATGTTAACTCCTAACAATAGACCCTAATGTTCTCTATCTTAAACTTTCAACCAAACTTCCAGGCCACTAACAGAGCCTAAGGCTATGTACACAAGTCAATGTTTCTCACCCAATCTGACATGTGTACAGGGGTCAATGAGGAAGAGCACAGTGGGGTGCTGCTTACTCATTCTGATTTTTCCTATTTCCAAACATCGACAAACAATTGAACGTGTGTACCAGAGAGATGAACTGTATACAAAATTTTCTTTACAGATTTCTGTGTTCTGTTAGCTATTGTGTTAAAATTCTGGACATAGAATTTCACGTCTTGACATTCCATCATTTCTCTTCTGCAACTTGTTAATTTTAATATTTCTGGATTTTTCTATTTCCTTCCCCTGACCTCCAACAGCAAGAAACTTATCAGTTACTTGCTGACAGCCTGGGCATCTGCTGCTAGTTTCTGTTTATTCATAAGACACCAGTGCTCAATTTGGAATCTTGTCAAAAAAAGAAAAAAAAATGAATAAAGTAGGAACCTTTCCTAATTAATGAGCAGCCTAAAATTAACCATTTTTTCTTAAAATCAAACAAAAAAAAAAAAACATAAACAAGAACGTGGAGCAAATAATTTAGAGTAAAGACTAACTGCTTGGATAAATATAAAAAAAAATAATGTACACTACAAGGATTTAGCAAACATTACTGCAGATATTTGTTGTTACAGTTCTTTTACTGCAGCAAATTAGGTAAAAGATGCTTGCTGAAAAATCTTAAAAGTGCTCAACTGAGAAATGTGCCTTTTGATGTAAAAGTCTCTCATCAAAGATGAAACTGCAAGTGCAGTAAACATGACATTGCCATGAATACCATATTATATGCAATGTCAGTAATATAAACTCAGTCTCTGTTCAGGCATTTGAAAGAGGTTGTCAGCTAGTTACAGAAATAGTGAGATTAGCCTGTGAAAGGTCTGATTTATGGTAGTAGTTAGTCACATTCAAATAAATACATTTTTATAGCTGAATTTTAGCTTCATATTGTTTCTTCCATATTTTTAGTGAATGATCTTTCACACAAGACTGCAGCAAGAATCCTGAGCCCACCTAATTTTTTGTCTGATTTACTACAAGCCCCATCATTTACACCATGTAACTTCAACATGTACCAAAGTCAGATGCCAATAATAATAATAATAATATATATATATATATAACAAATCAAAAACATTACAATATATTTTGATTTTATATTTATTTTACACATTTTTTGTGTAAAAGGGAAATGATGGCAGAAGTGTTTTTCCTGTGAACAACCTTTATATTAAATTCTCACCCTCCTACTACAGAAAAGGAAAGACTTTCTTACAGGGTTAGTGACAGATCAAGACTTCTGACAGGGTTAGTGACAGAACAAAAACAGCTTTCCATCCACAGGGGTGATGACAGAGGAGAAGAGAGCTCCCCTGTCCCGGCCCAGAGATCTGCATCTCTTCTGCCTTACAGATCCTTCTCATACCACAAAACTTTCCAAAGAAATCATTTGGGACAGATTGCATTGGAGACACCAATAAATGCTTAGATTTCTGCTAAATGCTTTATGACTTAAACAAAATACAATGATTAATGGGCTTTACCTGTGGAGGGGGAGGATTAAGTGAAAAAGCCTTCATCCTAGAAATAAACTTTAATGTTGCAGATTTTTCCTTTTTTAGTTTTGATCATTTTAAAAACTTACTTCAGGACTACCTGTGTCGTGGGATGGGTTTTGGAGAAACAATGTCTACAAACCCATAGCCACTGGAAGAAAAAAAGATATTTGATTTCATTAAATAATTGCCAACTCTGGATTAAAAATCTTTAATGGAAGACTCCATGTTTGCTACAAAAAATAGAGAACACTAATATCTTGCAAACACTTAACAGCTTGTCTAGGGGAATGATTAGGAAGATTAACTTTTTTTATTCTTTTCTCTCGCAGACCTTCTCCTCTGTATACATCTACTCCCCAAAAGTCTCTTCACTAGCCTCCTTATGTGCAGTACAGGACCAACAGTCCTGCTTTGTATGAGAGGATACACAGGGTTCTATCATGTTTCAGGAGCTTTGAATAGTGTAATTTGCCCACTGTAAGGGGAGTGAGGAACTAACTAACGTTGTTTTTCCCAAACTTTAGCTTTTCCTCCTCCCTTATCTAGCCTTGAATTTCAAGAAGCTGGTTGCATATCAGGTACTTATAGCTGCTTTGAAAAAAAAAAGGAAAACCATATGCATTAATAATTTAAATAAATCATGCCCAACAAACTATCCAAAATGTACAATTTTACTGTTTTATACTCTCATGTAAAAGGTAAACAAAATGAAAGTTTAGCTAGATTGGAGTAATTACGCACAACGTGTCAAACAAAGTAATTATAAAATGAAGTTGCCAGCTTCAGCCAAAGTCTGCAAGCAGTAAAGCAGGCATTATTAGCAGCTACAAGCAGTACAGAGCCCTTAATGTACTGTAGAGACAGCCTGCAACATATTTGAATAAACCAGCTCATGTGAGGTTACATCAGGTTATGGAATTATTTCTGCACGTTCAAGTATGTGCTGTGTCTTACACAAAGCTCCTCTTTACGGAGAATTGTATTAAATATAGGACTAATTAGCTTTTTCTATTCAAAACCCTCCTACTAAAGATATAAGCGAAAGATAATAAGGCAAGAATGTAGATAACCAAAAGATGGGGTAAAGATGCCATTTTAAGTACATGTCAGTCCTCCGAAAATCACATAAATGTGTCAATTAAAGAGTTTTTTGTGCTAATCAAATGCTGTTGGTTGGTCTTTTATTTTATGATGGTGGAAGAATACTAGAGGTTACAAAGTATAGCATACAGTTGTATAACAACAATCAAATAGGCATTTTGTATAGGAAGAATGAAGTAATGAGACTACAAGGGGTTATTTAGCAGACCAGAGAATATCACCACACTATCATTATAATATTATGATGGAGTGTACAGAGAGTACTTGTGCACCTTTGTCTAGTTTAAACTTGATCTAAATTGATTTTTATGCGTTTTCCGGACAATTTTTTTCATATGTGATCGGACACATTTTCCCTGTATTTTTGTTTATCTCTATCTTGTTTATGTCTGTCTAGGACTTTATCTGCTTAAACCATGGGTTACGCCATGGATTCTTTCAATATCAATTGCTTTGCTTGGAATAGGATCTGAAGCTTGAATTTTTCATTCCCCATGTACTTTGAGGGAGTATGTTCCAATACAATTCTGTCACTAGTCACTTCAGCAATATCAGTAAACACTGAGTCTCTGGATCATAGTTTTAGGGCTGTCACAAACTGTTCAGCTGGTTCACTTACGCTTTGCACATTGTTGAATTTGTATCTTGCAATATACATTGAGCTCTTCCAGAAAAATCTCCCTGTGCACTGTAAACCCAGGCGGAAAATGGACGCATTTAGCATTTGACATGCCTTGGGCCTTTGCTGGATGGGTGATTTTGCTACTGGTGATGATTTGTCAGCATCAGAATAATCAAAATGCAGTTGACCTTATCTTAAGTAAGTCATTTACTGTCTAAACCCACACTCTATTTCTTTTCTCCAACTTATGATTTCAGCAGTCAGAGAGCAATTTCTACATAAAAGTTAAACTTTTTCGATTCCAACACTAGAGAAGCATCCCCAGTTTCAAAGTCATCTGTTTCACACAGTCCTAACATTGTTTAGTTGCAATGGTAGCACTCATTGTAGTTTGGGTTTTCCTTTAATTACTCTACAATTTTATTGCATAGTGTTTGCACCATATTCTTTGTCTTTTAGCAAATCACTGGTAAACCCGCAAAGTCTGTTTCGCAGCAGTGTGAATGGGTAGAGAAGTAGGAAAGAGGTATAAGGCTCAAAGGTTTTTCATGCAAAAGCTGAAGTGTATTGATTGATTATTTTATACATAAACCATCAAATACACATAAACATATAATATTTCAACTTCTGTCCTGTTAATATTTCATAACACAGAATTATTGTACATACTATACATAGTGAATTTCATCAAAAGATTATTAATGTAACCATATAACCGTTCAAATGATCGTGCCGTGGGGCGTATTAATCCGATGCGTTTCGCCACATAGGGCTTCCTCAGGGATAGATATTAATGCATGCTTAACTGTCTATATGTATAGAGATGTAACAGGTCAGGAATCCACAACAAAATGAAAAATTGAATCATTATATAAACATTCTCAGATAATAAATCAATCAAATAGAGTTCATTGTTATACTAAATGCA
Organism: Pyxicephalus adspersus; assembly: GCF_032062135.1. NCBI lineage: Eukaryota > Metazoa > Chordata > Amphibia > Anura > Pyxicephalidae > Pyxicephalus > Pyxicephalus adspersus. Next base: position 27,125,996 of record NC_092858.1, read on the forward strand.
AATATAGCATAGTATTCAAGATCATAATAGGAATGGAAAATGCTTAACAGTGATTTTAATGCAAATAAACTGTGAGTACGGCTAGGGTTAATATACCACTGGGTATGTTCAGAGTGAATAGTTCAGACAATATTTTAAGAGGATGATAATTCACATAATGCTTTTCGATTCTAACACTTTACAATGGAGCATCTATGGAGTCACTGCTGGTAATAATGCTAGATGTAAATCATAAAGTATGATTAGGTATACAGGTATAGGATAAGAGGTCCAATTGAAAAAGTGACAGTTGGTATATGTGTACATACCTAATGTTTGATATAGTAGTTTGAACTTTTCCAAGATGTGTTGATGTGTTCATCAGATCATATGCTTGGAAGGCATTTTTGTAGCAAGTTTTGGCAAGGTATAGGTGTCTACAAGGTAAGGTGAAAATTGATTGAAACGCATGGGATTATTGCGCACCATGACACGGTCATTTGAACAGTTATATGGTTACGTTAATAATCTTTTGATGAAATTCACTATGTATAATAGAATGTACAATTATTCTGTGTTGTGAAATATTAACAGAACAGAAGTTAAAATATTAAAATATTATATGTTTATGTGTATTTGATGGCTTATGTATAAAATAATCAATACACTTCACCTTTTGCATGAAAAACCTTTGAGCCTCAAACCTCTTTCTTTCTTCTCTACACATTCATATTTAAACATTACCTGGAGGTGGCTCACTATAATTAAACTATACAGTCATATAGTGGGTAGGAGTAGAACACATTCTATACAATGTTTTGCAGCAGTGCTGTAACACTTTACAGATCAGTTTCTTCATGCAAAAGTAAAGTTTCCAAATATTGGTTGGGGATAGTTCACTGCTTGATAGGACTGCAATAGTATTGGAGTGAAAAAGGTTTAAAACACTTGTCTAGTTCTATAGCTTTTGGTGTCCTATGTAGACTAGGTCCTGGTTTGAGATAAGCAGATCAGCCTTGGTTTGATTTACGAACAGTTTTGCTAATGTTGCTCAAATTTTGCTAGCTTTGTGACCAAGTCTATTGGGATTTTAATAACTCCTCCTGTTAATACATTCTAACTATTTGTAAGCAAACTATTGTCAAACAAAATGCATAAAAGGTCAGGTACCACCATGGATGGACATGCCCCAATGCCTAAAAATCTGATCCCCAGCCCTGGTTAACATCGTTAGTAGAACAGAAGGTGAGTAGCCACAACAACAGGAGTTGAAGGGAAATGGTCCAAAGGGGTGGGTTAGTCTGGATGCCTAATGTCAAAGAATACTATATTCCCTGATAAACCTACTGTATCTTTGTAAAGATAACATTCACTTTGCTAGGTGTACAGCCTCTAAATCCTAAGGCTACATACATGCCCTCAGATGATTCTTGTCCGATACAAACGGTTGTACAAACAAATTGTTACCAGCAACAAAGATTGAATGTGTGCATGCTGCCTAACCCAAGCCCAATGTCTTTAAAAATTAAAAAAAATATGTTATGCTAAATTTTCAATCTAGCTGTTCATTATTATTTAAGATATCACCAATACGATTCATGCTTTCACCTGAATTACTATATGTTCCTATTAAGTATACCACAAGGTTGTTTCTATATGATCTGACACCAAACTGCAACAGATTATTTTTATCCTATTTTACATGTAAATTAATTAACACTTTTTTCAATTTCTTTAGAGAATTATGTTTCAGTTTTTTAATGTATTCAAAGCACACTCTACTTTATGAGACTACAATCATTATGTGCCGCCTGCAATAATGCATTGTGTTCTGATTTTTCCTCCAACAATGCAATAATGCTGAGTATCACTCCACTGTAATCTCTTTTATTGGCTGCCTCTGGACTCTTTTTTCAAAATTTTAACACCAATGATAATTATGACAAAAACATAAAACAAAACAAAACATAAAAAATTGAATATTCATATAAATTTAGGTAATGATGAGCAAGTTTAATTTTATATTTTAGTAAAATACTTTCTGTATTAGAATAAATGTTCACCGTCAAATGTTTCAAATGGAAACTGATTTTCCAAACTTCTAGTTCCAAGGCATAAAGTGGAGGAGCTGGCCAGATACTTCACTTGCTTGTTACTATAACAGTGGAGACAGCAGTCACAAATTTTCCATTTGCCTAAAAGCTGCTCAGACAAGTTTTTGGTTTCATCATTTAAGATACATTTATATGAAAGTGATACAGTAATGCTAAAACATACAAGCCGGGTAGCTCTGTTGGGATGCTAGCCAAAATGAATGCCACCACAATGTGCCAAACATATTTATGAGCTCCTCATGCCTAACCATGTGGTACTGCATAGTAAAGCATGCCTTTTATTGCACCCTGATATACTTTAACACCACAATAGAGTTTTGAATGCACTTGCATCATTTTCGTTACTGTAGTGCACCACAACATGCAAACAGTTTACATCCGTGCATTAAGGTGTGCTGCCAAAACGTATTGGTGATAATGGATAGTAAAACATCCAAGAGATAGTGAAACGTCCTGCAAAACAACAATGAAGAACAACAGCAAGATCAAATATTGTTCTTGATGTTGTCCTTTATGGTTGTTCAAAACTTACCTTGATTCTCTCTTGAATGCTGACTGTTACCTGTTGTCTGCCAAACCACCACCTCTCATGTACCTGAGAGGTCTTAGGCTAACCATAGACTATGGCAAGATTTTCAATCAATTAGATAAAACATCAAAGTCATCCAAACTGGTTGAAAATTATAATTAATGCTGCTCAAAAAAATGTATATAGTGTATGCCTAATGTTAGAGATGGAATTGCAGGATATCATTTTTTAGTGCTACAATGTTATAGTTTATCTATTTCTATCTATATAATAATATCTATAGTTTGACTATTCGGCTTGCTCCTACATTCTCCTCATTTAAAACAGCACTCAAAACCCATTTTTTTCAAACTTGCCTACCTGTCTTTTTCTGTCTCTTAAAACCCTCACTACTTCCCACCACTCCATATCTCCCCTCCTATTGTGTGTTATTTCCCCCTACAAAGCAGAGCATAAAAGAATATAGATAGCACTTTAATGAACACTGGGCACTAAATTGACAAGTAGGTCACTTGGCTAAAGCTGTGTTCCCATGTATTGGTAGCTGCTGATCATATAAACCTCCCAGGATGCACACATAGGGAATATCTTTTTATGTGCACAATGCTCCAGTAGGCAATGTAGGACCTAGGGGGGGATTTATTGTTAACTGAATCATTTATTTATTTTGAACTTTCTGATTTTAAAGGAAAGTAATAAATTATATTAACACTGACAAAGCAGAGAAAGTGAGTGGTTGTGATTATTGAAAATCCAGTCAGCTATTTGCAGGTACATATGTCTCACCTATGGGAGTTCCAAAGTTCAACAATACAGGTAATCATAAGTTGTAAAATTTATGATTCCCTCTGGATTGGAAAAACTTGCCCGTATATATTTAGCCAAATAAAAAAGTGTCCAGTTGCTCAAATATAAATAATTTCAGTTGCTCATTATCATTGCTTGTGATTGGTAAACATAAAGGTGTGTTTATAACTTACACCCAAATTTTGTATATGTTTTCTCTTTCCATCATAGAACATGTACAGTATGCCAGAATAAACAAAAGAAGGATGGGGCACAAAATGATAACCATAAACATAAAAACTCAGTGCAAGATGTCCTAGAATATTACAGTGAAAAGTTTAGTTACCTAAGTCTCTTCACCAACAATATCGTAAATAAGTTGTGTTTCCTTCTTCAGAAAATAATTTCACTATGTCCACAAGTTCAGCATGTCTAAATTTGTTTTTCTAGCCGAAAGTCATTAAAGATAGAGCTTTTCATATCTGGGTCAGTGCGGGTCATCCTGGAGTGGCCAATATCAGCTGAAAGCGTGGCTTTATTTTAGCTGAAAGCAGCACAGTGTAATCATCTTGAGACAGAGGTCATTTAGCTCAGAACTACATATAAAGGCTAATTTAGAAACCTGGACCAAAAAAAAAGCTGGAGGGTGATGTTCTAGGGTCAGATTACATGCAGCCTGTTCACTCTGGTTGAGGCTCTCCCTCAAAGCACTTCATCAAATGCAGTATATTACTGTACTGAAAGTCTGCTAGAAATTATCTATTTTTTGCAGGAATGTTTTTTTTTCTCTCTATTTCTTTCTAGGCTTTATACAAACACTTAATATCTGTTTAGGTTGTGCTCGAAGACCAATGCAACCTCCTTAAAGTGGACCTTTAAGGAACATGTGCTGTGCACAATATTATGTGATATATAGTGTGATATATAGAATATAAAGTAGCTATGGCAGGGATTGATACTGGTAAGTATCATTGCAGCTAATCTTTTTCCCTACTGGTTTTCTATATTGTTTCCTCAGTTTTGTTTTTGTATTGAAAACTATTGCACTAGAGCAGTGATTTTCGAACACTGTGCCGCGGCACACTTGTGCCATGAGAGATCTTCAGGTGTACCGTGGGAAATTATGCAGTTACCTTTGTCAAATGTCTGTGCTATAGTGACTGGCAGAGTAATGTAATACTCTTCCATGTCAGTAGGTGGCAGTAGGTAGCTTAATTGCTTTGTTTATTCTTAGAAACAAGTGAATTAGCTACAGAGTGTCATTTTGTGAAATTCTTGGTTTGTGGTGTGCCGCAGGATTTTTTTCAATGTAAAAAATGTGCAGTGACTCAAAAACAGTTGAAAAACACTGCACTAGAGGACAAGGACTTTGATTTCTCATGTGAGAGCTGTCTCCTGATGATTGGTGCTGAAAACACAATTTTTTCAAAATTATCAGAAGCAGGGAGATCCTTCACTGAAGGGCCCCCCGATATCCCTGATAAAACTTTTGTATACAAGGGGAACAATGAGCAGTACAGTAGAGACATCAACAAATCTTACTCTAAATTTCCTGGGACTAGGAGTCAGAGGTGGCAATGCCTTAGATCTCACACTGTTGTCCTAAACACAGGCTCACCAGGCCTAGATTGTTCAGGGTGCTTAGGCATCATTGACATTTCAAATGGTCCCTATGTGGGATCAAGTCTTTATTTTTGATTTGGGAGCCAGTTTAAAAATATAATTGCACATTGTCTTTATTGTAGAGTTTAGGTATCTTAAATAATAGACATTTTTTAACTCTTTACAGAACAAGTCATCTTGGTTCATAGTGATAGTCAGCTCTCGAAAAGTGCACAAGCCACATAGTTGTTGTTTTTCTAATTATTAAGCAAATCGTGTATAACTGATGTGTGACAGTATGATGTTTTGGCACATAAAAGCAGAAAAATAAAGATTATTTAAACACATTTCACAGCAAAATGTGGTTATGGTTTTTTGTCTAGCCAACAACACCTTGTTCAGCAGTGTAATCCAAGCCACATATTTTTCTTTTTATAGTCCATTGTTTTAAGACAAATTGTTTATCTTTGTGGCACAAGTCTAGACTGTCAAAACAACAAGCCTGGCCACATTATCCAATGTATTGCTTTTAGGTATTATTGTTTTTATCACATTAGGTAAGTGTGAAGACTGCAAATACTGCTGTAATATACACAGTAAATGATGGAATATTTTGGACTTGGAGGGTCATAAACTTGGGTTAATGTTTTTTAGGTCTTTGCCAAATGCTGCCTCTATGTTCCAGTTTGGCCTTGATCTCTGCATGTTATGTTTCTGTCAATTAACAATATTGGCAAGACCACTGATTGGCAAGCCAGATGGCATCATTACTATGACAACACATGTGTGCCATTTGCAACACGTATAAGCCCTCATTGTCTAAAGAACTTCAGGCCTGGTATTGTTTGTGGCTTTGATCAGTGGATACATAAGAATGATGCAATAATGCAGCATTTATGTCTAAAAAGCCTCTACTTTGTTACACCTTTTTTCAGAAATAATAAAAAACAGTAAGAAAAAAAGATGTAGCATGGCCTGATACAAATAGTACAGAACAAAGTATTTATAATATTATAATAACATAATAAAATTGCTTGAAAGCTGCTGATCCCTTTCCTACAGTTTAGAAAAGACACTGAAATATATAAATATTTTGAAATAGAATAGAGACTGTTCATTTAGCAAAGTATATGTTCACTTTGCAAAATACATTTTATTAACTAGAGTTACGCAATGTTCACTTTAAATATCTAATTAGATGCTGTATGTTTTTGTAATTAAAATTAACCAAAAATGAACACCATGTTACCTTATTTACTATCACATTAAGTGATCATTACCTTAATCATTAGGTGAACAGTCATTACTAGGTGAACTAGTATATCAATCCCATTAAATACAAATAACATTGGTTTACAAATACTGAAATTAGGTGGATTTTAATGCAATTTGCTTAACTTACTCAGCTACATTAATAGGTAAGAATTTTTTTAACCTTTCATTATTTTTTTGACCCTTTTAACACTTTTTGATGAGTTTTTGCACCTTGTTCTGATGCACATTCACTATACACCCCAAACATGTAAGTTCTGGTTAGTGAAAATAAATTCAGTGGGAGGCTAACTTATTAATGCATGAGAGACATGCTGATAATGGGTGAAGGTATCAAGAAAATGGTTATGACAGATGTGGACCAATTAGATAAAGAATGAGGAAGAAAAATATTTGTTAAACTACTACTACTACTACTACTACTCCTAATTTTTGACCTAAATAGACCTTAACTACACAGGAAATTTATTTTAACATTTTAAAATGACCCTATAGCATGACACCATTGCAAATACAGAAAAGCAACTTTAGGGCATATTCTTAGGCTGCGTGCACACGTTAGACAAAAGAGTGAAAGATGCATAAATGAGTGCTGTAAATACAGCACCATTCTGTTCTATGACGGGGAGAACGAGTGAGTGGCACCCCGCTGCGCTCTCCTCCCTTTACTTGTATTGCAGTCATCCGCCAGAATGGATCCATGAACGACGTCAGACGAATGCTGTACACGCGTCAGATTCTCATCCGATACTAGCCTAAAGTGATAATCGGATGAGAATCATAGTAAGTTACAAGTGGATGAGTAAGATAAAACAATTAGTAGGAAGAGCAGTGTTTTTGCCTACAAATACTTTCTAAAAATTGACAGGCACTATAAACTAACTAATCTAGACCATCATATGTTTGCAAGGAGAAGGGAGGGAGAGTGTATCTCCTCTGACTCATTCAGCTGTGTAAACTGATTTCTCATGCTAATTAGATATATTTCACTGAAGAGCAGAAAAAGTAGTAATGCTATGTTTGGAGCTGGCTGCTAGTGGCAAAAATAAAATATTCATATGTTATAACAATAAACAAATCCATGATTCTAAACTGTTTATTTAAATACAATGAGTAGAATAACTTGTGAACTGTTACTGGTGAGCTAAAGATACAAATGTTGAGGCTTTTATCCTTACCACGGTTTCTCCACCTGGTTAATATGAAAAGTCTGAATTCTAGTCCTTCAAACTTGCTAATGTGAATTACTTTCCTTGTCCAGATTTAATAACGATTACTTTAGAACAAAATATTGGCAATAAGGAGTTGGAAGACAGGTTCTTTTTGTAGGTTATGCCAAAACTGTAATTCCGCTTTAAGTCCAGTGTGAGTTTAAAGTCCTGACTTACAAAGGGCTTCTCTTTTCCCTGGAAGCCAACAGGGAGCAGAAGATGAGTATACCTGGAGAAACCCTACAAATGGAAAAAAATAGTCCTACTGAAGAAAATAGATTTTAATACCCTTTTTTCACAATATATTTAACAGCCACTGAATAGAATTATTGCCAAAAAAAAGATTTATTTTAAGTCTAAACCACTTAAAGGAAATTAATATGTATCCGTTTTTTTTCACAGGGACAGGAATGCTCAGTTACAGTATGGGATGATTAAAGGAATAATCTTTTAGAAATGAATTGTAGTGACTTTCAGCCGGCAATAAAACGTCTTGTAGGATTATACAGCTCATCTTTTTCAATGGGCAGGCTAAAGCTAAACAGGCAGCTTGCGTGTCACATAATAAAAGAGGATGACAGTTTTCTAATTAAACTATTTTTCATCTACACTATGCACAGTTAATAATTTAAAAAAAAATGCTTGCCCATATTAATAATACCTAATGAAAACAAGCATAATTATCATTATGTCAGCATATATTACTGTGCTTCTAATAATTTACCATCATAAAAGTGTATTACTTACACATGTGGAAAAAGAATCAGTAAAGAGCAGCACATAGATGCATCATTGGAAGCCACCACACATGTTCCTCCGTAGGTAGAAACCTCCAAAGACAATTTTAGCAGCAAGAATCTTAAAGAAGTCTCCTTAGCTTATTTTTAGGTTTATATTTGAGTATGTGTTGTACATGTGTTCCAGGGTGACTTTCTCCTACAGAAAGTAATTTCACCCAACCAAATAAATAAAACTCTACATAAAAACATTCCATTGTCCTTGTTACTATTTTAATATCCCCATCAATGACATATGGCGTCCTAGCAATGGAATATGAATACTAACCAACACTTGGCATAGTGATGATGCTGAGGTATTTAGGATCAGCTCTTTTCTCATTGCTTGTGTTTTGGAGAAACATCTAATAATTTAGACTGTGACAAATGTGTTTAATTGGAGACATCTGGCACTTCCCAACTCAGGAGAAAAGCTGAGCGTCACTAATGATTTCAGCAGAGAAAATCAGGAAAATATTTTCTATTTTTCCTTCGGTTCTCTTTTGCAGACACAAGAAAGGTTGCTATGGAGAGATTTGTTTACCAAATCCCCCATATCAGGTCCTTTTCCCTGTCTGCTGTTCCTACAATAAGTGTGTCAATTACCCTGAATGACATGGATTTTAAAGGGTCTCCACCAGTTGTGCATATTGCCAGGTAGGACATGTGAGGAAAATATTTATATGAAATTTAGAATTCCGGTCTTGTAGCTAGAAAAGGTCTAATGAGGCTGATTTGATCTGAGCACGCACACAGGGGATTAGCTCATTTCTGTCTGCAGCTATCACTGGCAATTGGATAACTGCATATGTTTATATGTATTGCCAGAAATCGCAGCTGGCCTGCATATATTTATGCCAATAGCAGATATACCTGAAGACAACTCTTATCAATGAGCGGACGTGCAGGTGTACTCCATCCATAGCTGTCCAATAAAGTCTACAGTGATTGTATAAGATGTGATATATGGCATTATGTCATCCATTACCATTATAAACACATATATAGTAGTAGTTAGTCACAATTAAATGGGATTGTATTTGTAATGGTGCAACCTGTCTGCTTGATTTTTTTTTTTTACAGTATAGTTCCACTTTAACATGTTCATGCAATTTCAAAAATAGTTTTTGATATTTTTAAATCTCAAGTTTTTATTATAACACAAAAATTGCCTCCTGGCACAAATATCGCCTACTCCTTTCAGCTCCTTGCCAGTAGAAAGCACTGCAGAGACCATTGCTTCGTAAGAGCCAAGGAAGAGCCTCATCGGTATCACACATTTGTTCAGTCCGCCCTTGCGTATCTTAGGTCTGACATGACACTTTACCACCATGAAGGCAACCCTGCATAGCCACAGATAGCAATCATGGCTGTATAAGGACTCCCTCATAGAAGAAAATCCAACACAAAACCCTTGAGCCAGGTAAAGAGGTACAGACAGTACAGGTTCAAAAATCCGGACCTCAAGTGTGCCGGATTTTCGAAAATTCTAGTTTTTCGAAAATTATATATGCTGTTAATAATAAAATGAAATTACACTAAATGATATTTCACTAAAGGAAAAGCAAATTAAATTTTAATGTTCACCAACTAAATAAAACAGTTTTACAGAATTTTAGTTTAACTAAACAAAATAGTGCCTCAGACTTTTAATCATTACTGTACAATCAAAAAGAAGCTATATAGCAGATAGGCTTTCAGGATGATCATCTTCATGACTGACAGTAATGGCAACATCAGCAGCAGGAACAGCTTCATTTTATGGAGGAAAAGCAAGACCTAACAGCTTATTCTGGAGTACGGCACCATCAAAACATAAACAACGCTTCCAGAAAACTGTTTAAATTTGAAAATGCCCTCCAAAATCCATGCCGGAAAACTGAAGGATCCAGATTTTAAAGGACAGATTTTTGAATGTCAACTGTACACATAGAGGATATGCAATCACCAAGATGGAAACATGGATCACAATTGCCCATGTGAGAAAATTCTAACTAATACTATCAAATATGATATCACATGATCCAAACAAATCACCACGGTCAATTATTCTTATTTGTTTTTGTTGGTACATTGGCCTCACATATCTATTGAACACATTCATAGTATGGGCTATTCTTCTAGACACTCCTTATGTACAGGACCACAATGTATTTTCGGCTTAACTGAAAGTTCTACTAAACCATTAGTTACTGTGTACCAATGCTTTATTTTCTTTTATTACAAATACAGAGATTTACTCCACACATAATGCCTGGTAGATTTCTTTTCTCATTACGCTTTGATCGTATTTTCATTTTGTTTTTGTTTTTTTCCCCAAGTGCCTTTTCTATAATCTGCTAAACTCAACAACTGCCAGAAAAGTAGCTCCACAATGACTGATTACAGCACGCTGGGGCGATTTTAGAGTCCTCTCTCCTTCGTCTCTTACTTAGCAGCGAATAAAACACAAATTTTGTTTTTTTACAAAGAACAGAAGTAACAGAACAACGTTGTGTATTTACCATTACATCAGAACAGGGCTGAAATATTATTTAATAAAGTTGTGGATTCAGTAGCAATGGAATATAAAATAGAGTTAGGCTACTTCTAAAGGGGAACAGAACAGTGAAATGAATAAGGGCATATGAGGCGGCAATAATAGGAACAGGTTGCCCTTTTATAGGTTATCATAAGCATTTAATGATAACGATAAAATAAACCTGATAGTTTGCATTTACAGCTTATGGGTTATTCCCCTCTGAGGGCTCAATATATTCACAAATGCAAAAGTATTGAAAGGGATATTCCATAATAAATTACATTTGAATAAAAATTGGAGACCTCAGTCAAGACAGAACAATCAGTACAATCACACACCTTGATTTTTAATATATGATATAGATATTCAATTTCAGATTTTCTGTATAGTGCCCCCATGCACAGCTAATAATAAAACAGACTTTTCACCAACACATAAATGAATTCGAATTCATCATCCAGCAAGTCCAGGCAAAAGGTAAAAGCATTTAGTTAGATAAAAATGCTCTCTAGAAATATTGAAACTGTGCTAAATCAACACTAGAGTGGATTTTAGTTTTTTACAGTCCTTTCCATAGGAAGCACATATTCAGCTGAAAACAGGACCAGAAAAGGTGTTGTACGGGTAGTCGCCAGGTTATGGACTTCTCCTATATATGAATGGGGAATTCCCTGCTTTGGAGGAGGCATTTAACTTGCATAACTTGTAGAAGAAATATTTTGCTGAGGTTGTGGGTGATTTTAGGGAAGGTGAGCGCCTTTGTAACTCTTTAATGACCAAGACATACTCTGCAGTTGTTTCTTTTTGCATATCAAAGCACAGCTTGTTTACAGAAGTTAATGAATGTCTTGGCTCCATAAGGATTTTTTATTTTTTTTGCTTTGTTTGTGCATTTGTTTATTGCATTTATTAAAATAATGTACCTGTTCCGACTTACATACAAATTCAACTTAAGAACAAATCTACAGTCCCTATCGTACATAACCAGGGGACTACCTGTACTCTTTTTGCTTCCTACTGCACCAATTATTTTTAAACTTTACATGGCTAGCGTGGCTAATCCAGAACCACCATCAGACAGTGTTCCATGACCACCAGATTACAGACAGGGGAACTGTAACGGCCATTACACTACTCTATATGAAGACTGCTGTTGTATGCATTTGAAAATTTTAAACCCAATCTCTGGGCAAAGTTATTTTTTGCCCTACCTCCCCAATTTGTGTTTATTGTCAGCACTGTTGTCAGGTGCAAGGGACTAATGATCCACCGGCACAAATGTACACCAGGTGGTTCCTGCAAGTCCCCTTGCTATGACATCTGCTTTTTCTGGATCCTAAAAATCCACTCGCAACTCAACAGCCAATAAAAAGTGATCACATGATTCAGGCAGGTGATGTGAACATATGGGGAAGGAAAGCAAACATAGAAGCCAGAAGCTCAAGATTCACAGACCACTTTTTTAAGCCAATGCTCTGTTAGAAGGCCTGGGAGGTAGGTGTGGGAGGGGGGTTACCAGAGATCAGCATCAATGTTAAAATGTGATTAAATCATACCAATGTAACTTGTACTGTGGGTAATATGCACACTTCCATTGCTAACTTTTCTTACTGTGTGTCTGTGGAACTAATATACAGGACAGTATTTCTGACTTCACTTGCTGCTTGCTTTTTTCATGCATTTTGAAAAAAGCCAAGTAACGTCTTTAAAAAAAAAAGTAGGTCAGGAATGGCAGGATCTGTTTTTCTGTTAGAGTCTTTATGATGCCAATATCACATTTTATGCATTGTAATGCAGATATAAAAATGTTTGTTTTTTCCACAGATGAATATTATGTAAATTGGTCAGAAAACATTATTAGTAATAGGCTGCAAAGCTCTGGATTTATTCTGTAGAATATTTACACAATAGGCCTAAATGCCTTGTTATAGTGGACTAAACAGGTGTAAACACACACTACAATTTCATATCATTTTTGGCAATCAGAGCATTAGATGTGTGGCAATGATTAGTTCTCGATGAATAGTAAAATTAGCAGCATTACATTTTTCATTGTCCTGATGAATAATTTACTGTTCCAGATTATAAAATGGTATAAACAAAAATGGCAAATAAATACTTTTGGTTGCCAGAAGTTGATGTCGCTTAATATACAAACAGTACAATAAATGTACAGCCATGAATCAGACATTGGTAAAGTCATGATGGTTGGGTACAGTAGTGCAGGTGAATGTATTTATTTAGGTGTTATGTATTTTTCATGTATCCTTTCAGGTATACCTATGGTTAAGACTTTATCTATATGGCTTAGTTCTATCTAATAATTTATTTGCTTTTTTATTGTGAATTATTGCCAACATTGTTTATCTCCACACAGCTATAGCAACCAAAATAAGTCAATGTTTAAATTTAAGCTAAAATAGTCTAGTGTCTTTATTGTTAAGGTAATGTTGCAATTTTGCCTTGCTGGTGGAGACTGTACAGTCCCATTTCTTCTCTTCCAAAGACATTGGAGGGCTTGTTTCAATGAAAGGCTTTTTATTATAATTATTATCATGTATTTATATAGAATCAAACATATTATGCAGCAATGTCTTCTATTAAAGTCATGATCTATCACTAACATGGCTCTTTTTTGGGAGCTGGGGGCTATTATTCCACCAATATATTTTTGGGATATGAGAGGAAACCCAAGCAAACACAGGAAGAATTCACAGACTCCATGTAGATAGTGTCCTGCCCAAGTCCCAAACCTAGGAGTCTAATGCTGTCAGACAAGAAGAGTACTGAGCCACAATGCCAACCATACAAAAGTATATTGCTTCAGGGAAGACAAAAATATGCCCCAGAAGTTAACACCTCAACCTTGCAGATGATAAGATTGATTCTTACTGTAGGCATGATCTGCATAAAGATTGTGCATTTACATGTGATTCATTTCACAGCCTGGAGACATTTCAGTAGATAATCTGAGTTCTGGCAAAAATGGCTCTAGCATCTTTGTATACTAACAAGTTTCAGGGATTTTAGTAAAAAAAAGGCCAATGTCAAGTGTATCCTGATGGATTTTCATTTTAGATAGAGTAGAGAAGTGTTAGAACCCAAATCAGTGGAGATTTACACTTCCTATGTCGGAAAAGTATACAGTAGTCACTAGGATAGTAATATGGGAAATTCAAAGTTTTATAGTTGTCACTTGAACAGGAAAAGGGGAAAGCGTGCATCTAGCGCACTGGTTTCAATGACGTTCATAATGTCCTCTACATGGCTATGGCAGGAAACGAAGGCTAATCTTCCCAATGGGACACAGGCAATAAAAAATCTGACAGGTTTTGACCATTCCCCAATTTATGTGGAACTAAAAAAAAAAAGTTTTTTTCTTTAGAAACACAATAACAGTTTGCTGTACTTGTGTTGAGGAATGAAAACCTTTAGTTGTAAACTGACATCAATATAAAACAATGCTTGGATATTTACTTTCATTTACAGTGTTGAAGATGGTAATTTATATTACCCAGCTCATCCTATTATATTTTCCTATGGAAGCTTGAACTGCACATTCATCATCTTATGTCACTGACATGTAGAAGTAAGCAATTCTGTCTTCTAAACCACTCCTGCTCACAGCGATGCCTGGGCTTTGTATGCCTATGCAAATATATGACTACAATCCTCTAACAACATGCTACGTTAATATGTACATGAACATTTTGTCAGGCATGAGTGGAGATGAAAAATGAATTAAGCTGACAAAATTCTAAATGTATGCCAGATGTACATCGCACAGTTTGTGCTTTTAAAAAAAAAATGGGCAAATGTTAGCTTAGATACCACAAATTTCATTGAACACAGTGCAGAGAATAGTAATGTGCAATTTCCCAGTGCATCCTAGCAATTTTCATCAACCTAGCTGATTTCAGCTTTTTATCAGTTTGCATTGGTCATTTAGTAAACCAATTAAAGCAAAGGTACTGCTGAACCATGGGACCTGACTTATAAAGAATAACTGAAAAACAAACAAGTCTGTAAAAAAATGTAAAATAAGCTGGTTGCATAAGTGTGCACACCCTTAAACTAATACTTTGTTGAAGCACTTTTAGATTTCATTACAGCATTCAGTTATCTTGGGTAGGATCCTGGGGCGTCAAAAAATTAGTTCTATCTCAATCAGGAGTCGAGTAATCTCCCCTTGAAGCGGGTTCCGACCTACTTTACACATTTTACAAATTTCAATGTCTCACTGGGCTCACTAGATCTATGAAAGCCTATACAAGCTGACACAAGCCAAGTAAAGTACATTAGTTTCAAGGCTGACTTCTCTGAGTCAAAGTAAATCTGTAGTCATTCCATCCACAGGCAAAAACCACTGGTGTGATATTGCAGGCACCTCTTAGTGTTTGTATGCAGACTTAAGGTGCGTACACACTTCCAATTTTTATCGTTCCAATCGAACGACGAACGATCGATTGGGCAAAAAATCGTTCGTAAAAAAGTAACCAACGACGCCGACGAACAAGGAAAGTCGCTGGAAACGAACGACCGGACCGACGGATCGGATTGGGCGACGATCGTTGAACATCGTTCGTGTGTACGGTCGTTCGTTGATCGTCCATGGGCTGAGCATGCGTGATGAACGAACGTCCGTTCACTTTCCTGTCGTGCACATAGTTCCTCTATCGCTCAAACGATCGTATCTATTGTGTGTACAATATCTACGAACGATCGTGTCGTTAACTCTATGTGCAGGATCGGTGCTATACGATCGTTCATATATATCGTGCATGAACGTTCGTCGTTCGTTTTCCAACGATAATAATTGGAAGTGTGTATGTAGCTTTAGTTTTCCAGATTATCTTTAATATCTGGGATTCTATTTAATGGTAAACCATTCACTGAACCCCAGTAGCTTTGCTAGGCTAAAAAGATTGTAAAACAGCCTCATGTAAGCATTTCCTCATATTATCTGGATGCCAGTTTTTATGATAGTAAAACGTTTTAATAGAGTTTTAGTCCAATACAGTGTTTAAACACAATGGGACAGATTTACTAAAATCATATAGGATGCTCAAAAAAAGTAAATGGGGGTATAAAATGTGATGGAATATATCACTTATCCAATTATGTCTAAGAAAAAAAACACTTTTCCTTGGTTTTCTTGAACATGATTGGGTACGTGAACTATCATCACATTTATTAGGCTGAATAAGTGAATTATTCCTATTCTGTTCCAGGGTGATATTTTACCTTGGTAAGTGAGCAGCCTAATTTCCCACTCCACCGTGTGCTGCTTCCTCCACTATTTAAAGTGTAAGCTCTTCGGGGCAGTGTCCTCTCCTCCTGTGTCACTGTCTGTATCCGTCTGTCATTTGCAACCCCAATTTAATGTACAGCGCTGTGTAATATGTTGGCGCTATATAAACACTGTTTATTAATATTAACAAAAATAATAATAATAATAATAACAATAATGTCCCCAACAATAAAGTCACCCTTAGTGTTTGTGCCTATGTGTCTTTGACATGTAGCCAGCAGGTTTGCTTTGCTTAGAAAGAGTCTGTCTGAATGAGAAAACAATAAACTCTTGGCTGTGTAAAATGATAAGAAACTCAATGCTAAAGCTCATATGATTTAGTTTGTCTAGGCTTTATCTCACTTGAGATTTTTTATTTAGATTACATAGCAAGCTAGAAACGCTGACATGCCTTGTTGATTCATGTTTGTGTAAAATTTAATGATAGACCTATTTTAAATATGACCAACAGTATACAGTGTTGTTTGAATTTACAACCATTTTATTAGAACACATCGAGAATAAAGAATAAGCAGTACCATCTCCACCAATAATACAAGAATAATATATAACATAAATTAGATTTATTTTTTAAGTATGTCTTTGTTCAGAACAGCCCCAGGTACATAGCATAGTTCAAAGGTGAATGAGCCAGATGATAAGGGTTTTGATTTTTAACACAGAAGCAAGCGTCTAGCATGTAATCCTACGGGCCTGGTCTAATTGCTGCTGGCGGGCCACAGTGGCGTCCGCGGTATAATGAACAATTGCCTTCTACATGATTAATTTGAATTTATTTGAATTTTACCAGACTTCAGGGTGTATTTCACGTCGGAAGCTGCAACATAAAGGATTTAATTTGGTTTCCTTCTAAGTTTTTTTCTGTGAGTACCCTGTGGGAACTATCTTACATAACACAGCAGCAGCCCCCCTTCCATGTCTGTGTGTTTGTATTAGTGGCGCTTTCACTGTTGCTGCTTTCTTAGGGACTGAAAATAGAAGAGGATGCCACTGCAAGAAAAGAGAGTTTCATAGCATTGTAAAGGTGGCTCTGCCCCTGCTAAATTAATTTGAAATTGAAACACATGATAAAAATAGTGAATAAACCAATGGGCTGTTAATGCAGAAACACAAACATTTAATGAAACACGGAGGTTAAAGAATACTCAGTCATTTTCATTTTAGACTTGAGTGCACAAATTGTTTTGCAGATGAATGGTTTTGTCATAAATGCTGCGAAGAACCAAATCAAATTAGGAGGATGATAGTGAGATGGTCTACAGAGCAAACACAAAGAGGTCAACACAGAAACTCATATTATACAATAATGAAACGTAGGGAGATTTTACATGATCTTTAAGGATATCTTTAGGTTCATTTAATAAACTTGTACAAGAAAGTAATGGAGCTTGTAAAGAACATGTGTACTAAGTAACCCATACCCTACCCATCTCTTTTTAGCTCAAAGTATACTGTACGTAGGCAAATGACACATTCTATGCCACACCCCCAAGCTGTCCACTTGGTGACCGGGATAAATCTTGGGCTCAACATGTCATCTGTACCAGTTGTTTCAACGGACTGCGTGACTGGCTAAATAAGTGTAAAGCAGCAATGCCATTTGGAATCCCGATGGTGTGGAGAGAACCGCAAGACCATCTAATAGACTGCTATTTTTGCCGTGTCAACAAAAGTGGATTCTCAAGTAAAACTAAGCACAAAATTGTATATCCCAGCCTCGATTCTGCAATTAGGTCTGTTCCCCATTATGATTCATTGCCAGTTCTGGTACTGCCACATGATGGACTTGCTTCTGTGAAAGGTGATGAGGAATGCGCTGGAGTTGCAGCCAGTTACAACCTCAAACCATCTGATCGATCTGATCCTTACTAACCAAAAAGAGTCCTATGACAACATGAAGTTACTACTTGAAGCAATCCAGAATAAAAACACACCTGAGCCAGAGGCTTGGGATGCATTCAAGTGGCTGTGTGAAAATTTACTGGGCAACCATAAGTTTCCTGCATACAAGAAAGGAGTTCAGAATCTGCTTTATTCATACCAGAAACTGAGTTGTCGCATGTCATTGCATTCACATCTAAAATTCTTACCAGAAAATCTTGGTATGGTGAGTGACGAACAAGGAGAACGTTTTCACCAGGACATTCAGTTAATGGAACACCGCTACCAGGATTTCTGGGATGAAAGTATGACTACTGCTGGATGCTGTACCGCGACAGTCCAGAGTACACAAAAAAATCATACTCTAATCATTTCTGAAGAAACAGTGGTACCTGACTGACACTGTTCAGTAAATCTATACCACAGTGTGCCTTATTTTACTTCACACTGAAGATGTTTTAACATTCACTTCAATGGTGCTTCTAAAAAAATTTTTGGAGCCTAGACATTTATTAACTTTTGGAGCAAGCTGTGTTTTGATCTGAAAAATAAACAACTGCAGAGTTTGTCTTGGTCATTAATGAGTTACAAAAGGCTGCACAAGGAGCTCACCCTCCTAAGAACACCCACAACTTCACCTGTGTTTAGCAAAAGATTTCTTCTGCAAGTCATGCAAACCGCCCCCTCCAAGCCTTCATCCTGCACAGAGGGAGCAGGGAAGCCAAGTTTGTATCTAGGAGGTGTCTGTATGTCGCATGTCCTTAACCCAGGGACTACCTGTATTATCTGTAGCTAGCTATGATTTTAACAAATATGGATTTTTTTTTCAACAATGCCAATCATGGGGTGTCTTTAATGTCTTCAGTGAGGTAATTTCCTGTTTACCTGATTCTCTAACTACATTCATCTTATTACAAGACTGGGACTGATCATGTTCTTTTTAGTTCCCAAAATATATTTTTCTTGGCACACCTTCCGTGCATTTCATATTGATGCAATCTACTTGTAATTGAAGGTGTATGTACTTTATTATGAAATGTTGCAAAAGTTAGCTGCATATCTCATGATCATTTTGGGATTCTTGAAGATTTCTTTACATCAAAAAGTCATCTCATGGCCTTACATTGCTGGACCAGGCAGTCCTAAACAAATTAAAAGTCATTTAAAATCTTTGCCACTAATTAAATACTTTCCTTAAAATCGAATGGTTCATTTTAAATAATTTGCTGATCTTTTACATCTCCTGATGACTTAAAGGCATTCACAAACTTCTTAACCTTAAGACACCAAGGTTTCTCAGGTTTAATTAGGGTTTTATCAGCATACTCCCTACAGCGGTTCCTATTATTGACACCTAAACTGGAATACCTATTTCTAATTCATAGATTTCAAATGGTGGTAAATGTAGGGGGGTCTATATTTCTACATGACAAAATATATTTATCTGTGGCTACTATTTAAATATATTCAATTTAAATTGAAGAGCTAGTTGAAATAAAAATCTCATTAAAACTTTCTAACCTAATTTACGTGATACCAAACAAACTCTTTTTTGTGTTTCTTTCAGTTACTGTGCCCTTCATGAGGATGCTGGAAAGCAAGCTGCAATAACTTATTGTATTCATCTGAAACACACCAACATAATTCCACCCTCTGTGTCTACTTCATCGATAATGCACACCATGTGATTATCTAAGGTAGGAGATATATCCCTTTAAATTATCACCGTGGATGGTCTTTTCGTCTAAATTAAATATGATCTTTATATCAAAAAGCAAAAGCTTTATTGTTACAGTAAAATAATAAAATGAATGAAAGTTTGAATGTTGATAAAATTGTAAATACTTTGCTGGCTATGACCAATGCTAAACTCTCCCTAGATCATTGAATCAGTAAACATTTTTATGCCTAATACATTTTAATGAAGCTTGTGGTATTTACAATTACTGCACACCTGGAGTACAGCCAGAAAACCAGGAAATTCTTCTATTTGAAATTGAGTTTCTGCAATATTAGATGGTAATATTTTAAACAAGCCAAAGTATTTATGGTGTTTGTACAGGTGTGTACATTTCATAGCAAAGGGTAAAGAATCGAAAACAAAGTTCATTATAACCAGCTGCATATTCTGATCTCTCGTGTGTCCACATATGACCACCAGATGGCAGTATGTAAATCTGTATATTTCTTTGTAAATATTCCAGGTAATAGTACAGTAGAGCAAGGCTTGGGTATAAAACAGGCAAGGTAGGGGAACACCATTGGAAGGAATCTGCAAATAGGCTTGGATTCCATCAACGTTTACTTATGTATGCAAAGTAAAAAAACACAACGTTATAACACTTGAAGCAGGTATTCAAAAAACACAGTTTCCCTTATTTACAAAGGGAATTTTTTGACAAAGTTGAAAATAAATCTAAACCTATTTTTGAAGGAGAATTTCTAATCATCATATATATGCATCTGTCAAGAACACCTGGTCATCCTGAAGTGAAGGTCATTTCATAGACCAGAGATTCTCAACCAGGGTTCTCTGAAAGCCTGGGGTTCCTCCAGAAGCTGCTAAGGGTTCCTCGAGCAATCAGCAGTTCTCAGGTCAGTCTGACACCAATGATCTTTTTGGTTATCTGTAAGGGTGACATTCTTCCCACTGCCCAGCAATGTAAGAGGCATTCTTCCCATTCACCACTTGGTTGATGTACTGTGAGCTGCAGATATAGTAAGTACTTATATAGTTAACTACTTAAGTTATTTAAAGGATTCCTCCATGTTAAAAAGGTCAAGAAACACTGGTTTAGATGATTCTCATTACGGCAAGACAAATATCACTGAATTGTGCTTGTGTGTTGTCACTATGTCACCTGCTGGAAACTCTAGGAGGCTGTGTGGATACACATTGTACTGTCTTTATCAGGAAGCCAGACCAGAGCATTAATTTGGGGTTAATCATGGAGTGATGTATGTAGACATAAATTGCCTGAAAGATACCAGAGGAGTTAAGTAGAGCTGAACTGTAAAAGATGGTAAAAAGTATTTATGATATTTGGTCATAAACATGTTGAAATGTTTATAATTTGCTTTAGTCTCAAGTTTACTTTAGGAACTCTTAAGGTTTGCACTCACGGCCTACAAACCTACATTGGGTATAAATCCTATATTATGAAAAAAAAAAAAACTGGCTTAGCTACTGGAAACATCTCTGATGCCATTGTTATCTTTCTATAAAAACATAATAAACATAGTTCCATAAAATATAATAATAAAATTGAGTATTAAATTTATAAATAAAAGTTACATGCACGGCTCAATGTACAGACTCCACATAGTTCGGCACAAGTCAGTTACGTCATCACCACTGGGCCAATGAAGATGGTGGAAGACTTCAAATTTGGAAACAGACCGGGCGAAGGTGAAAGCATAAGCAATCGGGAAATTAGGGACATCTAAGTCATCACAGTGCTGGTGGGGGGCTTTGGCAGGTAAGTCTGGCAGCAGATTTACTTTAATCGCTTCCCAAGGTAAAAGAAGGGTGTGCTTCGTATATCTGCATGCACATATGGAATAGTATGGAAACTATTAACTGTATCATGCAAAAACTCTCAGGACATCAGAGGTCAAGAAAGCTCAGCATGGTGAAACCATTCACCAAACACTATTTACACAAGCTTCTAGTATCACCTCAGTTTAATACCATTGCCAAAATGTGTACAAGCAGAGATTCCTATGCTATGAATTTGTTGCACAGAAAACTTCACTGCAGACAAAATCACATGGGAAATAACATTTTTCTGCGTTCATTCCCAATAACACAGGCTACTGCACATTTCTAAAATACTCCGCACAACAAAGCCAATGAAATTCAAGCTAAGAAGTATTGTAGTTTATTGATAAGGCTTTTCACTTTAAATGAATTATTGAGGAGGAAACTCAGGATGAATAATCTTGTGTTCCAGTCTAATGACACTTGTCAGACACTCCACACAAATCACAGAACAATTAAGCCTGCTAATGAAATGTTCTCAGAAATACTATTCTTAGGTCCATGGTACTGGCTTGGTGACAATCAGATTGTATAGTTCTGATATGTTGAGAAGGGGAGGAATTATTCTGGGATTGCAGTATTGATTCCAGTATTTATACAGCACATAACAGAATTACACTTAGGTCAAATATAGGAATTTGGCAATTACAAATGGGATTGGTATTCTTTAAAACTTGTTCTTCACTGTTGTGGATCCCATGTGCTATCAGAACCAATATGTTAACCCTTTGGAGATGTCATCTTCTTATGGGTACAAGATTTTAAAACCTACTTGTAGCTTATCTTAAAATTCTGTATTATGGACACTGTCTTGCAATGTTTGTTATCCATAGGCTGTATTACAGGACCCATTATATGTTGCAAGATGGCAGCAAGATCCAAAATACCAGAAGACTCTGTGATCAAACACCTGGCATTGAAATACTACTAATATCAAATAAATTGCTGCCCAACAGTACCAATATATTTCCTGATCATCATCATCCTGAAGTGAGGCAGCAGTGTGGAAGCAAATCCTTAAATATTAAAACACTAAACACCAATGTTGGGACACTTTCACCAAGGGGAATGCATTTTACTATCACTAACCACCAATGCTGTGGGGGAAGGGGGGTATATTTTATTGTAGCTAACCACCAATGCAGGGGGTTATATTTCACTGCCACTGACCATCAAAGCAGGGAGATAACAGTTTACCTCCTCAAGCCACCAATAAAATAAAATAACTACCACTGACCCCCAATAAAGAGGTTCCACTGACAGACAATGTAGGGGAATTAAATATCACTCAATGATCACTGTCATTATGTAATTTATATCACTGCTGCTGATCAACAACGAAGGGAAAATAAATATTGCCAATGCAAGCAGGAGTTATGTAATATTGCCATTAATCCCTAACAACAATATTACAATTAGTACATTACAAGTTGTTACAGCCACAGAGATTTCACAAAATTGCCATTACTGTTTTTGGCAACAATACTGGTGGTTATTGTTGCATCCACTAACATTAATGCTGGTGGTAATTACTGCTTTTGTTGACACCATAGATATAGCAATTAGATTTTCATATACTTTATTCACAAATATAAATCATTTAGGAAACTTGAAAACAACAAATAGATCGCACCAGCTGAAAACCATAGAAAATATGTGGCCTGCACTAAAAAAACATAGGCAGACTTCTACTTCTGACAAT
Organism: Pyxicephalus adspersus; assembly: GCF_032062135.1. Classification (NCBI taxonomy): domain Eukaryota; kingdom Metazoa; phylum Chordata; class Amphibia; order Anura; family Pyxicephalidae; genus Pyxicephalus; species Pyxicephalus adspersus. Next base: position 27,149,221 of record NC_092858.1, read on the forward strand.
GGCTGCAATGATAATACAGTGATCACTGTACAATGATCAATGATAATACCTTTCTGTCCCATTGACCTATGGCAGCTATGCATAGCAGGAGTGTAGGTATTTCAGGCTTCATGCTTGTTCTGTGGCAATAAGTCTGAGGATCTGCATGGAGGACAGGCAATTGGCATAGTTAAGGGAGAGAAAAGCAACGGAGCCCATGTTTGTCTCATAGCACAGGTTTCCTTTAAACTCCATAGTGCACCTAACCTGTAATATATTCCAAATTTCTAGGCAGCCTACAGATGTGTAAACCTAATACAGAGACACTGAGTCAGAGCATATCCAAAAATGACTATATAATTTATTATTCCTTATCCCAAATTGAATACACTGCCTCAATCAGCCAGGGTTCACTGTTTCACAAATACCCATCATTCAAATCATACAGTGCGCCACTACAATATAATGCAATAATCCTGTTTCGGATTTTACAGAGATTATAATTTCAACATATGTACTTTATGTATTGTATCCTAATAAACCGCAATAAATAAATTTTATTGGGTTCACACAAAAAAATTTAATTATAGCATTATTTGGCACTGTAAGGAATCGGAAAACTATCATAAAATGCATTGTCTGTTCAAGCACTGTACCCCCTGCACAAGTTCCACCACTGCACTGCCAGCTAAAGCAACACACCCCCTTGTACTCATTTAACATCAGGAAAAATCAAGCATAAAGTGCATAAAGTGCTGTCAGGAAGGATTTAAAATATTAAGTAAATCCCCCAATCCCCATCAAGTAGATGAATGGGGGTCATAAAAACAGCCGTTGTAGTCTGCTGGCCAATACAAATCTGTCCTAAAGCCAATGGGTGCAGCTAGACACAAGAGTGGATCTTGGTCAACCGACCATCTTTTGGATACCGAACAACTACAGGACTGAAATGATTAGTAATGACACATGCGACCCATTTGGCCACCCCTGCATGGCTTCATCTGTACCCTCCTATTATCATTTCTCGACTCCCTGAGCTGTGGTAAAACGTTATCCATCCTAACACTTTCCTTGTGCATTCCCAACATTGGACTGAACGGGTTCCTTCATTATCTTTTATTTGACAGAAAGTAGGAAGCAGCAGCATTTCTACACATTTCCTACCTCCATAGACTTAAATTGGTGCTGCTTGCAAATGCTTACTGCTTTAATGCTAAGGAATGCAGAATTTTTCTGTTGTTTCACCAATACTATTCCTGCACTTATACCTTTTAAATCAATGGCCTTCAACTATAGTGACCTCCTTGTGATTATTCTTTCCTATGACTGTAAATACCCTGCGAAACATAAAGTATAAAATAAATGCATTAGTCTAAACAGGATAAAAAAAATCTGGTAAATGCCATCACATTTGTAGTATAGGTAACAGCTGTCTTTAACATTGCCCTAATGGTGGCTGGCCTGTTTACATTACAGCAGCAATAACTGTAAAAAAATGCAATCCTTATATAAGTCTGATATAAAAATATATCTCATCCTACAGCCTACCAATGAAAGTCAGCCATTACTCACAAGCCAAGAAGTAACAGAAAAGATGAACAATACAGCAAGCAGCCTGTAAACAAACAGACCCCCCTTATCCTCATGTGTTTAATTGAACCATAAAGCATCGAACACGTGTGCCATGCCTGCACAAGCCATTTGCTTTCTAATTAGCATCAGGGCCACCTACCTAGGGAGGTAGTAAACTGCGAGTTCATGCAATGTTAATGGCTAACAATTGAGAGGGAAGCACAGCTGCTGCAGACAAGGTTTGACACTGCTAAAGAAGATCATAGGAGACCTGGTGAGCCCAAATCAGTCATGCAAAGCATAAAAAAGATGTCAAGAATAAACTCCTGCGAAATGCACCAGATTTTTGCATTGCTGGAAAAAAAAAATGATTCCCCCCCTCCTCCTCCATGGCAGCTCTGCTTGAAACGTTTTAGTTCACCGAGAATGCAAGTCACAGGAGAATAGCAATTACAAAGATCCGCGACAGCTGAGCCCTTTCATTCTACCTCAGTTGTGCAGTTTCTTTTTCACTCGCTACTGCTGGGAAAACCTCAACTCTCCAAGCCACATAAAAACCATTTCTAGCCAGGCCGCATCCAGCCCAGCCAGGGTCCCTGGATGTATGAATGATGATAATGTATGATTTAATATTTCAGTACAACTAACTGAACATTTCCTATCAAGACCACTTGTGATCAACAGTGCAAGAGACTGATTTGTAGTATTGGATAAACAACGCTTCCTCTGATCAGGGGCTACACTACGCAACCTCTAAAGTAAACCTAAAGAGAAAAGGGGCCTGCCATAACTTAATTCTTTAGGAATAAATAATATATATATATATTAGTTTCTTTTATACTGGGATACTCTATCAGGAACCAACTCTTGTAATGTGTCGCAGCATTCTTGGTACTGGTCAGTTGGCATTAGAATCCTCAGCACTATTGCAGCTATTTTTACACCTATTTCTAAGCAATAGACTGTAACAAGTTAAAACCAACAGGCCTATCTAACACAAAAATGGCTGATTGATGGACTTATTGTTTTGTGGTAAATTTTATTACTGAGAAATAACTAATTGAAAGTACTGCAAATACCTCTGTATTTCTCACCTGAATATTCAAAATAACCAAAAAGAAACAAATTAGTCCTATATCATATTTTAAAATCATCATTTTTCAACTGGATTCACCAATGCATTATTATACAGTATTTATAAAGAATTTTCATTTATATAAATGTGAATCATACATAAAATGCTAATTACCCTTTTTAGGAAAACATCAATAAGCACAGCTGGAAGATATATCCAATACACATTTATTTATATACATATTTAGGTAGTCTGTAGCACAACAACTGCCATAATACAAACATAAGAATCCAATGTACTGGTGACAGACAATTACATTGCAGCCAATCTGCTTGGAGCTCAGTAAAACAAAATAATATACTAAATTATAATATACTAAATTATACTAAATAAAGTGCTTGCAACTGACTCAATTAACTAACCTATTAGGATGTGGTATGTCAATATCACAACCTCCAGAATAATCCTTCATACATCACTATTTTTAACGCTGATAAAGCATTTACAAATAAAATATAAAAAATTGCTGAAGCATAGGGTCCTAAACTAACAGGTCATTACACAGACAGGCTATGATCTTGAATCTGTAGTAATAAAATTGATATTATTGTGACATACCACATATAATTGGGACATTTGGCTTTACATTGTGATATAATGGATTACTGAGTTTTAAAATGCACCTACACACTGTTGTTGAAGATTTATTAAGCACCATGAAAAGCCCAGAGAAGCCTAATATATGGAGTAATTTGGGGCTAAATATCTGCACAGAACAAAAGGCAGACAACAAAACAACATGCTTATATTCAAAATCCCAGACTGTCACTATGTGCAAATTGTTGATCTGCACAACTTGTACATTTTCAGTATTCGAGATAAGCAATTTGATTTTACAGCCTGTACCCATACCTGAACTTCTGGTAGGCCAGATGCCAGTTTTCTACAGTTAGTTCTTGGGGTGCCATGCCATTGCACACATCCAGTTGTCCGCAATATTTTAAATCAAAGCACCCCAAACAGCACATTCTATAACCACCAGTGTAATAGTCTACAGGTAGTCCCTGAGTTACATACGAGATAGGGACTGTAGGTTTGTTAACTTGAATTTGTATGTAATTTGGAATGGTACATTATTTTTGTAAAGGTAATTAGGACAGATGTTTGTCTCAATATAATATTAGGCAGCGTGGTGTCACTTGCTGTATAAAATCCTCACTGTGTTAATCACAAACAAAGCAAAAGAAAAAAAAATTAATGGAGCCTAGAAATTCATTAACTTCTGGAGCAAGCTGTGCTTTGATATGCAGAGTTTGTCTTGGTCATTAAAGAGTTACAAGAGGTTGCTGAAGAGCTCAGTTTCAGCTGTGTTTAGCAAAACATTTCTTCTGACAGTCATGCAAACCACTCCCCTTCCCCCCATCAAGCCGTCCTGCACGAGCAGCAGGGAAGGCCCGTTCGTATCCAGGAGTTTTCCTTATGTCGGATGTCCTTAACTCTGGGACTACCTGTATTGTTCTTTCATTGAATGTGAGACGACAGCTCCTCGCTGACTTCCAATATAGGAGGCCCTTTCTTCATATACCAATATCTGGATGGGGACACCTCTTGTACCAAGAAACCTGTGTGAGGGGAGCCTAACCAGTGAATGTGATTCCATGCTCTAGTTCTTGAAAATGAAGGGAGTGATTGCATGGTGGTGTCTCTGTAGCTGGCACCACCCCCGGAATTTGATATTGCTGCTGGCATCTGTAGTGAGATGTGAAGCACAATGCAGAAGTCCTGCACTGTGCTTTGCATCTCTCTGGAGATGCAGAGCAGCAGCTCCAGCGTCGTGGTGAGGCGGGCAGGACATCCCCACTCACATCACTCGGGAGGATGAGTCATCTTCCAGGTGATGTGATTGGTGAAGTATGGGGGTGTGTCAGGGAGGGAAATTTAAAAGCAGATTACAATGTCATCTCCTTTTAAATGGTTTTTACAGTACAAAAACACCACACAACATGAAATAAAAATAAAAGTACATTTTTAATTTTATATTTTATTTTAGGATTACATTACAGAACAAGTCTAGCTTAATGTGAATAAATTCTATTACCATTTTTAACCCACTTACACATAAATGTAGTGTTATTTTCACATCTTGCTGAACATTTGTTTTGATTTCAGTGGATCCTGAGGTGGCAAGAATAGGGGATCTAATTTCTTTGCAGGACCACTGTCCTACCATTGCATATGACACACTTTTTGCACCCATATGAGATGTCATCACTGTACCACAAACAAGGCCATTTCAGACCTTGAGAACCATGCATCTGTGGCAAAATGTGGCACGGTTCCCAAAACCTGTGGAGTTTTGGAAGATTTGCGCCGTGGTTGTGTACAAATCTGGTTACCTGTAATGCAGTTTGCAGCTCTCAGGTGCATAGCAGCAGTTTGTTGGGCGTTCAGGAGCTGCCAACCATGGAGTTTTACACGAGGGGGGGGTGAAATGGCCCTTTTTGTTTCGCATGATAACAACTTACACAAGCACACATGCCAAGACCTATTTTCAAAGAGAGCTGTACGGAATAAATTTGTTGTTATTCCTGTGTGTCACCTTGCAGAACAACTTCAATATCTGTGTTCTGCCAAAAGAGCGAACTGAATTTAAAATACTGCGAAAACAGCGGACTAAGTCTTGAAAGATGCATGCTTATCTAAAATATACATGAACAGGCATAGGTTTAGGAATTCAACACCTGAAAACATTTAAGCATGAAAATAAATTAATCACTTTAGTGTTATATCCCCTCCACATATGAACCATGTATATATGTATTTTATTTCATTGTTTTGATATATTTTTATTATATATATATATATATATATATATACACACATATATATTTAACTTTACTTTTTTTCTTTACTAAAACAATGAGTTTCACGTTCTAGCACTCAGAGCACTCCCATGATCACTTGTTAGAGGGTGGATCTGCAAATGGATATTTACTGATTTGTCCCTTGCTTTGAGAGTTGCAATCTCCTATAGAGGAAACAATTTGGAAACCACTGGAATACTACACTGTTTTTTTGGATACAGTAAACTGGTAGATCAGTCAACTGGTTGAGATTTATTATTAGAAATGGTAAATATGTTCAAAGCCTAATTGGATTCATCTATTTTTAAATTTGGATGTTTACTACTATATTGTTACTACTGATTAAAGTGTACAAATTAGTGACTGTTTGTATTTACCACTAAACACAATTTAGAGATTTAATGAGTTTTTCTATGCACATTTTATTTGAGTTTGGGGAATATTACAATTTTGGCACTACTTATAATAATGTATAGACCCTTTTTGAAGTTAGTGGGCAAAAATAAATAATTCAGCTCCTGTATCATCTTCTGTGTTGTTTCCACTTTTCCCCATACCATTTCAGGGTGTTGTGCCCTTGAGTCCCCCTGCTTTGGTGTATGTCCAAACGCCATATGTGAAGGAACAATCTGGATTTGAGATCAACCACCTGAGAGGTGCTAGTAAGTAGCATTTTAATGTCTTGAATTCTAGACATGTGTTCAATTGTCATTTACATTTATATATTTGCTACTATATATCCCTATAAGTCTCAATATTTCTTGAAGAAGCAGACATTGTTTGCAAAAGGTGTCGAATTGCAAATTGAGATCTAACATGTAGGAGGATATCTGTTTGGGGACCCCGTATAATGATCTGTGGAAATTATGCTTGTCCTTCATGCTTTGATGATTAATTTTAAATATATTTAAATGTTTCCGAAATCGAATGCCTAGGAAGTCTCCTTGTTGGTAACCATGTAAAATATAATTGGAATATTATGGCTGGAGAATGCAGGTACTAACCATTTGAATAATCAAGTAATACATTGCAGTATATTTTATTTTGATGGTTATTGTGAGAGAGCAGCAGTGATACGTTATGGGCAGGGGAATTGCAGCTCTGTAAAGTATTGTTTTTTGCTTCTTTTTTCTCTATTTCAATCAGTGCTGTAAATTTAATATTATGATGTTAAGCTCATAATAAGTCTAAAAGCTTTGAAACCTTACTAGTAATTACCTGACAGACCTCAGAACATCTCAGGAAAGTACCTTTACTTTCAACAGTAGTGTATACCACTTGAGAAATTGTGTAAACACCTTCAATATGCCAAAATTGCAGTATGAGAAGATGGCTTCATCAGAGAGGATAGTCAGAGTTTTTTTATGTATATTTAAAAAAAAAAGTTATCTTTACATATAATACAGACAATAAACAGACATATTTAAAGCTAAAGTTTCATCCGCCTGAATCTGATACTAAGCCTCCATTTAAAAAATGTCAAAAATAATGAAAGGGAGGGGCCAGAAAAAGCCAGTTTGGGGAGAAGAGAATAGATGATGCTGGTTGTTCTTCAGCCTGCACAACAGCTTTAAACCAGCTTGAAGTAGAACTGCATTAAAAGTATTTGTAAACTAGGTGAAGAAAAAGTATAAATGAATTCTGTTACTGTGGAGATTTCAAGCCTTAAAGTTTCCATCTGATCTTCCTAGCAAGCAAGGTGTCCAGAGATTACTCTATTAAAAGCAAAAGCAAAGCTTCACAACACCCTTCCTACGTTGTCTGCCTTATGTGTCGTGGGACTTCACTGAGGCACACATTCTCAGAATCTAAACAGAAAAGAAAAGACCTCATCTATCAAAGTGTCTTTCATAAAAACTGTCTTTATTGCCAAAAAACAATCAATCATATTCAAGCTTTCATTCTCTGTCACTTTTAAGTGCAAGTTTTAATCTGATGGATTGCTATGAAACAGCACAAGGAGTCTTCATTACAAAAGATAGTTTGATAAATGAGTCTTAGTGATAGTGAAGTTTAAAAGTGTTTCCTCATAAATTTTGTATTCAGTTATTGCAAAGCTAATTTTGCAATCGATTCTAGGACAAAATATACTCATTAGAACAAAACAAAACCAAAAGTCAAAAGCAATACTATAGTCTCAAAAGCATATAACAAGCATGCACCTATATAAAATAACATAAATGTTCAATCACAAGAATATAATAGTACCTTACACCAGTTGCCTCAGGATTATTCTTTTAGGTATAGCCTATTATATGGTTGTGATTTTTGTTTCCCCTAAAAAAAATTAGAATTTCTGTTAGTGCCTTTTAATGTATGTAACTTCTTACAAGTAATCATTTAATAATCATTATAAATCATCTAATAATGAAATATGTGAGTCATTGTTTGGTAAAGTGGTTTTTCTAAAGCTTTAATTATATACTGAGTTTATATTACCACTGAAAAGTGCCTCTTACACAGTAGAGTTCAGATATCTCCAATTGGAGTTTTTTTGCAACTTGGATTTGAAGTTTTCTGATTACAGACCAGAACTTAGAATTTGAGAAATTCAAGCTCAGTTCCAAGTTTACATATCCTGCTTATACAGTACATGTTATTGACAGGGAGAGCATAGGCACAGCCAATCTATATGGCAGATGTTGACAGCTGCCATTGTCCCTGGGTTACATATGAGATACGGACTGTAGGTTTGTTCCTAAGTTGAATTTGTATGTACGTCGGAATAGGTACAATATTTTAATAAATGCAATTAGGACAGATGTTTGTCTCAACATATTTATTATGCAGCGTGGTGTCAGTTACTGTATAAAAACCTCACTGTGAGTTAATCACAAATAAAGCAAGAAAAAAATTGTATGAAGCATAGACATTCATTAACTTCTGGAGCAAGATGTGCTTTGATATGCAAAAAGAAACAACTGCAGAGTTTGTCTTGGTCATTAAAGAGTTACAAGAGGTTGCAAAAGAGCTTAATCATTAACATCACCCACAACCTCAGCTGTGTTTCTGCAAGTCATGCAAACTGTCCCCCTCCCTATCAAGCCTCTGTCCTGCACATGAGTGAGCAGGGAAGCCCCATTCATATCTAGGAGTCATTCCTATGTCAGATGTCCTTAACTCGGGGGCTACCTGTATACATAAACAATGCAGGATTCTGCTCATTCATTTAGCAGCTGGGCGGAGCTTCAGTGATTGTGCAGCAGGGACAGCCGTTACTGGATAGATCTTCGTAGGATCTCATATTTGGACATAAACCATAAAAAAAATTTTCTATTTTCAGCAATAGGTAAGTCTACTATTTAGGCTTGTGCTCACTCCTCAAGGTGAGGGGACATTTATCATAGGACTCCCCTTATTAAAGCAGTCTTCTATATTTCAATAAACTCAACAATTGAAGTAATGTTGTGGGGATAAGCCCCTTTTATTTTCCAGTAAGAGCAACATTTGGAGTGGTTGGGGGACTGGATTAGCCAAAAGTTAGTGAACTGCACAGTTTTTAATTTCTTTTTTTGGCAAATCAAATTCGAGAGGACTTTTTATCTCGGAAGAGGGAAGAGAACATGCTTGCTGTCCCCTGTTTTCTTATGCATAAAGATCTGAAGCTTATGAAACTGTCAGGTTTAAATTTAATTTAGGGAGAATACCAGACAGTTTTTTTATAATTTTTTAAACCAAAACACTACATATTTTACCTGTAACTGACAGGTATACCTTGGACTCAGCCAATTCAGTGGGCTGGATTTTAAAAAATAAAAAATGAGTTCCAAATCTAGGCCATTTAAACCTCTTAAAAATTAATTCTAACTCGGACTTCTTGACCATTCTGACCAGGATCGTTTGGACTTTTTACATTTCAAGCACCTCTACACTTAAACTTCAAGAGCTAACCCTAGAGGTCCATGTACAACAAGTTGAATTTTGCAACATAAAACAAATTTTAGAATACCTATTAAACCTTTGAGAAGCTGATAGTTATGTTTCTATATTTATATTAATACAATACATTTTAAATATAGGAAACATACATAACTCTAAAGCAGAATACAATCTTTCCTTAAGCACAATACAGGCATGCTTCTTCTCTTTGCCTGTATAGGTAACATAGTTGCCTTTGTCCAAAAGTAATCTGTGTAAAAACCACAATTTCCCCTATTTCACAACACAGTTAGTGCTGGTGCCAGCCATTCAGAATGGTAAGTCCATAAACATGTTGCTGCTTACTGGAAGAAGTGTATCTTCAGCTTTCCACACAATAAAGAGTGAAAAAAAGAACCTAATTTTGCACACAGGTTCTAAGGGAATGTACCCCACCTTACAATCCTAGTGTTTGGAGATGCTTTTCTGTCCAGCAATGTCATTTGCAGCAGCAAAGAGAACTAAGAAACACAGCAGCCCGTTTACCAAACTTCGTCTGGTGGACGGATTACCTGTGCTTTGTATTCTGGACTTGTCTGTTGTAATCTTGGTACCTCCTTATGTCTGGGCTCCTGGTCCTCTGACAGCCCTTCCCGAGGCACGTTCCCTTGCGCACTGGGGGAAACTGTTTGCTGGTAAATGCAACCAGTCTCCCGAGGCTGAGTGGAGGCTTGGTATAGGTGAAGAGTGGCATTAGATTGGGGAGACTGGTGCCTGGCAAGTACTGTTGCAGTACCAGGGCCTTACACCTAGAATGTAAGTTCTTCTATTCTCCCTTCCTCTCCTACTGTGTCAATGTTTGTATCTGTCTGTCATTTGAAACCCCTATTTAATGCACAGCGCTGCCTAATATGTTGGTGCTATATAAATACTGTGTATTAATATTAATAATAACAATAATAAGAAGAAGAATAAAAATGATAAATAAGTTTAAACATTTCAGGTACATATTCTTAATAATAATTCTGTTACCAGATATATGACAGATCATGATGTGTCAAATCTATTGGAGCAAAGGAAAATTTTTGTTTGAGTTCTACTTTAACCCCCCTAGAGGTAATCTCGAATGTGACTCAGGGTGGATTTTCCATGCAAAAAGCGGTAATCCCGAGTCACACTCAGGGTCCCTTAAAAGATTAAAAAAACTCCACTCTGTTCCGTTGTCGTCCCCCCTGCGTCCTGCCGGTCCCCGCAGGTACTGGGGACACGTCTTCCCCCTCCGATCTCCAGCCTGTGAAGTCTGTAAGTGTTTGAACTTTGCAGCCAACTTCTCATGGGCACACTTGATAATTGGGTTTAGTGCAACTTCATGTGACCTCCCAATAAAGCTGGGAGCTTGACTTTGCAACAAACTCCTAGGTTTGCTGGTGACATATCCATGTTCTACATCGACACCACTTAGAAGTTTTTATAGCACCCAAAAACTGCATTATTAAACCTGGTATGGTAGCAATGGAAATATATTTTTTTTCTCCCTTCCTGGCCTAATAAAACTGTGGTGACCAGGACTACAGTTAGAAAAAAATCTCTCTAACCATCTCAAGATAAAATAGTTAAAATTATTTTTGGCATTTTTTTAAAAATAAAGCTTCCCTTTGTACATGACAAATAAATAAAATTCCCTAGGACATACATTACCTAGAAAACTGTTTATTGAAGAGATGTCCCTTGATATTACTACCTACATACAGTATGAGCTTCAAGTGATTAAACAAGAACCTGACTGCGGCATGTCATTAAGATGAATTAACCTAATTTAGATATTTTGAAGAGAACAAAGACATAAAACAATGAGATCTAGTCAGAAATTAAATCTCAGCTTGTTACTTTACAAACACAGAAGCATTGCCAAGTTTAGAAACTTGAAGGTACTCTGAGATCAGTCAACACGAGGAGCTCTTAGCAAGTCTTGTAACATCAAAGCACATTGTAAGTGTAACATGTAAGAGTGTCTGTTCGATATGCTGCAGGGCACAACAACAAGGTATTAGGAGACCAGAAAAGCTTGCTGGATTTATGACAGTTTAAGGTCAGCATAACTGACATACATTCTGCATTCAGTCAGGTCAAAATTGACTGACATTGAAATATAAAGGAGAGAGCAGAGGCTTTTTCCATCCTAGAATATATGTATATGTAAGTTATTATATAACTCCCAGTATTTTTATTTTACTATCATACATTTAAATAAGTTATATAAAATAAGTGTTACTTTTTTTTGCTTTAACCAACTTGGATATGATAGAATATCTATGGGTAGTTCAATATGAGTAGATGTGTTCTGCTTTTAAAATGTGTTTGTGAAACATTCTGAGGGCATTGGATTGTATGAGGTAGTTTTCAGTTAAGTTTATTGCTGCATTTGTGGTGCTCTAATTGTACTGTTAAAACAACAATAAAAATGCACATCAACCTTATAAAAAGCAAATCATTTCTTTGCCTACAAAAACTGATTTATTAAAGCTATTAAAGTTAAAATACTTTGGTATGCTTGAATTAATGGCTATATACATGGGAAAATAAATGTATATTAACACATCAATTCCTGAATCTAGATTATCATGTACTTATATTAAATGGGTCTGATTTACTAAAGCTCTCCAAGACTAGAGAAGATATACTATCATGGAAAGAATCTGTGTGATTCAGCAAACCTGGTACGGACTCGCCAGGACTGAAAACATTTGCCAACTAACAGTAAATGACTTTGGATAAATCTATTCCAGGTTTGCTGGATCACTCAAGTACATTTTTTTGTTGAGATCTTACATTGATGGTGGGAGAGTCAGACCTTCAAGCAAAGTCTTCTCCATCATATCCAAAAAGATTATCATTGGGGTTGTGGTAGCCAATCTATGTATGAAATTGTCTCATTCTCCTAAACCTCTTTTACATTTTTAGCCTAATAAATCCCGTAATTGTAATCTTGGAGTATGTCTGTGATATCACCAAAGAAAAAATTTGTCGATGGAAAAACCTGCTGTTTGATTCTAGTCTAGGTCTAATGCTGTCCTGTTTGCTGTTGACACACTGCCCCTGATTCATCAATGAAATCCGCGCTCGCTGGAAGCGCGAACGTACGCGCGGCCAGCGATCGCGGATTACCGCGGTCTGGACTCGAGTATGCGCGTACACTCGCCTCACTACCAGACGGATTCTAATTCATAAAATTAATATATATATATATATTAAGGCTGGAATCATTTTTTATTTTTATCATTTTTTTATTTTGAAAGTAACTGTTTTAGATGTTTTTATGTGTAATGGAATTTTCTGAACTGGTGTGTGTTTTTGTTACGGCGTTAAAATGTTTAATTATACTATACAAAATACAAAATATTTCATTAAAGCTGAAGTAATTTGAAAAAAAAAACTCACTTTTACCTTTGCAGATCCATTGATCCCTCCAGAGGTTTCCAGGATCGGGTACCACGTTGTCCTGGTATCCTTCTTCGTCCTGGCACAGAGGAGATATTGCCCTTCTTCTGTCTTCCTCCTATGTCTCTTGCAGTTGCAAGATTGGGTGATGTAGATGACCGTAATGTGACTTATGAAAACTTAAATGTGGGATTTACCTCACTGATTTACAGTAAAGCCCAGCTAAACCAAACAAGGCACATTTTCAGGCCAATCGTGTTGGTTAGGCTTCAAAGACCCATTCTATACCTGTGCTTGGCTGTAGTCAGGATCTAACCACACACACACAGGACTTTTTGTGCCTTTTATTTTTCTGGTAACAGACTGAGGTCCTACAATTACTCAAGACCTACTTTGTAGGTCTATGACACATGTTCTGCCCATTATCTTGTTTCTTTACACAGTTTGTATTTACACTGTTTGTATTGGTCTTTGCCTTTTTTGTTTTTGGGTGTGGTTGGAACCACACAACCTAACCTAAAAAAAATGTTGAATCAGAGTAACATTTTATCCCTATTTATATCTGACACACAAGATATACACTATTTGTCTCTTTTGAGACTCTGCTAGCTAAACAGCACATCAGTGGTGCCATGATGATATGCAATGAAAAGGAAGGTAGACAAGAGTTGTTCAGTCAAGGTCGATGCTGGGTGTCTAGTGGTCATGGACCTAGCATTGATTGCTGGCTGTGCTACTCTACTAGAGGGATACAATCACAGTTACTTTATGGCAGTAACTCTGGTGACTGGTTTACCTTCTAAGTACAGTTAGCAGCAGGCATAATGCCTTGGGATTAATTAGGAAGTACACTGGTGGGTTATACATTTTTCAAAGCATGCTGTTTACTACAATCAGTAGGCTGTGTCTCCATGGGCTTGTCCAAGAACATGTTTCTAATTAAAGGTATATCCAGTATAAACCTTGGATTTTGTTTACCTTTGTAAACAAAAATGGTGCAAGGCTAAAAAATGTAATGCCAAAAAAAAAAAAACAAGCATTATACCTACTTGTAGCTAACTGATAGATAGGTGGGCTTAAAAACTCAAATGCAGGATTCTCCAGGACAAAAAGAACAAAGAAAATAACTGGAACCTTTTGGCCCTGGGCCAACACAACCATTTGGTAAAGGCAGGTTTGATAAGCAAGCAGGTATCTATATATTGTCCAGCTTGTGTTACTGCCTGGGAGCTCTGCTTATTGGGATCTGAATGGGGGAATAACTCCACTGAAACCAAAGTATATAATTCGTTCTGACCTGGGGGCAAAGACTGCCCTGCTGATTCCTTTCGTGAGCAGTAGCCCTGTGTTTATAGGTGGCAAATCAAATAAGTATTCCTGTATAATTGGTGATTTTTTTACATATTATTTATATTTTTAAGCCATGTTAAAACAAAGAATTCAACTACGGGCTCTCAGCCAGTTTAATAGATCTCTTATGATGCTGGAACAAATGTGTATTGCTGAGGGACCAGTGAGAGGAACGTTATCATATTCTTATCAGCTAATACTTTCAAATTACTCGGGGAAGTACACCCGGGTATGTTGAGAGATGGGAGAGGGAGTTACAGCTATCTTTTTCAGACCAACAAAGAGAGCAATTGCTTTATTATAGCCATAAAGGCTTCTATTAGTAGCCAATATCAGGAAACCAATTTTAAAATACTCACAAGATGGTATAGAACACCAGTGGTTCTGGCTAAAATGTACCCGGTCATTAGTCCTCTTGCTGGCGCTGTCAAAGTGCCCAGGGAACGTTACTGCATATATTTTGGAATTGTCCACTTCCACAGTCATTTTGGGGAAAAGTAGCAGACATCATAAAAACACTGACAGATGTGTCTATTCATTATAAGCCGGAGTTGGCCTTGCTACATGCCTCCACCATGTCCAGAAAGAAATTTAGCGCATCCATTTTATGTCACCTACTAAATGCTGCGAAAAGCTGTATCCCTGTTATGTGGAAACAAACAGGGTCACCGACTTAATGATATTAGTGCTATGGAAGATCTATTGGCAACTGATGAACCATCAAAAGTCAAAAACACACATACATGGTTTTATTGGGAACAATTTATTTGGTCAGCGGAGTATCTTACCAGTAAACAATAACTATACATATTCTTCTTAGAGTTTCTGTAATGTTCTGTAACATGTATTTGTTAAACGTGTATATGCTATACATTGTATAATGTGTATCTGATATCGCCTTGAGAGAATTATCCCCCTCCCCCCCCTTTTCCTTTTCTCCCGTTTTTTACTTGTTTCTCCCCCTTCCTCCGCCCTTTCTTTTTACTTGAATATTGTTTAAAAAATGTTAACATCCAGGAGGGTATTCAATGCAGATGTCTCATGTACCAATGACGTTCAGTATATTATTGACTAGCAGTCATCTGTGTATTTTGTTTTAAGCTATTTTTGTATTGTATGTTGTTGGTTTCTTGGATGTCGAATTTAAAATTAAAGTAAAAAAAAAAACCAAGGAATTCAGATAAAATATCCTGTGTCCTTTATCATATGTAAAATTATTTAGGGCTCCAAAAACTTTATACCTACAGGCTTATAAATCCATCTCATGTAGGGGGTATAATTTGCCAGTAACTGTTTCGAAAATGGTGTTTACCATCTCACCTCTTTTCAATAGCTAAGAATTGACATCAATTTTCTGATGAGGAAAGCAAGACAGAAGGTTCCAGAGGTAACTGCTTTGATAAGTGTTATTGTTGATCCTACAACATACAGTAAAAATTCAAGTTGAACAATTGTGTATTCCCCGCCTTGTGGAATTACATACCCTGTATGTCACAGCATGGCAGTGCCACTGTGCACAAAGCTAAGTGAATTAAGACATAATTTGATATAATTGATGGTTGATACATTTGGTGTACGAAAACCTAAATGACCTGGCATAGAGTCCTGGTCTGAGCTACTGGAAGGGCTATAGTGTTAATTATGAGTCAATACTTGATTGATTGATATGAATGCCCATGGTTATGAAAACTGATTTCTTCTTCTGATAAAAACAAGAAAAAACCTAAGATGCACATACAATAGGGCAGTGGTCTGTACATTGTTGGACTGGGACATGCTGAAGGGTTTTGGATATGCGTGTACAGGCATTTTAGTTTCAATACAGAAAAATCTTCTGTTTGCATCACTGCCTCCATCAGCAATAAAGACCATTTACATTTCAGCTATTGATAAGAAATGGTAATTAATGTAGATTAAGTTAATGTTAGTGTTATTTAATAGGTACTCATTAAAAGGATATGTTCTAGGCAATGGTATGGATCACAAAGTAGCTGAGAACTTCTTAAGATATTGAAATTCAGTGAAAAGCTTTGAAGTTGTTAATCCTATGTTTCACTTTGTAAAACAACCAGTTGTAAGAGTTAACACATTTGATATGCTATCACATTGATATATACTTAATAGTGCTGTATGGTAATCAGTTATACTGCATTGCCAATGTACGACAAAAAATGCAAAATAGTTCATTTAAACTGGCTCTACTTCCCAACTTGTGTTCACATTTCTTTTCCTCTCATCTTTCATTGTCTTCCAGGAAGAAAATGTAGCAATAACATTTTTAATCTCAAATCAGATATTTTAAACCTGACACCAAGACAATAAAATCTCACCAGAGTAAACTGGACGATCTGGGCACAAAAGTTGTAAATGTCCTGATAAAATAAAAAAGAGTTGGGGTGTTTGTGTTTTATTACTGAGCACCAGTATGTTAGTTTGCGTGATAGCTGATGTAAGAGGTGACATTGACGTTTTAGAGTTTTTATCCTAAAAGGTGTTAAAGAGTTACAGCTTTCACCTAAAGTTTCCAGCATTCTATTTCTTCTCTTTTACTTTATAGAAAATGACAGTAAGAGGGGGCGCATACACACAGCAGATCGGGATGGTTGCATACTGAGCCGGCTCCACACACCTCAGGCCAAATGACCTCTCCAGCAGCATGCAAATGCAATATTTTATTAACTCACCTGCAGCACCGTGTACCGGGTCACTCAGGGTAACTCAGGAGTCTATGAGTCCCACGGGTGAGACCGGGAAACAATCTCACCAGCCTCACAGGGCCCAGCGTGGCTTGCATACAAGATGGTCCCGGATCCTCCTGATCATGAAGATTCAGCCAGAGACCTGCTGGATGATAATTCTCAATCTGAAGGCAGCCAGCACCAATTCCCTTCTGTGCTGTCCCCTGCAGAGCCTGAACAAGGTGAGCGCTTATTGAGCAAATTTAGGGAAATTTTGAGAGATTAGATAGCTCAGGCTAACTAAAAGCTTTCCTCAGCTTTATTGAAATTTATGAATTAGGACGCCGCACTGCGGCTTTGGAAGATCGCTTTGATGACGTGACAACTGTTCTGGAGGGGCATGAAAAAGTTTAAGATCCTGTCCAGCTAGAGTTACAAACATTGCAGGACCCACTGGAAGACGCGGAAAACCACGCCAGAAGAGATAATATTAGAATCAGGGGTATCCCTGAAGGTGTTACAGATCTCCCTGGTATGGCCACAGCACTACTTAGTGCTTTGGTACCTGCGATACCACTTGAGCACTTGGAAATGGACAAAGTACATAGGGCCTTATCCCGCAAACCTACCGAAGGGCCCCCTCGAGATGTCATCATTAAATTTCATTATCGAACAAAAGAACTGACCCTTCAATCTGCCCGTGCTAAGGATTCATAATGTTACCAAGACTTCTCGTATCAAGTCTTTGCCGATCTGACCCAATCTACCATCCAAAAAAGGAGAGCCTTGAAGCCATATTTGCGGATCCGTCAGGACAATAATGTGCGCTATCGGTGGGGCTTTCCATTTAAGGTACTTTTTACATATCACAATCGCCTTTTCTCTGTGATCACAGGAGCGGATCTACAGAAATGTCTCACTGATCTATCTTTGTATCTGTTGGATGGTGCTTCTCAACAGTCCTCATCTTCCCAACTCCAGCCTACCCCTTTCACCCTCCCGGAGGCTTCACCACAGAATTCTCATTCTCAAGAGGCATCTCGTTCTAAAGCGGGTCGTCTCCAGGCCCAATCCCAATCCTTCTGCAAAGTGGTAGATGGTTGAGTACTGATGGGGGATCTTGCTTGGCCCTACTCCGGCCATTCTGTTCTATTATTGTAATGCTGGATTGCTAATGCATTTAATTTTTATTTCTTTATTTTTTCCTTTTTTTATGTTCTAAATGCCTTAGATGGTATCATTGTGAATGATACATTTTGTTTGCTTGAGGTGGTCAATGCCCTTTATTACCTTTGCCCAAGGTGATATATGCCCCCCCCCTAGGTTTTTGCTGGCCTTTGTTGCACTTGTTCCTTTTTTTTCTTTTTTGGAACCAGGGGCCAGTCTTGATGCACTACGGTGCTTCCCCTTACATGGTTTCCCTATGTCTATTTTATTAGTGCGGGAAGGTCTTGTGTTTTTGTTGATGGTTGTGTTTTTTTTTGCTTTGTTTTGTTTTTATTTTTTTGGTGTCTGTCTTCTGGTCTCTATCTTTTGTCCTGTTCTCTGATTTTTGGATGTGTATTAAATCTTTGCTACCCAAGGTGTTAGATGGCACTTAAACTGCTAACCTTTAATGCCCAGGGAATGAATTCCCCTCATAAGCGATCCACCATTTTTAATTATTTAAAATCTCATAAAGTTAATATTGCGTGTTTACAAGAAACTCATTTTTACTCAATTTCTCCGTTGCAGTATCTCCACACTTCCTATCCACACTTCTATCATGCAAATGCTCCAGTGAAAAAATGTGGAGTGCTAATTGCTATACATAAAGGGACACTTTTCATGTGCCATAACCAAATTTCTGACCCTCAGGGATGATATTTGTTACTAGTGGGTTCTATTCTAGATAATACGGTAACTATTTGTACTTATTATGCCCCATAATACAAAACTTATACCCTTTTATTTCTCATCTATTTACTATTCCCTGTACTCATATGCAAGGCACAACCAAAGTTAGATTGTTGATTGGTGTAGCTTGTCGGTAGCTTGGTCGGATCACGATCCAGTTTTACTGGTGTGCAATTCATTTTTCCCTGTAGTGTCATCTAACAATTGGTGTTTAAATGACTCTCTGCTTTCATATTCTCCAATATTGTTGTATTTTTTTGTTCGAACTACCCACTATTTCAACCTTAATGTTGGTAGTGTTTCCTCTCCTATGGTTTTATGGGACGCATATAAATCAGTATTGCATGGTATCCCTATCCGTCATGCTTCGGAACGCAATTGAGAACGTACTCAACATTTAATTAGGTTGGGAAATTAATTGAAAGCGATATCCAATGTTTTTAGGAAAAACCTACTGATAGAAATCAGAAGTTTTTTCTGAAAGCTAAAAACAGATTTGAACTTGTGCCATGCTGATGTTGCGGAAAGCAGCATCAGATGGACACAACAAAAATGTTATGCTAATGGTTATAAGATCAGTACCATGCTGGCCAATAAGCTTAGACTTATACCGTAACATAGATCTGCGATTTCTTTGCGCACCTGTACTTATGTTCACATATCCAATCCTGTCCAATTTAGACACCAATTGTCCAAAATATATAGTGCCCCCTCCAAGATTTCAGACACAGCAATTCAAGGGTTTTTATCCAAAATGTGCCTCCCTCAATTATCTGCTGAACAAGCTGCTGGCTTGGGTACAGATATAACTGATTTGGAAGTGCTGGCTGCCATTAAGACTAATAAGGTAGGTAAGCAAGGGGTCCAGATGAGTTCACAGCCCTTTTTTATAAAAAAATGGCTGCTCATATTGGCCCACATCATGGGGAGTGCCATTTATGGGCCCTATTGAACTTACACTGGTCCAGCCCTTTTCCCTATTTTGTGTAGTCTGGGGACCCCTAACACATAGACCCAAGTTTTGGAGTCCCTTTTTAGCCCATATGTTACGGATCTGGGATTCTGTTAAGATCCAGACAAAACTTATTAGTGGTCACTGTCCTTTGATGGGTTTGTTTGATAACCCCTTATTTAGTCCTGGTATCACTAACAAGCCAGATTTCATATGGTGGACAAAAGCAAACCTTACCACACTAGAGTCATTGGTTTCTGGACAGGGACTGCGCTCTTTTGCTTATCTGAGAGGGAAGTATGATATACCTGCCTCTTTGACAATGACATGGATTGAACATGGTTTGAACGTTTGTGTAAAGAAAAGCCTGTTATCGTAGGGGCTATCTCCTTCCTTTTTAGATCTGTCGTCACTGTTTGGTTTGATAAACCTTTGCCTTATTTATTGTCATGGGAAAGAGAACTCTCCATTAGCTTTTCGGCAGAGGATATCTCTGATCTGTGGCAGGCTATTCCTAAATGTTCACGCAATTTGATTGCCTTAAAGAACTCTTACAAGGTCCTTATGAGATGGTATCTCACCCCTGCCAGGTTGACACATGTTGTACCTTCTCTTTCGCCCAATTGTTTCAGAGGCTGCAGCCTGTAAGAGGTACTATGGGTCATATCTGGTGGCTTTGTCCTAAAGTATGTAAACTTTGCATTAAAGTGTACCATATGATGTATTCAGTATCAGGGATTATTTGCAGAAAGATCCACATCATGCTTTGTTTCATGTTCCTCATCCTCTACCTGATGGGAAATCCTCTATTCTCATTACTCACCTTTTCTTGGCTACTAAACAAACTATCGCCTGCGCTTGGAAATCCTCAGTTTTGAATTTAATGGAAATTAAAAATCCTATGCATGGGAATATAATTAATGAGAAAAACACTGCAGTACTTAATGACACCCATGATAGTTTTTTTAGCAATTTGGCAACCTTGGTTGGACTACTACCTGCCTTCAACCAGAACGTTTTCCTTGCTACATATTTGATCTTTTAACTGTTTAAGTTAACTGTTTCTCTAAGTTAACAGGACACTTCCATTTCTTTTTTTTTTTCTTTCCTTCTTCTTTCTGTTTTTTATTACTATGTTTTACTTCCAAACCATGTGGTTTGTTTGGTTTTTCTTTGGATGGGTTTTTTTTTGTATTATTGTACCTTTTGTACATATGCTTCTTCTGCTACTTATTATTTTTTCTTTACTTGTAAAAACTGATGTTGTGCATTTACAAACTTTACGTTTTTTATTTGTAATATTTCAAATTTGCATTGTAGTGCTATTCTGTTTGTGTGATTTTTATTTCCATTTGTACTGAAGTAAGTGATTTTACTTTCTTTTTGAACCTAATAAAAACCTTTGTACCCGAAAATGACAATAAATTTTGGTTGTTCCTCAGCAAGCATGAAAAATATGTTTATATTTTAAGCATGTAGGCAATAAAAAGCTGGATAATCCAAAAAAAAGGAAATGTGCTGACACTCAAGAGTAGTAAACATGAATCATTCCATGATAGGCAGGAACAGAACATGGAAATAAAATGTAGAGATATAGAATTCAGAGTCCTTAAGGAACAAATAAATGCATGGCATGACTCCTTCCACAGAAACTTGTTCTATTTCTTATTAGTTTTTGGAACAGTAGCAGTATGAATGTATGTTTTTGTTTAGCTGTCTGTTGGAGTGGAGGAGGGATTTTCCTTAAAGTGGAACTAAGATGGGGCTTTACTACAAATGAAGACAGGCGATGTCTCTTCTGCAACAAGAATTCTTACCTGCCAGGTAGCTTGCTCCAGCTGCACATGCCGAACATATCCGGCACATCCTGGCTTTCCTTGCGGCTGTGGGGACTAAATGAACTCCCATGTTAGGTCATCCTTTCCCAGTCTATCTGAACAGAAGAAGAAAGAAGATGGCCATGCCAGCCACGGAACAGGGCAGTTGAGTATA
>NC_092858.1:27170998-27232282 GCF_032062135.1 Pyxicephalus adspersus
CATAAGCATTTATGTAGTCAGTTAAATTGGTTAACACATTTGCTAGGTTTTACTACTTGAAAACACATTTACATGTGTTTTACTGCATGAAAATGCATTGCAAATAAATAAAAATAGAAAACAAATGCATTGCAAATAGAAATTTGACTCATTACTAGATGACAGCTTGACATTTGTGCTGCATAGTATATGTAAGACACGTACACGTAGCATTGTTGTGCAGTAATGTGATGTGTGCTAAGAAAGCTCAGTAAAATGTATAGCCAAAGCACAAAAACAAATATAATATTATTTCCCGTTATATCCAGGTAAACAAAAGCATATGACTCACAACATGTTATGATGCTGGACCAGTTACCAATGTTGTTGCAAAGAAGTCAATAGCTTGGCATTAGGTATCATTTGGGTGACTATTAGCTTACATATCTTGGATTCCTCTGCCTCTGGTATCCAACCCAAAGTGCCATAAAAGAGGTATGTGCTAAAAGGAAGAGGGGAATTATAGGTTATTAGGAAGAATTATAGATTAATAGGAAGAAGGAGCAGTGCATGGGTAGAGCACAGTTTATCTGAAATGTGATGCACAGCATTAGTATCCAAAAGAGAGACATCCAAGACAGAAAGGGGCATATATATGACTTTCTTGATGCCAGTGTTTGCATAGCAAATCTGTAGACATCAGAGGTTGCCTGCGTTATGCGCTTATAGCATAATTACAGATTTTATTGTTTGGAAAGTTTTGCTGACATATAGTATACACAAGAAAGTAAATTATCTCAAGAGACATAACTCCAGAGTCAAAGGAACATATCATGTCTAGTTTGTACCGAAAATAATCCTGTATTATATAAATTACGTTTATACAGTATTTAAGGAGATTTTTAAATTCTAATGTAGCAAATTTTATGGAAATTCCTATAAATAGCATATCACACATACCTTTTCCTAAGAAACAGCGGTGTTGATCACAACCGGAATCAAGCTGTGATAAACATGTATTTTATCACATTCTGCAATATGTTTCACAGTTGTAAACAAGTAATCCATACACAACAAATATGCACATAACCAGGAGGCCCAGAATCCCAAACCTTTCTTCTCTGGCTGATAAATCTCAAAAAGAATTGTTATGTAAAGATTTCTTATAACGCTATAGCCACCGTTTTATAGTGTCAGTGGCCATTTAATCGTGACATTAACAGACATAAGGCTTCGTGTCACAATGCCAGGCTACACAGACTTCCTCCCACACTGAACGCTGTGTGAAGCCTGGATATCTAAATTAGGCAACAATAAATTATATTATGAAGGAAAAAGGTTTAGAGGTTGAAGTTGTTCTTAGAAATGCAAAAAAATTATAGAAAAGTACTCAAGGGATCCAAAATAGTTTGCTCTATTTTTGGGGGGATTTGAGATGGCTAAAAAGCACAACTGCATTTTCAGTTAAATACATTCCAAGTGTGTCAAACCTAAAGGTGATCAAGGTCTCAAAGTTTGGATTCTCTGTGGAGGTGCAATACACCCCTACACCCTACCTGATTAGGTATATACAGTACATTACACAGCTTAAAAGAGACCTAAACTGACAAATTATTGCAGCATCCTTTACTGACCATCCTTTCTGGGAATGCTAGTTGCCTGACTATCATGCAGAAACTTAAAACTTTCTGTGTCACTAATCCAGAGTAAGTTCTGTTCTGGGTTAGTGATTTAGAAAGCACTGGAGAACCAGAAACAATATTTTTAGAAGCAATGGAAGCCCCTCGCTCCCAAGTTTCTTTTACTGTTTTATTATATGCATTGCATAGTAACACCAGTTACATTTGTATGACGAGAGGTCAGATATAAAACAAGACCAATGTTTATTCACACATTTATAACTGATGCTTTACATTTAAATGATACTAATGGTACTTTATTTCTATTCAAAACCAAGCATTGCTTGAACTTTTATTGTGGTTCTTTTGTTGAAGAATATGTTCAATCACTTTACCTTAAATTATAACTGCAGCCAAACTTATTTATAAGGTTAGGAAGGACTTGGCAGTTGTAGTTAACACTGTCTTTCCCAATGGGCCATTATCCTTACAGTCTGCTCTGGGAGATATAACAGCAAATGAGTGGAAGTCTTCCTAAAGTGACGGGAATCTCATCTTTGACAGTTGTTAAAGGAAAGGTATGTCCATTGGAAATTTTCCTTTCTTGGTGGGCAAAGACAGAGATATTTTGGTGGGCCAAGTTTAGAATCCTTGGCTCACGCCTAGGTATACCCAAAAGCACTGGCAGCCAGAAGAATTTATTAAGCTAGGTAGATTGATGCACTGCCAAAATACCATGATAAGAACAAAAGCCCAGGCAAGGACTAGAGGTTAAACTTAGTATATTCTGATTAGTTCTAAAACGTGGTCCTTCATAGGGAGTGATGGTTGACTGCATAGGAGGTAATGTACTTGTTCATGCTTATATGACAGCAAATCACTGCCCCAATTTACCACCTTTGTTCTCAATGGCATATTTTCGAAGAAATGTAAATAGTTGGAGTATTGTGACTTAGATGAAATTGTGTTAAATGAGGCTGCATGTTGAATTATGACCGTGGTGTACTGCATGGAAGTGGACTGTGTTCTGATGACATTTGGATGACCTTACCCTCTCTCTGATGTGTGTTAGATTTAATAAACTCCTTAAATTGAGAATCCGTGAACCTGTGAGAGTTTCTATTGTCAACTTACTAGGAAGGACCAAGGTAAAATGGTCACCTCTATGAGAGTGAATGCTACACAACATTTTATATTTGGTTTCACTGAAATGTACCTTTAATTACCTAAAAAGAATTTACTGTCTGGTGCTATTGAGGAGAATGGTTACTTTGTACCTTCTGTAAGGAGACAGCTATGTGTAAATATAAACAATATTGTAGAAGCATGAATATAAATGATTCAGAAACACTCTACCTATTCAGTTCATACCCTGATGCATCAGCCTCTGTGTTAGTGGCAACCAATAAAAAAGCTACATTATATATCACTTTCCTTAACAAACATTACAGACCATAATAAGCACTTTGTCAAATGAGCCAAGAACATACAGCTTCTCGCTTTAGTACTAAAATAAAATAAAATTTGCATATCCAGCCCTGTTTTTTTATTGTATTAAAATTGGTGACACACACACATCATTGTCCTCACATTTGTTTTTAGCTCTAACAACTATGATTACATGTACAGCATGCAAAATATCTTAAGGTAGTTCTTAACACAATCACAAAAATGTAATTTAAGCTTTAAAATGTTAATGCAATTTTAAAAGTTATTTTCCCACTTTTTAAATTGATACATTCATTGGAACTGCAGCAACTGCATGATGTTATCATGTCAATAAAGACCAAATCCCTAAGAAATGTTTTCTGCACCTTGGCAAATCTATTCTATGATTAATTACACCACCAACTGCACCATTATAAATACAAAAGCAAAGAAAAATGTGCAGCAATCCACAGCAACCAACCAAATCAGAAATCAGCTTTCATCACTAGGACAAAGTAAAACTTAATATTTTCTTTCCCAGCACTTTGAATATTCTCATTGAAGATAGCAACTGTAAAAATTTTCTTCAGTGAAAATCAATGTTGAGTATTGTCCTGATGGGGATAGACTTCGCTATTTAACAATACATAACTTGGTATACGCGCTGGCAATTAACCACATATCAAAGCTTGTGTCATTTGGAAAATGGAGTGAGCATTTTAGCTGATAAGGAGAATTAACAAAGAAACAAGTTTCAAAACCACTATAAAGGTAGCTACAGATATCAGAGGACACCTGCCAGATCTAGCTGTGTGAAACCTCTTTTAATTATCTCCTGGTTCAGTCAAGTACTTCCCGCCTCACTTTTGGAGAATTATCCTTCAATCAAGAGAGAGACAGCATGAGCGAAGGGTGGCTAATAAGTATTCTATCATTCACTTACTCTGCCTATGAAAAGCATTTTTATTTCTCTCTGTGTTGTCGTTAGGGAAAGTCCCCTCATTCCCTGTCTGGTAAATGTTAACTGGGGTTGTAGACCTTCCCTACCCTTTTTGAAAATGTTAGTCTGGACATCTAAACTTTAACAATTATCTCTTATTAGATTTCATTTGTTATGTTAAATATTTTGTTAAATAGGTTTTGGTATATCTGTTGATCGTGTCAGACATGCTGGTGCTGACTGTGTGTGACCCACTATGTTATGTATGAGAAGTGAAGTATGGGTTTCATTTAATATATTGCCCACTATTACCCAAGGGTAATTAAAAGTTGTCATACTTAGTCTGTAGGTGTGTTAAAAACAAGGGAGAAACCTGAACAAGGAAAATGAACGCAGCCATCACACTTGGGGACTAGTAAACTCCAATATGTCCGATTTTTGTTTTTGGCAGAGGTTTAGGCTCTATTAGGTATTAGGTGTTGAGAATGCTAACTCATATATGCTACTGCTGAGCTGCTTTTATATATTTATGTATATATTTGTGAATAGTTGGTGTCACTTCCATCATCCCTCCTAACTAACACATTTTGGTTTGGGACCATACTGTAGCCTTACATTCACTAGAGAAACCAATAAACTAGTCAGTAAATGCTCTAGTATCTCTTTCTGATCAAAATTTCTCTACAGCAAATCTGTGCTTTCCTCATGATCATGAATAACACTTTTTGCAATTTGTGTGCTGATGCATCTACAGGTAGTCCCCCCGGTTACATACGAGATATGGATATGGATATGGATTGTTCTTAGGTTGAATTTGTATGTACATAATTTTATTAAATGTATTTAGGACAGATGTTTGTCTCAAAATATTATTAGGCAGCATGGTGTCAGTTACTGAAAGAACTCACTGTGAGTTAATCACAAACAAATAAAAAAAAAACAGACTTTATGGAGCCAAGACATTCATTAACTTCTGGAGCAAGCTGTGCTTTGATATGCAAAAGAAACAACTGCAGAGTTTGTCTTGGTCATTAAAGAGTTACAAGAGCTTGAAAAAGAGCTCAGTCTCAGCTGTGTTTAACAAGAAGTCATACAAACCGCCCCCCCCTCCAAGCCTCTGTCCTGCACATGAGGGAGCAGGGAAGCCCTGTTCATATCTAGGAGTCATCCGTATGTCGGATCTCCTTAACCAGGGGACTATCTGTATAAAAATATGTGTGCATTTTTTTATGCAGGTCAATTCACTTTTAATGCAGTTATTGTACATGTCACTCTTCTAAACTGTGCTGAACGCTTCTTATATCTGCTTGCCACCAATGTTAGTATAACAGTAGAACTTCATACATTAAAATTGCATAAATATGTCCGACAGGCATTTCTTATAGAAACTACAGGTGGTATATTATTTTTGCCTGTAAAACAATAAATATACATATGTTTTGTGGATCTATTTAATTTTACAATACAATCTTCAAAAGAGTTTGCACTCTCGCTTTGATGATCTGCAGTGTTGAGGATACAAGCCTGTTATTTAATAAATGTAAATCTTTAAAACATCTTTTGCCCACATTACGTTTGATGTGATGTAGAATATTTCCAAAGGGCTGAGCTTTTCACGGCTCTTTGGCTATGATAATTGGGATTAGACACAAGATTGAGAAGGCGGAACATGAATGACAGTGGAGAAAAGACATTCAGGTCTGTATAGAATCCCTAACAGTTCCTTCTAGTGTCTTCAAGACGTAAATTCTTACATTGTAACTGAAAAGCCAAATTTTTCTACATAATCTAATAATAATAAAATTGTCTGCAGCTAGAATTAGGGAAATGAATTCACTTAAATTGATTTTGACACCAAGTTAATGAAGCTTATTGAGCCTCTTAGGCCAAATGTGAAGATCTACTCTTATTTATAAGAGTTATTTTATTGCTCTTTTATATATACATTTTAAATGCACATGTGGTATTGAAGCATAATAAATCCCCAAAACAAATTTAGCAACTTAATGGACTTCATTTTCAAGAGTGAAATCAATTTTGCCTAAATCCCTTTGCTCATTCCTCATTGGTAACCTGAGCCATAGTGATAACCAGGAAACTTAGAATTTCCCCCAAACCCTGACTCATTACAAATAAATGTTCTACAATATTATATATATAACAATATATAACAACAATATTTCCCAGGACCCATACAGGCTGAGGAATCTTGGGGAAAAACAAGGTGACTACCAGGAAACTTGGGACATCAATGCATACCTGGGGGTTACAGGACCTCCCTGGACAAAACTAATAATTTAATAGTAATATTTTTCAGCTTTAAGTCCTCAAGCTATGGCTTTTCTTGGTCATTTACACAGCATATACAACTGGTAGAGAGGAGAGATGCTAAACATCCCAACCCGAGATCTAAATGAGTGATGTTTAGCATATTCCAGCAACTCAAGTTGCAACATGAAAAATCAACAGTTAAACATGCTGGGCATTGGAAATTGCTTATGAGAACAACGTGCAAAATAACTGAATAAAACATAGTCACAGGGGGACATAAGTGACTGAGATTTTGTGGCTGATTTTTTTTCTATTTTCAGGCTTACACATACAAATACCAGTATAACAGTCTTATTTACAGTTTGCCAAACTATTGGATGATTTAAAGTCATTTTTTAGCACCAGTGGCTCTTAAAGTGCTGCAACAATGAGCTCCTAAAGTGCATGTTTTATGTGGATTTAATATGTAGTCCTAACCTCACATTATTTATTTATTATCCTAAAGTAAATATGAACTGGGAAATCATAATATGAATGGGGATCATAATATGCTGCACTGTATAAATGATAGGGAAACTTTTTAGCCACACAGATCACTATAAAGTATAATGCTGCCATCTTTTAAAAAAAACAAGCTCAAGGATGCTATTGCTTGTTTTGTGCTTACTGCTTCACGGTGGTACTTACGGTTGTGGCAGTAAACATATATTTGTTCTCTTGCCACCTAAAAATGAAATAAACTCTATAGATCCTTTAAAGCAGGAATAGCTGACAGGTGTCATTTTCTCTGTCTCGTGTGAGAAATAATTACCACCTAAACTGGGAACCAGCACCAACTAACCTTAGTTACTAACAAGTTACTGGTAATTGCATGTTAGTAATTCAGGAGCTTGGTATTAACACCTTAAGTATTAGGCTAGGGGGTAGTGAGAAGTGGGTCCACAATTTCTTATTAGCACATTAAATGAGTGATGGTAAATCTAATTATTATGCTAATAATTAGCCATGGGGGAGGGGCTATACCTCGCTGAGCATGTGACCAGACAATGCCAACCTGCTGAAGCTATATTTGTTATGTACTGATATTATCATATGCTTCAGTACCATTGCACTTTAGACCATGGACAGAGTACAGTGATTGTTAGTGGTATAAAAAGGTTAAAATGATGCAACAACGCCTAGTCATGCTTCCGACACATCTGAACCTTTAGATCCTTTTAGAAATCTTTGTCAGTCCAGAATTAAATGAGAGATTTTTCATTCAATTCTCTGAACTAGCTAAGCACAATTCCATAATGTGCCTATAATATCTGTCATTTCCAGCAATTGCAGTTAAAGTGGACTTAAAAATGCTTGAAAATGCTACAACGTAAAAAAAACCTGAAATAAAAAGATAAAAAAAATTCAATTTAAAGCAGACCTATCACCACAATTGTTACTTTATATAGAAGAGATAAATAAGGTAGATAACCCTTCTATATAAAGTAAAAATGTTTTTTTTTTTTTTTTTCATGAAATACTTTTTTTTTAAAAAAAGGCAAAGCCTCTCCCCTTCTGTCCTAACCGCCACAGCAAAACGTGTCCCCAGGACCTGCGGGGACCAGCAGGATGTTGGGGGACACCAACAGAACAAGGTGTTTTTTTTTTATTTATAAGCTACCCCGAGTGTGACTCGGGATTACCGCTTTTGGTACACTAAATCCACCCCGAGTCACACTCGGGATTACTGCTAGTGGGGTAATACTAACTGTTTTATTTCGAATGGTCTAGAACAGTGGTCGCCATTACTGGTGTCCATACTGGGGACAGAGCCGCAGACCACCAGTGGCCTGTGGACCACTGGTGGTCTGCGGCTCTGTCCCCAGTATGGACACAACCCCCCCCCACTCTCCCATCGCAGGCTCAGAGCTGCTTCCTAAACATCCTGGGAGAACAGTAGTGCAGGGCTGTACCTGGCTGTGCTACTATCCACCCCGGAATTTTGCAAGCAGCTTTGAGCCTGCGATGGTAGAGTGGGCGAGTTCTGGAATCATGATGTCACTCTGGGGTAAGTTTCTTCCCCTTCCAGTAACACATGGCTCCTCGCACATGCACGGTCCTGATTCTATGGATTTAGTGCTCCGTGAGGTCCGAAAGGTTAGCTACCACTGGTCTAGAACTCCGTTATTCTGAACCTAACCGTTTAGCAGAACTATACCTAAAAACTGCAGCCAGGCACTTTGCAAAAGGTACCAGCCATATCCCTTCTACAATAAAATAACCTCATCTGCCCGATTAAAATTATTTAATTGCATTCATAATCTGGAGCAGGTGCAGCCATCTTTCACCCAATCTTCTTCCTTCAGGCAGGATTGCATTTCTGCATATGCGTGTGGGTGTTTAATCAGTCCCGACAGCACCAGGGTATACTGGGATACCTGGCACATTTATGGCATTGTACACTGAGCTGTGCATGCGTAGTATTTTTATAAGTAAACAGTAAACAGGCAGGTAGATATGTTTTATTGCAGAAAAGACATTGCATGTTCATTTCTGCAATATAGACCTACCTGATCCCTTTTTCAAAGAAGAATCATAGTTTTGCTTAAATGTAATATTGCTGATTTTGCTGTTGCAAACACACATCAGTTGATATATATTATGTATAAACAACACACATAAATCAATATGAGCCGTTGTAATAAAGAAAAAACTTTTTGCTGCCACTGCTCAAATACTCTATTTCATTCTCCTGAACTGCACGGGTAGATCATCGAACTGGTTGCTATGGGCAACAAATATGGCTAGTATTTAAAACAATAAAACATACGCAACTCATACAGGATAAATGTATATAAAAACATGATTTGAATATGTTTATTACCAAGATGCATAACAAGCATGCTGCTGTCTGGTTTTAAATGTTTACAAGTAAAACAACTCAAAACAAACAGAATTAAATGGTAAATTGTGCATCTATAAAGTTCTCTAGCAAAAAAAAAAAGTTTATAAACATCTGTACACAACATCAGATGCAAACTGTTGCCATTACTCTAAATTATGCAAATGATCAATAATCAGCAAATTGTTACCTTCATATCTTATTATGATTATACAAACATGGTGACAACCAAATTCACAGAACTAGAATCAAAAAAATGAAGGCTGGTATGACCGAGGGGAAAATGACGCTCTGTTCTCAGGCAAAGTATATTTTTAATTTGTAAAGTAAATGTTAGTGAATACATGAATACAATAAAATTTTCTCTAGTACATATTGAGTATTCACCATGAACATCTTGTTTACTAACATTCACTTTAATATGTAACCATGGCAACAGTCCTTTAGTAAATCAACCTCAATGTGTCAACCCCAAAAAATCTCCAGGAAAACCACCTCAGGGAATAGGCACAAGATCCAGGGCATTATTGGGACAGGACAGAGCTCAGCAACCATCTATATGAGCCTTTATCTGTCTGTTCAGCCCCAGAGGCCCCAGTAGGCCGCAGTATCAGGGCCCCTCACTTTTACAAAACCAATTACCTAGCACCATCTTACCTGTCATACAGCAATGTTAATTTAGAGTTGTTTTGCCATCTTCTTCTCTTTATTGAAGTAAACTAGTCAAATTGTGGGTGTGAGGACTTCAAGATTACTTCAGAGCCATTCATTGCTTTGCATTAAGGTGAAGCGGCTGACATTACAAAAGTCCAGGGGAGCCACATTCAGGACTCTTCCTAGTTGCCCTTATGCCAACCCAGCCGGAGCTGATTCAAAACTTGTTATTTACCAGGTTGAAGAGCGAAAATGAAGAGACTGGGCTGCTCTGCTCACAACCAAGGACAGATCTCAGGTGTTCCCACCTGCCACCTGCTCTCCTGGGATTGGCTAAAGGGGGTCAGCTTTCCAGTGCCACGCCCAAGAAACAGAACTTTCCAGAGAGGTGTAAGCGTCTTTTTGGGCCCCAAATATATATTTTTTAGAAATATAATAAAAAATCCAGGGTTTGCAGCACCAAATTATTCTAATTTATTATTTACATAGGTGCTCCCATTGGCAACCACATTTTTTTCTGAGTATAAAATATCTATTTTTTGGGTTACAAACTTCAGAAAACACTTTACACTTTTTTGTTGTTTTCTTCTCAAAAATCCCCCAAAAAATCCCAGCTGCAATATTACTAGAGTACCAAAAAAAGAGAGACATAGGGACAATGTGCAACCATGGATACACCAACACTAAAACACTGGTACATCTGGCTCAGTGCTTAAGTATATTATATTATTGGCACCCTCTACCTAGAATTACCCCAAGGCAGCTGCCTCTCCATCTGTGACTTGGTGGATCATAGTTCGAGAAACATGTTTTAAATGCTTTACATTCCTGTAGGACCAAACTAATTTAAATGCTCGAATCAGCCCCATTTATAACTACTACACCATGGGAATAAATGGAATGATATATTACTACAGGGAGGGGATTTAGAGCTGTTGTATACTTATATGTATTCATTGGTTGTATACATACAAAATAAAAAAAGATAACTATGAATGGGTACAAAAATGCTTTTAAAAGTTATTATGGAAATAAAATGATTTTGTATTTCCCTCTTCAATATAGATGTATTGTTGGACCTACCAGCAGCTCTTCCACTTCCTTCGGAAGACTGACAATGCAGTTCATTCTCCAGTGAGTCACCTTGTAGAATGGTTGACAAGAAAAGAGAATGTAACAAATTCGGGTACCCGACTCAATTTTTATCAGGTTCTCTTAAATAGGCCTACCAAATATACAAACATTAAAGTTTATAACTTATGTAAACAGCAAAATAAAAAAAAAGAAATAAGGCCAACTGCAATGTTATAAAAACTGCAAAATAAAAAAAAAGAAATAAGGCCAACTGCAATGTTATAAGATAGGAAACCAGTATCAGAGGTTCATTTTACTTCTACAAGGTACAATTAGTGATCTGTGTTCTTCCATGTGTTTCATAATTTATAAATGCAAACTGTTTATTCTGACTTAAGTTTGTTCCTCATGCCATTTTAACTAATTATTATGTTTTTGATGCTCAGCTTATTCAGCACTCTGATGTTGCCCAGCTACTGACCCCCATCTGGTCTCTTTGGTAATGTCTGTAGTGTTGATCTCCAGGCTAGTCCTGAAAATGCTGTGCCTGGCACATTAGTAACTTCTTGATCATCTGGTACTGATCTCCTTTTCTTACCCCCTTGGAGAAAGCCTTGTTCAAACTTAATAATTGGCAGATAAAAACTGGAGGCACTTGGTTATGAATGAAGTATCAAAGACTTAAGACCCAAGATACCCATTCATTGCAGGACTATTGCCTTTTATATACAAAACGAATTCTGTATATATTCAAATATAATACAATCTGTCTAAAAACTCAGGTATCTATTTTTATCCGAAAAAAGTCGTATTGCCTCAAGTATAAACCCAAGCTACAAAAAGCAGCTTTAACTTGTAACATTCAAAAGAGTAAATACATCCATGATGTGTTAATTTAAAGCATCTATTCAAAACACTTACGCAAGCTCAGTTTTTTTTTTTTTTTGTCCTTTCTTTACAGGTAAAATATATATATATATATATATATATATATGTATACACACACACATATAAACTGAATCAAAAGCCATATCTTTACACTTCAATCTATACAGCGCTCGATAAGAAGGCACAATATTATGCAAGTGTATGAATTAGCATAAATTTCTTCAGCTTCTAACCTCTCAGATATAATTAAACAGCCTTTGTAGTCTCTGGCATCTTATGCAATTAAACTGAAATTTGGATATATGATTCAAATTAACTAATCTGGCAGCAAAAGCAAGATTTGCATTCTAGAAGAAAAGAAGAAAACAAAGTAATACAGACCACAATAAAAAACACAGTATTACTAGTGCATACCAAAACATATAGAGGCCTAAGAATCAGAGGAAGGTGACCTTTTAATGAGTTTTGCGTTCATATTACAGCATAAAGGTATCTGATTCCTTTTAGTTCAGACAGACAGAGCTGGGCCAAGACAACCCTTATTGAGTTTGTACTTAATTAGTTTGTATTAACCCTTCCATTTCTTCCCTTGTATTTTTTTTTTTGTTTTATTTGGATATTTATATGGAAACTTTTTTGAAATGGTCTGTAGGAGAAACATGATTATAGTAAAATAAATAAAAATTACAGAATATATGATTTAATCAAATTAGTTTTTAAGACAAAATTTGTATATTGTGAATATTTTTTAATACCTATATGAGCCGCTTGTAGTGGAAGGATCAGCACAGGGTTCCTGTTTTTTCACACATTGCTGACAAACTCTGTAAGCATGTTTTCTAGAAGGTAGAGAACAGGGTTGACCTTAATGTGCAATCAAATGCTGGGGTGGGTACAGGACCTGGCTGCATTAACTAAAATATTGTAGTGTATTCTTCAAGGAGGTCACTGACTTGGCTGCAGGGGTACCTAAAACACCAGGCCAGCTGATCAAGACTGCAAATTCAATGAGATGGGGCAATTTAAACCCCATTTTAAATATACTTCAACAGTGTCTTTATTGACTTGCCTGTGTTCAGCTTTTTAATATTGTATATATATTTGTCATCATTATTTTTTTTTATACATGAATTTATGCACTATTTTTCTATACTTGAACATGTTTACTGGGAATATTATGATGCAGCAGTTTATGCGTTTGTTGCATTAACAAAGGATTTACCAGCAGCAGTTGATCTGTTATGATGGAGTCTTCCCAGCCTTATCGATTTATCTACCTTCAGGGTTACAAATTAATTAAGTCAGCATTATTAGTTCTGCTGGCAAAGCCGCCTGACATTAGCATATCACACCATTCCTCACACAGAAGACAGACTCCCCTTGTGATGTGCTCCCTTACATAAAAAAATAAAACTGATTCATAATGAAGCCATAATCAGCTGAGTGTGTCATCATCTGGCACTGGAATGTCACATCCAGATAGAGGAAACCCTCTGCATGTGTACGTAATGAGTTCTTCCTATATGCAAGATGCTGAAAACTACAAAAGACAGAAAAAAGTATGGGTACCTTCTTGACATTTATTATAAGGCTTTGCACAGGGCTACAGGGCAAAGGAGGTCAGTTCACAATGATAACTGAGCAGGTTGTTACTGCGAAATATAAATAGCCTTTTCCTAATAATAACTGTTCCATGAGATGTCTATCAAGAGAAAGGAGCTCTTTTCTGAAAAGGAAAAATACCAAATAATGTGAAATATGGCTTTCAGCTGTTAAATATCTATTTCATGCAAATAAAATACTGAATCCAAACCTATAGGCTATTTAGGTTTGTGAAATTAAACTTTCAAAATGGTAATAAAATAATGAAAAATTAATAATAATTAAATTAAATAAATAACATATAATAAAATCAATAAAATAATGCTAATAATAAAATAAAACAATTTTTTGATAAAAATGAAAAATTATAAAATGATTATGCAATAAAATAATAAATGCAAGTAAACTAACTCAGAAGTCTTAGGCTTAGGATGTGGCTGTAGGCGCTGGTGTGAAACTGCTTGGTTGGCAGCTCCCAGGTCCAGTGCAAACGGGTCCCGTGCACCTGGAATGGAAAACTGTACTGCAGGTAACCAGATCTGCGCTCAGCTATGGAGCAAATCTTTAAACAACAACTACACAGCCAAAGAGGCATGTCACTTGAAACTGCATGCAAAAAATGGTTCCCAATCTCTCCTATTCACTTGAGTTAGGACTGCGATTAAGCCTGTGGCAGAATGCTGCAGCTAACCATGGGTCTGAAATGGCCCTAAATGTTTTAAACTACTAGTCCTTGGAATGTCATCTCTGTTATTTTCATCACAACAATAAAAGGGGGAACTGTGGTAGCCAAGAGGCTGATACCAGATTTGTACTTTTTTCTTCCCTAAGCTAGCTAACTTGTGCAAATATGGGAAGACCACCATGGTGAAGATGGATGGTCATTGGTGAGAGTAATGATGGTTGGCAGATCAGCCCTCTGCTAAGGATTTGTTAATATTATAGATGTCATTACTGTAAAAATGCTATCCCTAGTGGCCTTGGCACTCTAAGCCAAAGCCTAGGTGACCTTGTAAGAAATCCAGCCTTGCTGATAACCAGTCAGATTCAGGTACAGAATTTTTATTTCTGCTTTAATACGGCTTGTATTAAAAATAATTTAATGTTAAAATATGAATGAATTTAGAGCTGCATTAATCTGTGCCTTTGATATTTGTCTGGACTTCATCTTTTATAAAGTTTTTAATTGTTCCTTTGAAGCCAATGTAATAAAGGCCCCCAGAAGGTGTCCGAGTTGGACAGTTCTACGATATGCAGTCTGCCCTCAGATCAGCACTGCTCTGCATGTAATGCATCCTGCAGGCTAAAATGTGGATGAATCAGGGACAGAAATCAATTCTTTTTGTAAGATCAAAGTTTACATAATTAGACATCAGTATGAGCAGAGTTGGTATATATGGCAAAATCATAAGTCTAGCATTCTGTGTTTCCTAATTTCAAGTTAGTGTCTGAACACTGTAATCTTTATATAATATTAAAGACCTTTCCTATAAAGCAGCTGGGGAACCTATCTGAAAAATTAGTGCTGTGAAAGATATCACAGAAGGGGTGTTAAATGATAAATTGCATTTCATATACCCAGGTTCCTTTTATCTCTAATGCTTTGTATTATCTGTACAAGTAGAATCTAGAATAGAGATGACTCTCTAATTGTTATTCCTTACGAGATAAAGGTCTTGGGCAGTGTTCTATGACATAGATTTTCATTGTGTTGGGCTTGTAACCAATCTTAATTCCCCAGGTAACTAAACTCCCAAACTCCTTCTCTTTAGATTTAGCCTTGCAGGTTTGTGTCTATTGTCCAAGCAGCACAAGCACGCTGCAACAGTATGGGAACTGCATATAAATCTAGTCCAGGGACTGTAACCATCATAAAGAGACGTGTAAAGTTGAAACTGAGCTTTGTAGTCATTCTAAGGGAATGAGATGTGATGGTGATAGATTTTTAATACCTCCTTAGGGTAGTACTTTTATCGAGCCAGATAATGTTATTGAGTAAGATCACTTAGTTTTATTGGAAATACAGCTGTTCTGCAGGTTCAGAGTAATAGCATACTCATTAACAATCAGAGAAGAGGAATTTCATCTGTCTGCTGCAGCTTCACTCATAGATGTGGAGGCTAATTCTTAAAGGGTAAGTGCACTTTTTATTTCACTTACCTTTAGTAGGTTCTCTTTACCTGTAATCCTGAAACTTCTGACCTATGTAATCTGCAAAATGTTCCTGTTGGGTTAGTTCTTTATTTATATATATATACATATATATATTATATATATGTATATATATAATAAAAGTGTACAAAGTACTGCCTAATATACCCTCCCAACATGCTGATAGCACCATTTTCTATAGGCCAGAAATAGTGGTCCTGGCAATTGCTACTGAGATACTATATGGCTACTAAGTACTACTGGAATAATGTAAGTTACTTCTGGTTGCACTGGGAGGGGGCTGAAAGTAAAGTTAAGGAAGATTGCTAATGAGGAATAGAAACTTCTTTTGGAAGGGCTAGGAGAATTAGGAAGGGCATGTTAAAGCCCAACTCTAAGGAGCTCTAACTTAAAACATTTACCTCCTTTCCAACTCTTCCCACCACAATAATCCCATTGCTCCACTAGATGTCCCAAACCTTTTTCAAACTGACACTGAGCATCATTTAACATGGAATATTGAGGTCCTAATGTGTTATGGACTTGTTGCTTGAAGGGAAATCACTACAGCACTCTGCACTACTTACATAGTAATAATGCAGAGAGTGGCATTGACATCATGCCATCAGCTGCACTTTCTGTATCGTTACCAACCTTCTACCACTTGTTAAAGGAAAGAAAAATCCTTTGCACACTAACTGACTGGTCTAAAGGTTAAAAAGGGCAAAAAAATTTAGGAGCCAGTTTTCACTGGGGGTGAGAGGTTGAGCCCAAACTTGGGCTTTAATGTTGATGGGGGATACTTAGCCTAAGGCTGCATACACACGTGCAATAATTGTCATTGAAAAGTATCTTTCATGATCCTTTCAACAAACGACTGCACGATGCATGAACAAGTGCTGTACATACAACATCGTTCTGCTCTATGGAGAGGGGAGGGGGAGAAAGACGGAGTGGCACCCTGCTGCGCGCTCTCCACTTCCCTTGCATTACAATCGTTCGTCGTCCATAGTCCGTGGATCCGCCAGGATGGTCGTTAGGACGATGGACGGCGGGCGCTGTACACACGCCA
This sequence comes from Pyxicephalus adspersus, assembly GCF_032062135.1. Classification (NCBI taxonomy): domain Eukaryota; kingdom Metazoa; phylum Chordata; class Amphibia; order Anura; family Pyxicephalidae; genus Pyxicephalus; species Pyxicephalus adspersus. Next base: position 27,187,558 of record NC_092858.1, read on the forward strand.
GATTCTCATCTGATATCAGCCCTGAGACGATAATCAGACAAGAACCATTGCAAGTGTGTTCGTAGCCTTAGAAAGTGACACAGTTGGGGAGGTATGGAAGTGAAGTACGACTGGGGTGGTAATGTGTTGCTGGGTGTATTATTATTTTTAAACAGGATTCATATAGGGACAACATAATACGCAGCACTGTACATTAAATAGGGGTTGCAAATGACAGACAAATACAGACAGTGACAAAGGAGAGGACCCTGCCCCGAAAAGCTTACAATCTAGGACACGGGGAAGTAACAGACAATAGGAGGGGAGATAATTAGTGGTGGGAAGTAGTGGGGGTTTAAGAGACAGAAGGGGACGGGCAGGCAAGTTTGAAAAAATGGGTTTTGAGTGCTCTTTTAAATGAACAGAAAGTAGGAGCAAGCCGAATAGGATGAAGAAGACCATTCCAGAGAGTTGGGGCAGCTCTAGAAAAGTTTTGTATCTGTGCATGTGACAATGTTATAAGTGAGAAAGTGAGTAGTAGGTCATTGGAGGAGCAAAGAGAGCGGCTAGGGGAATATTTTTTTAGCAGGTCAGAAAGGTGAGTGGGACAGGAACGGTGGAGGGATTTTAAGGCAAAGCACAGGAGCTTGAATTATATCTTATTATTAATTATTTCTTGAAAATATTTCTTAGATGAAATAGAGGCCAATGAAGAGAACTAAAAAGAGGAGCAGCAAAAGAGGAGCGGTGGGAAGGATGTTCTGGGAGATATTTCAGTCATTAGTCTCAGTTTACTATTTTTATGTAATTTACTGTTTTATGTTATTGAGTCTATTGTGTGGACATGGCAAAGTTTTTGTTACAGATAAAAGTCCAGTAGCATGACTCCCAAGAGGTGGTTTATGTACTTCCACTTATGAGAAGATATTTAGCACAACATTTTGCCGTTTTAGAAAATATTAAAACCATTAGAAAGTCGTTTTTGCAAAATATGTAAACTGTTTGAAAACTTTTATTTGCAAACTTTTATACTTGCTCTTTAAAACATAAAATGAATATAACATATGCAATTGCCAATATGTCTTTATGAGGATCTCATTTATCCAGGTCTTTATATATCTATTGGTAGGTAGGCACATTTAGCTGGACTTGTTCTTTGTAATGTTGAAGATGTTTTACAGCTCTCCAAGCTGCTTTCAAGAACTGATAAAGAAGCTTGGAAAGCTGCAAAACATCCTAAACATTACAAGTCCAACAGAACATGGATAACTACTACTAGGTATATATAACTGCAATTTTGTAATCAATCATTAATATGAATAATCTGTAATTAGTTATGGTTTAAATGTTGCTTCCTAAAACATGAAAGGTAAGCTTTAAAATGTGTATAGCTGACCTAAAATGGACTTATTTTCATAATGATAATTGAGATACATTTGATACTATTGCCTACTAGTCTGTGATTGTTTCTAAAAGTTAGGTCTTAAGGTGTACTTTTTTATTCTTAGTACCTGTATTTTTTAGCACAATCTTTTAAAAAGAGCTAAAAGTATTGGGCCTGATTTATTAAAGTTCTCCACAACTGCGGAAGATACACTATCATATGTGAACCTTGGTGATCCAGCAAACCTGGAATGCAGATAGCATCCTGGCCAAGATTTTAACCAGGGTCTAAGTACTGCATATTCTCCCTGTGTTTGCATGGGTTTCCTGTGGTTTTTCTGTTTTTCAGTTAGGTAATTGGCGACCCCCTATTTGACCTAAGACTGTGTAATGAGGTAGGTAGTTTACATTGTGTGCCTCTTTGAAAAACAGTTAGTAATTTGACTGTGTAATATAAATACATGATGATAATAATGATATTTCATCTGACGTATGTTTTGCTTGGTTGCTCTGGATTAGTGCATTCATTACTGCATGGTGACAGAAGCCTGTCCTGTGCTAGTATGTACCAGAGGAGGGTTCTTGCTCTCCGTAGGAAAGCCTTGGTCCCATTTAATATATAATATTAAACAATAAATTTGTTTGGCATAATGTAACCGAGGTTTATTGTTTTTAGAAACACATTGGGGCTGATTAATTAAATTAATAGAGGCTGCGAATGTTCACGTTGACTGAGCTTAGTATATAGCATGAATTGTGTTCACTTTGAAAAGCTAGTCATCTGTAAGAAAAAAAATCTAACTGTTTGAATAAGTTGAAAAATGTGCCCATTGCTGAGAACTGTTGCCTGGAATGTAAGAGCAATTCATTCTACTAAGGAAAACATCAGCAGCAGCACCATGGACAGCTACAGTGCAGCTCTAAAATTAACAAAGCAACCAGGTTCTGTACATTTGTAGGGGCAATATGTTTCTGTTCAGTGTCTATTTAGAAAGCATTGCAATTCCAATTTTTACCTCATTCTTTAAAGTGATTGAAAATGTATGGGGGGCTGCTACTGACCCTTATTTTCTGAGTGTTTTCTGACTGTCATGCTTTGGCTTTAACACTTTCTGACACTCTGGTCCTGATTTATTAAAGCTCTCCAAGGCTGGGGAGAATACACTTTCATCAGTAAAGCTGAGTAATCCAGCAAACCTGGAATGGATTTCTTAAAAGTCATTAGCTATTTGTTAGCAAATGTTTTCAATCCTGGACCAGATCCATTCCAGTTTTGCTGGATCACCCAGTTTCACTGATGAAAGTGTATTCTCTCCAGCCTTGGACAGCTTTAATAAATCAGGGCCTCTGACATGCATAGCAATCAGAAATTCTGATTTTTTTTACCACTTATGAAATGCATGTAACATTAAAGCAGAACTAAACATAAAGTGACCAAAACATAAGGTTTTTGGCAGAGACATGTAAAACTTCTTTTGCCAGAAAAATATTTCTCCTGTTTCTGGAGGCCTTTTTGTTAGCAAAAAAATCTGTCTCTTTGACCCTGATTTACTAAAGCTCTCCAAGGCTGGGAAGAGAATACAGTTTGATCAGTGAAGCTGGGTGATCCAACAAACCCGGATTGGATCTGGTCCAAGATTAAAAACATTTGCTAGCAAATAGCAAATGGTTTTAAGGAACCCATTTCCAGGTTTTCTGGATCACTCAGCTTCACTGATCAAAGTGTATTCTCTTCCCAGCCTTGGAGAGCTTTAGTAAATCAGGGCCTTTATGTGGCATTGCCAATATTAAATCCAGATTCTGGGGACAATGCAACTACTAAGCATGCACCACCATTGGTCTTCCATTGGCTGCAGAGATAGTTGTGGACTCAAATCAATGGCGAAGATGGCAGCTTTGGGACATGCAGACGCCTGTCTCCACTGCAGGACACCTACAAAAAGGTGTGTAACATAAAGGGATTATGGCAAAAGATCAGCCACACCAAGGAAAATGTAGTTCTAATTTAAAGTATTCTTAAACAGGGACAACAAGGCCAGCAGCGTATTCATAAGGTCAACTTTTCACTGGTTCCTCCTTTCAGCTGCCAACCCATGCAATATAGTATTGAGCCCACTTGGCTTGCATTGTTCCTCACTCCTCCCCCAATCCTAATCCCACTACAGAGAAAACTGCAAAAGTTTCGTACAAAAACAGACTCAGGTAGTATTGAAAAATATATTTAAATGATATACTGTCCCCATTTCAACAAGATTTTAACTGTGCACCTTTACTGGAGTGTGAACTCTTCATGGGATACATGCATACTAAGAACCATCAGTAAAGAGGCTGTGGAGCATTTCAAGGACCAATTAGTCAGCACTACTGCTGATTGCAGTACATTTTATACATATTAGATATCTTTTACACTAATGGCCAATGTACTGTTTTATAGATCACTAATGTGATGTAGATTGCTCATAGGCTGCATAAATATGTAAATAAATAATATTAAATAAAGGATAACATACTGAACAAAATCATTACACGTGTTAACCACATACTTTTCTCAAAAAAACATTTTGTGTGATAGTAATACTTAATGTATTTTATTCTAATAGCCAAATCTAGTAAGATAATGCAACATGCAGAAATCCACATAGCCAATCTGATTTAGTTTACTGCAATCACATTATTTAAGAGATTATTTCCGAATGGGTCACCATATTGCACATTTTTTTTAAATGTGAAGGTCTTTTGGGTAGAGAACTTTTTGTGTACAATATGTTATCCATCATATCTGCTTGCTGTTTGTGGACAGGACTAATAAATCAGCTATGTGCAACAAGAGTTGAAGGCCTCACGGAATGGATGATTCAGTTCTCCCATTTTCACTATCATTGCTGCGCGCTGTATGAAATATGTCTCACAGTTCTTGTCGCCCACATGGACACTATGAGAGGTGCCAGCGGAGTACAGTGCAGTGACACGGTGTAATTGTTGGGAAGGTTTTGGAAAAGATGATGCTGCATCTGGTAGGAACTCTGTTTACTTCCCTCCTGGGCACTTTACGTCTTCCTCTATATCCATGATGATACAGATGACTAACTAGTTTGCTTTGTGTATTGGCTGTGGCTCTGCTATAATATGGAACATCTGTTAGTAATAAAAGTAGTTTTCCATGGTACGCAAAATCATTCCAAATCTGATTCAATTACTACAAATCATCTAACTATGCTTGCAAGACTCCAACAATCCAGGAAGCAGACATTTATATATATTGGTATTACTATTATTCTATTGGTATTATATATTGTTTTATTGCTGTTATTGCTATTGCTATGATTATTTTTTTTGTTTTATATAATGTAACCTTTTTTTCCACAGAAAATTGCACAGCCAGGTATCATCAAATCATATGCAAGACAAGACATATTTTTTTAATGCATTTTACATTTAGTATCAACAGAAATTACCTACTGTATATCCACTATTATACAACAATAGTATCCCTGACTAATAGGTTGATGCTTTATCTGGAACTGCAGTTCTAAGAACCCTAAAGAGATGCAGGTGAGATATACAGCATTGGTTTATTATAGGTTCGAGTCTACAAAAAAAGAGATTTTCCCTTAAACTAAAATTAAATATCATCTTGAAGTAAACCTATGGCATTCAATAAAATTTGTGTTACGTAGCAATTTAATATAATTCCAAATGGATTAGTAGTTTTCTTTGACCCTTTCCCCCTGCAAAGTTAATTCTGGAAGTAAAATAAACCTAATGAAACATCATGTGATGATGTAGCAACAATGCTGCACTGCTCATGAATTGAAAGCAGAGTTGCCACTCTCATGTAGGCTGTGCCTGTCTTACAATGGGATGAAATTATGTTGCAGTAAGGGTGGCTATCAGGTAATTTTCAATCCTATAGCCTGTTCTTCAGCTCCTGGCCACACTGACTCCTGCTTATTGCAATGACAGGTTGTTAAAAACCTCCAATGTGATCTTCAGAGCCAGGGAGGGGGAACATATAAGGCACAAATGTAATTTGGTTTGTTTGATGAAGCTTGCGCATTACATATTTACATACGTACATAATTGTAAAAAAACAAATCCAATTTCAGCAGTCTTTCACACACTGTAGAAATGAGAAATAGAGTGGAAATTCAAAATCCAAATCAGACACCATTGCTACTGTATACAATATGTGTGGAGTGTTTAGTTTACCAAGAAGATATGTGTATGTTCACATTGTCCTCAAAATGCCCAGGCTTAACATACAACCCATGCTTCATCACACTTTAACACACAAGTCACATATCCCCAACGCATGAAGCATTGCCTGGGAAAACATGCTGGTTATATGCATCAGTGATCCCCATTTAGTCTGCCTCGCTGATTCTGGAATTGTTCTATGCACACACTTAGCAGGAGAGGAGAAGTTATGTTGCTTCACTTCTGCCTAACAACACTATATAAAACCATTGTTCTAAAACAGAGGGGATCTATCACAACTCCTTTGTGTAAAAGGTTACAACCAACACAGCCAAAACCCAACCAATGAAATATTTATATAAATAATAAGAATGATTTCTGTTGGGGGGTGCACAGTGCAGGTTAAGTTAGTTTATAAAATTAGGGGCACTTTTGATATTGACTAAACATATACCGAAGCTAAAGCTTTAACATAAGGAGAATGATATACTTCTTTACAAATGCCCTTTTTTGTGTTGTTTACCTTTTTGGTGTATTTGTTGGTGTTGAAAGGTTAAAATGTTATCACATAAATTCACTTTCCCTACTGACTCCAATGCATTTTTGCTAAAAATAATTAAAATTTCACTGAAATCGTCTATTATTTACTAAACTTTTGGAGATATGAAGCTCTCAGTTTTGCTCAAACCTATGAATGCCAACAGAAATATTAATAGGAAATGATGAATGCACTAGTAGAGCTGACTGTCTTATGACACTAATACAGTCACACAAACACTCATAGGCTGGGTCTACATGGACGATTTCCCCAGTGTTCTAAACTGAGGAATTAAAAGCCCAAGTTTGAAATTCATGCATTTTAAAGCTTGTTTTCAGGCATTTATAAACAGGAAAACGTGGGAAAACACCCCATTGAAATCAATGAGCGCGTTTTAATTTTTAAACCATTGCTATAACGCTCAAAAATGTGCCTGAAGGAAATGTCCTGGTGTAGATGACCCCATTGGAATGCATGGGAATTTCAAACAATGGGCTCAGGTTAAACACTAGGGGAACAGTGCGTGTAGACCCAGCCATATACATGATAAGGTCAATATGAACTAAAGTCAATTACTGCAATTGTTTTTTTTCAAAGACAAATAGCCAATGGTCACTCTTTTTATGAAAAGACCATTTACTTTATTACTTCACAGTCATACATTTAGCAATCGCCAGCAATGACAGCCTTCATATCTTCCACAGCAGAGATCCACTTAAATGTATTTTGTTTCTGAAGTTTAGATGGAACCTGGAAATTCACTGAAAGATCATTCCAAGCAGATAAAGCTCCTGTGGGACTCATTACCACCACCATTGCAGATTTTCCATCAGTTAAATATACAAATAATGAGATATAATAATAGGATATAGTTTTTCTAAAGTTTAAATATTAGCTACTAGAATAGTCTTAATGACAGAAAATCACTGGATATTTGGTGGAGTGGAACCTTCTTATTTACTTCATCAGGTGCATATTCGATTTGCCAGGTCTAATAAATTAAGTGATAAAAAGTGGTTCAAATGAACATTTACCAGGTCACTTTTTTTTGCAGATCAAAACCTCAAACAGGCACCAGGATTATGGGGTGTAAATCCCCATCCTGTGACATCACAAGTATATTAGGAAGAATAGAACCCAATAAATGAATGAACTCCGCTCCATTAATCGTTCATTTATATCATTGCAGATAGGAATACTTAATCCACAACGTACATCAATATTAGAAGTGCTATTCCGACTGAATCCTGGTAGTTGGTTGGAGGTAACTCCGATAGTAGGAAGCTCATGTTTTCCATTTGGGGTGGGGGCTGTAATTAAATTGTTCATGGTCCTTTAAACAAATTATCTAGTTCACTGAATGAATCAGGGTCAATGGCAAAGTGTATGGATGTATGGAACAAACCCCAGCTGGTAGTGAAATGGATTTTTGGCAAGTTATTACTTTCAAATATTGATTCACCTATCAATATTAGCTGCTCGCCTCACTAATTTTTAAAGTAGAAAGTCTATACAATTTTTACATACAATGCCTGCCAGTAACATCAATGTGAGTATGTATGCATGCTGCGTAAGGCAGAGCACGCATGTTTAAGTTTTAAGGGACTAATCAATTGAAGATAAGTAAAAGCCATTCATAAAAATATTATAAATAAAGAGAAAATATTAGGTAGATGTTAACCTAAACGTATTGATCCTTGATTACATTTAACAAGATTACCAGAGATGTAGGATCACTAATGTGGCATATTCTGAGCATCAAATGCTACAACAGTAATTATTGCAAATTAAGTATGAGTAGCAATAGCATGACTTAATTAATATAAAATAAGAAATGCCAATACTGTTTTTTAACCTTATTGACCCTAGCCCAAAGAGAGCTTGCAGCATAATGGACTTATCATAGATATACAGATATGCAGAGGATGGCCAGTTTGGGTAGAAATACAGACAGATGTACGAAGAGGGTTTTCAGCGGCCCTCCTCATTACCACTGTCACTGTTGTACGAAAATCGGGAAGAGGAGATGTTCTACCCTTGGCTTACTATTCCTGGATCTGCAATAGATGATGTGCTCTTTCAGAAGATAAGGAAGACAGTAGATAAAGAATTTCCTCTGCTGACTCCATTTACAATATTGAGCAACCAGTAAACTTACACTTGCTGATGGTTGCATACTGGCAGAGTTCTGGGGGATCCTGATGTAAATGTGGGGTTTCAATGTAAAGGAAGGGCTTTGATGAAACGGGAGGCTCCTGATGTTTCTGATGTGAAGTCAGGGACTCTGAGGGCTTGGATGCAAAGTAGGGAGTCTGATGTGAAAAGGGAGACCAGATGTGAAGGTGGGGTTCTTGTGTAAAGAAAGGTCTAGATAATAAAGGGGGTTTTAAATGTGGAGGGATGAACTCCGATATAAAGGGGCACTCCTGATGTGAAGGAGCTTGTCCTAAATGGTAGAAGACTTGTACAGGACTAAGAGGACTAATAGTCACCTATATTAAAAGTTTTTGACAATTACATTTTTTGCCATATGCAACCCCAAGTAAAAAGATTTAACACAGAGATCGTCATTCAAACCTCTAATCACTGAATATTTTTCATGGTTATACCTTTAGATGAAATCTGCACTGAGAAAGTAGAAGGACTGCCTCTGCTGACCTTCTGATAATTCCAGTTCCCTGGCTGTCATATTGATCAAGTATCTTCAGTAGGTTTGGAGTCACTGACCCAAAATAAGTGAGTATATAGGAACCTATGAATCCCCTCCTCCTTTTTCCTTGTCTGTGTCTTTGTTCTGGGCCAGTAACTTAGAAAATATCAGAGCAATTGGATGACAGCTAGCCAACCAGCATTTTCTCATGATAGCGCTCGTATATCTCCTGGTTTCCTTATAAGAGACAGATTTGTAGCGATGTGCATAAAAATGATGTACAACTTCACTACATCATACATTTGGTTCGTGTCTCTTCTACAATAAGAACAGTTTTTCTCCCAGCTGGGAGGAAACATAAATATTTTATACTAGATTTTTGAAGGTGTCAGCTTCTAAAAGGTCTGGAAATTAGCAGCCTAATTGGCTGCAGTGGTGTTCATCATATCAAATACTCTGATAGAAAGTAAGCTGAATTCTACAGAACCAGGAACATTGATATGGGTATAAATGGTACCCATTTACTAAATTGTTTAGGGAACTGCTGCTAAATTTTCTTTCTTGCACAGTCTTTTTTAAATAATATTTAAAGTAAAACATAATTCTGGATGTAAAATGTGAACTAGCAAAGGGTTCTTCTTATCTTTTGACTTTAGGATTTAGGATAGGCTCAGGGCCAATATCAGACGAGAATCTGGCGTGTGTACAGCGCTCGTTGTTCATCTTCTGAACGACAGTCCTTACAGATCCACGGATGATGGACGACGAACGATCGTAATGGAAGTGAAGGGGGAGAGAGCGCAGCGGGGGGGCGCTACGTCGTTCTCCCCCTCCCCTCTCCATAGAGAAGAATGGTGCTGTATGTACAGAGCTTGTTCATGCATCGTGCAGTGCTTAGTTGCTGGAAGGGATCATGAAAGATCCTTTCCAACGACAATTATTGCGCGTGTGTGTCTAAGACAGTAATATGCTTTATCATGGTGGTGCTATTACATCGTTATTTGTTCAAAGTGGGACTATAGTTCTGGTTGAATGGAGGACAATTGAATGCTAGACACTACAAGCAGCATATAAGAACGCATGGTCTACCATGAATGCCTGCAGGCTCTCCTGCAGGTGCCGCTTACTTTTTGCTATCGCTTATCATTAGTTTCAATGACAAGTTTCAGTGACAACCATGGTGACTGGCATAGGGTGCATAAGCCCCATGATAGCCTGCTAACCAATCCATGTGAACCTGTCCAAAGTAGAAAAGCCTGCACCTTGCCAGCATATTGTAGAGAAGGATTCTTGCACTCTTTGTAAGCAGTGGTCTTTACAGATGTCCAACACCCCCCTAGCTGAGTGAGGAATCAGCAGGAAGGAAAAGCTTAGCAGATTGAAAAGTTATAAGCCTAAAACTTTATACACACATGAGATGATTCTCACCTGATATGAACGGTCAGGATAGTCTTAGGTGAGAATCTGACATTGTTCATAGATCAGTCCCAAACACAAAACAAATCAATGAAGAAGTCCACAGTGGGGTGCAACTTGCTCATTCTCCCCCTTTCCCTCTACATAGCACTGAACAGCACTTAATGTAAAGTTTTCTTTTCTTGATATGTCAGTCTTTTGAAAATCGTTCAAAAATTGTACATGTGTACACGACCTTACTCAGAAGGGGATGTTAGACCACTGCAGGGAGACCACTGCTTATGTACGAGTGCAAGGGACTTTCCTACAGCATGCTGCAGGACACATGCATGTAACATGAACCGATAATGTTTTTTCCTGCACCTGGTATGTATTTAGCCAATTAGCTCCTTTAATCTGAAGATTCACCTGGGCATGAATTATCCTATAGATGGGCAGCAGGTAGGAAATCCTGATTATCTACAAACTATCTTTGCAGGTAAGCAGATTCCTGCAAACCTACCTGATGTAGGTCATATCTCTGCCCTAACAAAATGACTCATCTCTTCCTTCAAGCAAGAGATTTCCCCCCAAATATAAAGCTTAAATATAAAGACTTCTAACATACAGCACAAACTATATTGTAGAAAGTTAAGGAGCTGGGGCTCTGCTGTTGCTAAGCTACAACCGCTGGAATACTCAATACAAGAGAAAGACTATAGTTTTTAAATTGGTATCAAATCATTTTACATTTAAAAAAAGAAAATTGTAGTCTTGACATATCGTAATTAATAACCCTTATTAACTATGTTTTATTATTGGTCTACTATATCTATTAGAACCAGCTGTGGCCCTGAAGCTGATGAGGGCCCACATATTCCAGGATTCTGTGCCATTGTAGATGAAAAAATCTGTTCGCCTCTCCTTATTTATGGCAATGTGCTCTTGCAATTTCTCAATCTACAAGTTGATTAGATAGAGATATATCTAAAGCAACCTTGCTTGATCTTTTTAACATAGGAGAACCTTTAAAATTAACTTGCATGTCTTTAACAAACCCCTTCTATAATTCCTGTATACACAGCTTACAGTATTTTAGTGTGGTGGTCAGTAGGAAGAATGCCTCATACATTGTTGGCCAGTGGGAAGAATGTCACCCTTACAGATAGCCAAAAAGGAAACTAACGTGAGATGCACAAATTGCTCATTGCTCAACGACCCCCTGGAAATCTATGGAGGAACCCTGGTTGAGAATTACTAGTTTAAAGTGTCTGACCATGATTCATGTCCAACCAAATACAAAGCTCTGCCTGTTTGCTAACCTTTTCATTAGTATCCCATTAGGGAAATTACAGTAGGTGGTTTTGATAAAAAGGAATTGGACTGTGTAAAAGAAAGCTGGAAATTCCGTTGTCACTATTGCAATCAGTGACCAAAGCACTATAAATTATTACATGGGGTATCTGGCCTGCAATGGATATCTGAACTATAGAAAAATAATAAAATCATTCTTAGCTTTTTCATTGAAACCGTACAATGGGTAATCATGATGTGCAAAGTACAAAGCATTATATATATCAGTATATCAGAGCTTGTGAATTTGATGAAAGAAGTATTCTGATTGGTTGCTGTGTACTGTCCTTTATATATTGACCATTCCAGCACATCAATGCCTTAGAACAATAAATAAAATCAAATAAGTATTTGCTAGATTTGGAGTCAGGGGTTCAACAAAAATCTAAAATCTTTGAAATTTCTAGAGCTAATGAAAACAACCTTTTGTAAACATTCACAATGCAAAATAGTGACCGCTATGCAATGGTATATGACAGTCTTTCCCAACCAAGAGGAACCCTTGAAATTACTTTCTGATTTCAGAGAACCCCAGCTATATTTACTACATCCACAGCTCACAGAACATTGGTGTTGTGGCCAGTATGATAAATGATTCTTACATTCCTAATAGGAAAAATGTTACCCTTACATATCACTGGTATGGGGGGTAACTGACCTGAGAAGTGCTCATTGCTCATGGAACCCCTAGAATCTCTGGAGGAACCCTGGTTGAGAAACACTCATATATGACAGTTTCAGAGAACACATACACTGGGTATGTCTGTATAGTTTCCCCTCCATTCAGGTCATTTTTTGTCTAGTAGCAGTTAGTCACATTGAACTGGACTTGTTCTTGTAATGTTAAACACATTTGTCAGCCCATTCAAGCTGCTTCTTCAGTTCTGTATTGTAGAAGCAGCTTGGAAAGGTGCAAAATGTCTTCAAAATACAAGAACAAGTCCAGTTCAATGTGATTAACTACTACTAGACATACTTTTGGTGAGGGTCTGCTTGGTACATATATGACATTATCTTCAACCTTCCTCCTAGATTGTAAGCTCTTCAGGACAGAGTCCTCTCCTCCTCCTGTATCATTGTCTGTATCTGTCTGTCATTTGCAACCTCTATTTAATGTACAGTGATTGGCAGACCCCAATAAATTATTATTATTATTATTATTCATATTATTATTAATAATATTATTAATAATAATAATAATAATAATAGGTTCTGAAAAAACTACAATCTCTACTATTCATACTAATAACTATTACTAACAGATAATAATTATATAATAAAATTAATTTATCTCCCAACGATATACTAGTGCTAATTTTACTCACAATATTTCATTATAAAACAAGACTATTGATATAGCAAAAAATGAAAAGAAAAAATACTACTACCACCATACAGTATGCACAAGAGAAATAATAACTAGTTTGATATCTGTTGGGTAAAGGTCTTCAAAGTGCATGCATGACATGTTCTTCAGCTTGTAGGATTCAAATAGTCCCCAGTGCAAGCAGATAATAATAATTCCAACAATATGAAACTTCCAAATACCTCTACCTTTATTATTATTATTATTATTATTTACTTCTACTAATAGTAGTAATGATACAACAATCACTACCACTACTAATATTAATACATACAAGTATATGGTCTATTTATAAAGAAGGAATCTGAAATTTTCTCAAACATTCCTTGGTGGGAATCTTTCAGGTTCATTGTGTTTCAATGGTAGTACAGTAATTGATTACCACCGGGCAATGTCAGGTTCTCTGTATTATAAATAGAGCCCTAGGAGTATTTATAATAATAATAATGTATCAATATATCTAACCATCATGAAGAATAACATACCAATAACATAACAATGACATATGACTATGGTAGGGATATTGGATTGTGAGCCACTTCGAGGGACAGTTAGGGACACAACTATGGACTTTGTACAGTGCTGTGTATTATGATGGCGCTACATAAATACTGTGTAATAATATTAATAATAAAAAATAATGAGATTTTTACAATAATGACCAATAGAACTAAAGTAATAACTAACACTTCTAATAATATTCATAGTAGTAATAATGATTGTTGTTGTTGTTCCTTATAATATGACTTCTAAAAATACCAATAATAATTGTACAACTCCGACTAATAAAAGAGTAAATATAATAAAAAAAACCTTATAACATGTTCAATAACAATATTACTGAGTATTATTATTACCAATAATTATATTACAAATATGGCTAATAATAATATGCTAAATAAACAAATAACAATACAAAAATGACTAATAATAACAGAATGATGAATAAACAAATAACAATACAAAGGTAACTAATAATAATAAAATGATAAACAAATAACACTTCAAAGACGACTAATAATAAAATGATCAACAAAAACAAATAACAATACAAAGGTAACTAATAATAATAAAATGATAAACAAATAACACTTCAAAGACGACTAATAATAAAATGATCAACAAATACCAATACAAAGATTAAAAATAATAATAATAAATAATATTACATACACACAATAAATACATACCCATACAAAGCATATATGTATGTATAAAGAACCTTTTTCTCATTGTCATAGTAGATCCAGATAGTAAACTACTACACACAAGAACAAGTGCCAGCTCCTTAGCAGTAAATAACTCAGTATATGACAACATCAGAGACCTCTAGTGATGGCCAATAATTGTATCTTTCATATACTTTCTCCAAATGCAAACACTGAATGAGCCCAAATATCTGTGACCGGTCAGTGTGCCCTCTATGATATCCTGCCTCTGTACCGGTCAGCAAACTTTGGTGCTGATCACAGCAGCATCAGCAAGCAATGTACACAAACTGATACACCTTGATGCATGCAGAAACCTCTAAGTTTGCCAGGCATTGGAAGTGACAGGTAGGACTGGATCCATGCCAAGGGATGTTTGCCCATTCAGCTCACCTTAGTTGGTCCTCTGCATCCTGCCAGTCGTGCAATGCTTGCCCTGTGGGTGATGGTGGCACCAAGGACTGGATGTACCTATCCTGGAGGCGGCACCTTCCATTCACAGACAAAGGAGACCAGGAGGAGGAGGATGATGCCAGCAAAATGATCTCCAACTGGGATTGTGGCAGCACTGAGGATCCTAGCAAGCTGCGAACATTTCCCTGCCGCCCAAAGGATGCAAAGAGAGAGAGAGAGAGAAGGAGAGAGAGAGGGAGAGAGGGAGAGAGAGAGAGAGAGAGAGAGGAGCAGCTGCAGCGTATCAGATGATTCTACTCATCCCTGGAATCGTGCAGCATCCCCTGCCTGCATCATCCCAGCGCACCGTGCGGGATTCATGTACCACAGCGTCCTCTGCTGCTAGTACTGCGGTACTGCACTCAACACCTTTCCCTGAGAGTGGCCCTGATTTATTAAAGCTCTCCAAAGCTGGAGAAGATACACTTTTACCAGTGAAGCTGGGTAATCCACCAAACCTGGAATGTATTTCCTTAGAGTAGTTTGCTATTTGCTAGCAAATGTATCAATCTTGGACCAGATCCATTCCAGGTTTGCTGGATCACCCAACTTCACTGATAAAAGTGTATCCTCTCCAGCCTTGGAGAGCTTTAATAAATCATTATTTTTATTATTATTATTATTATTTTTATCTTTATTAATAATATTATTATTAATAAACAGGATTTATTTAGCGCCAACATATTACGCAGCGCTGTAAATTAAATAGGGGTTGCAAATGACAGACAAATACAGACAGTGACACAGGAGGAGGAGATGATCCTGCCCCCAAGAGCTTACAATCTAGTAAGTGGGGGAATTAGCACATAATAGGAAATAAGGCCCAGTGTGAGGACAAGTCAGTTCAGTTCATTACTTGCAGGAGAAAGGAGCCATTTATACGGCTTGTTCATTTGTGCTTAGTTTATATTATTCATGATTCCGTTCTTTTTCAAACAATGAAATTGTTTTCTTATTTCTTACTTACCCCCTCCTAGTGTGTGCTGCTTCCCCCACCTCTTAGATTGTAAGCTCTTCTGGACAGGGTCCTTTTCTCCACCTGTGTCACTATCTGTATCTGTCTGTCATTTCCAACCCCTATGAGATCTGCGAAATATATTGGCGCTATATAAATACTGATAATTATGAATAATAATAATACTATGTTATTGAGTATTTTAGCATGGCTGCAGTGCTCAAAAGTGTAACTTCATGTGATTCTTTTTGTTTTGTTTTTTATTTCCTTAGAGGAAGGAAGGGAGGAAGGTAAATTGCTTTTTGTTGCTGCCTGTGTCCCCAAAAAAGATATACAGGTATTCCCTGGGTTACATACGAGATAGGGACTGTAGGTTTGTTCTTAAGTTGAATTTGTATGTAAATTGGAACATGTACACTATTTTATTAAATGCAATTAGGACAGATGTTTGTCTCAACATTCTATTAGGCAGCGTGGTGTCAGTTACTGTATAAAATCCTCAAAAATCCTCACTGTGAGTTAATTACAATTGAAGAAAAAAAACTTTATAGGGTCTAGACATTCATTAACTTCTGAGCAAGCTGTGCTATGATATGCAAAAAGGAACAACTGCAGAGTATGCCTTGGTCATTAAAGAGTTAAAGAGCTTGCAGGAGAGCTCCATCTGGGCTGTGTTTAGCAAAAGATTTCTTTTTCAAGTCATGCAAACAGCTCCCCTCCTCCCTCCAAGCCTCTGTCCTGCACACGAGGGAGCAAGGAAGCCCCATTTGTATCTAGGAGTCATAGGAGTCAGTATGTCTGATGTCCTTAACCTCCCTAACCCGGGGACTACCTGTGGATTCCTTTTATGAAAGCAGGGATGACCTGCAGAGATCACCATTTTTCAGCAGGATTCAACACTTTTTGGAAGATCGCCCCTTTTATTGATGGTGTTTGCTTTATTTACAAAGTGGAAGTCAGCCTGATCATTACTTTATTGGTCACCATTAAAAATAGTGGGTTTGGAGTCTTTGTCCGTTTTCATTTTCCGGTTAGGATGATGTAACTGGTTATTTTATGAAGCAGAATTTAGTTTGCATCAACGATCCAAAAGGTATTTTATACTGTCATTGAAACCCACAGACTCTCATATAGTCCACATAGATTTCCTCTTACTTCCTGTTGTGGCTATGGGATAGGAAGTAATTCTCTCTAATAAAGGCCATTTAAGACTTGTGGTTGACAGCAGTGTTCTTCCATCGCTCAGCCGCACTCCTAACCGTTCCAATGCATCTGATTGGCTGTACAATAGCTTTTTCTCCTCTGGAAAAAGAATGGTACCTTCACTAACTTCAACTGAACTGAATGTCACTCAACTGCAGGACAAAGCGGTGCCAAAGATCCATTCCAGGTTTGCTGGATCACCCAGCTTCACTAATGAAAGTTTATCCTGTCCTGCCTGGAGGGCTTTAATAAATCAGGCCCAGAGTCTCTGTATATTCATTATTTGGGCTGATATTCTGTTTATTTCTTATAGTGTAAACTAAAAAAAAGAATACAAAACAAATTCTTCATCTGTTTAAAATGTCATTGAGCTCCATAAAGCCAAAATTTTACACATCTTGTATTATTGTGTTTGTTCCAGAGCATGTAAACCAGTTTTGTCTTCAAAGAACTAATTAAAAATCTCAGAGCTTTAACAAAGACCCGGTATTAGTGCTGTCTAATACTTCCACACGCTGGGGTTGATTTCTTTATTAAGTAGTAAATATTCATTTAGTGAATAAGACAAAGCTGTGTCCACTTTAAATACCAAATATATGTGCATGCAAATGTTCACTTATTTACTAAACCTGTAGAACATAAACATTCTCTATTCCTTTATAAACATCCCTAGCAGTTCATTTCTTTCCAGTTTTATATGTCTAAAAGCGGTACATTGTTTTTCATGAAAATTTATTTTACAGTATAATTAAATAGTATGAGTATAATAAAGTTTGAAACACAAAATTATGTAAAAACAATAAATTGAATAAAATAAAAAATCTATATGTTTTTAAAAAATCTAATGTATTGCTTTCAATACAGTTATTTTGTATTGAATGCAATACAAATCGATTTTGAATTTCACGCCCCGCCGGCAACGTACACACCCACCAACGTCACCGGGGAACTCCCCGGTGACTCATGGGATGCAGAAGCCGGCCGGAGGAAGAAGGAGGAGGGCAGAGATTGTGACAATGGATGACAGGGGAACGCGGATCAGGTAAGCGATGTATTTACTAACCTTCCCATAGGTTTACATATCCCGAGTGTGACTCGGGGTTATCGCTTTCAGCAACTTTTTTCTACCCCGAGTCACACTCGGGGTTACCGCTAGGAAGGTTAATCTGTCTCAATGGCCTCGGAAAGAGCAGGCGGTATCTTAACCAGTGAACTATTGGGTTTTGTTTAGCAAATAAATAAAGAATGCTGATCTAGGAAAGAGAATGATCACTTATAGGTGAAACTGTGTTTGCATTGAATACCTAATTATGAATTACAGTTGCTTACATTTTTAGGTTTAGGTTTATTGGGAAGTAGTCACATTTGCATTGCACTCAATCCAGTAAAAGCCAACAATCATTATATATTATATATATATATATATATATATATATATATATATATATATATACGAAGGGGTGCTAAGAAGTTCCTGGCTTTGCCCCCTTCCAGATGAAATAGAAAAATGGGGGCATATGACAGCCCAACATCTTGGTATGTCTCTGTGCAAATATCAGGTCTTTGCGATTCTTAAAACTGTTTTTTCTTTTAGTGAGAAGGTGTGGTGGCAGAGGCTCAAGCAAGTTTCACGTCGTTGGAGTTACGGGCCGTCATAAAGTTTTTGTTTCTCCAGGGAAAGTCAGCAAAGGACATTCACACTGAGATGTCACAAACATTGGGGCAGAAGTGTCCTTCCTACAGCACTGTCAAAACCTGGATATCTTGTCTCAAGACTGGGCATTTCACCGTTGAAGCCCTGCAGTGGGCGCCCCCCAACCTCAACTTACCCGGAAACCTGCGATGCTGCCCATGAGCTGATTATTAAGGACCTGCGAATATCCGAAAAAAAAGATAGCCCAGATACTTGACATCCCATGGGAGCGTGTTGGGTTTGTTATCACCCCTATCCTAGACATGCACAAGCTTTCAGCGAAGTCGTGCCGAAATGTTTGAACAGTGATCAGAAGAAGGAACGAGTTGAAGCATCCAAAGCCGCTTTGGCCCATTATGAAGCTGCACAGGACTTTTTGACTAGTTTAGTGACCCAGGATGAAACCTGGCTCCACATCTATGATCCTGAAACCAAGGAACAGTCAAAGGAATGGCGCCACAGCGGGTCCTCGCGGAAGAAGTTCTGAACCCAGAAAACGGCCAAAAAAGTCATGGCGTTCGTTTTCTGGGACAAAGACGGTATTCTGTTGGTGGACTACCTACCTCAGGGCTCTAGTATCACCGGACAGTATTATGCTAACCTCCTGGACCAGCTGAAAGAAGATATTAAGAGGAAATGCCGTGGAAAGTTGACCAAATGGATCCTTTTTTTGCAGGACAATGCACCTGCGCACACGTCCAACCTTGTGGCTGCCAAATTGAACACCCCGGGTTTCCAATTGGTCCACCAACCCCCCTTATCTGGTCCCAAATTTGAAGAAACACCTGAAGGGGCAATGTTTTGAGGACATTTCTGATGTCAAAGATGCTGCTGAGAGTTGGTTTGCCGCCCAACCAAAGGGCTTTTATTTGAATGGGCATCAGTCTCAGGAGGGAATATGTTGAAAAAATCTGTTATTTCTTAACTCTGGCTCTCTTCTTTCTGGGCAAAGCCAGGAACTTCTCAGCACCCCCTCGTATTATTGCAGAACTGATACAATAGGCTGGTTTATTAAAGCTTTTCCAGACTGTAAAAGATACACTTTCATCAGTGAACCTGGAATGAATCTGGTCCAGGATTGAAAATATTTGCTAACAAATAGCAAATGACTTTTATAAAGTACACTTCAGTGTTTCTGGCTCACCAATGAAAGTGTATCTTCTCCAGTCTTGTAAAGCTTTAGTGCTGCTCTCTGCATTTTTACAATGTAAATATAGGGTGCCAGGGTGATGGTTCATGATAGTTTGCATTCCCAGTGGAGTCCTCAGGCTTTTAGGATTAAGTAAAACCCCAGACATCAGATGGACGTTAGATGACAATCTTTTGTAAACATTTCCAGTGACAGATGAACAAATGAGCGCTGTACACACAGTTCTGTTCAATGAAGAGGGGGATAGTGGAAGACAAGCATGCCACATTCAGCTGTGCTCTTCTCTATTGAAATTGAACAGCAATCTTTCCTGGTGACTGGTCCTTCATTGATTTGTCACTGCGGATTGATGAACAACATTGGGGTCCCATTGTACACATGATGGATCTCATGTGTTTGCAGCTTAAGGCTGCGTGTCCTGCAACCTTGAAAAGATATAACATCGTGTGGCCAAGAAAGGTAATACAAGAAACAGCTTTAGACTGGAAGTGCATATTGCAGCCAGAGCTGTTTTTTTTCTAACACTGCCCAGAAAAATTAAAATACTGAAATAAAAAAAAGCTAAAGTTGAGATTTAAAAGGCTGAGCAGCCAAGTGCTAAATGAGAATGCTTGTGAGACAGATCCACACAGTGAGTAGCTGTATGCACTTAGACAGCAATTGTGATGTTTGACTACATCGACTTTTATTATGTTCATTCTGACCCCTGAAATTTTTTGCAACTTCCTTGATCATACAGAGGAATGCCCACAAAATAATAATGAAAATAATAAAAATTGAATTATTGATTGCAGATTATTGCTTTATCTGAAAATGATGGTGCTTGAATGTGAATGAACCAGTGAATGACTGAAGTAATGAATGAATACAGAATATTGAGTATCCCTGAATGAAACTGTGCCAGATGTGTCACTGTGGCACAATGCAAAGCGCAAACATTAAAGACTGTAAATTGCTTTATGTCTTCCAGGCTGCTTAAAATTCAGAAGTGCGGGATATAAAAGAAACCTGCTGTGAGACTAATATGCTTGTCACTTTCTGATCTCTCCACTTATATGTGTTTTGTTCAGAAACAGCTTCTTCACCGGTTCATCAAACTGAAGTTGTAAATAACATTGTGCAACTCACTTTGTTAACACTTCAGAACCATCTCCTCCAGCATCACCTGCTGCTCATTCATGGCTCCTGGGTATGGATATTGGGGTTAATTGCTTGTGACAGCTAAATTGAGGAGGAACGCAGATAAGATGCAATAGGTTTTCTCATCTGATGGCCTGTGTTTGAGATCCTTCTTCCTGTGCTGAGTCAGAAGACAAAATTACCAATTTCACCTATCTTATAGGATAACCATTCTTTCTTTGTCCCTCCTACTAACATGGAAGAACTTCTTTAGGTATGATTTGTAGATGTGGGGAATATAAACTGAAACAATAAAGCACAATAACTCAACATTATTATAAATATTTAATATGGAAATAAAGGTAACCAATGCAAAAGACCAAAGTTCATAAGTGCAATCTAAGGTAATGAATAATTATTTTTATCTAGCTATACATCAGCTTAAAAAGGTTGATGCTAAGTACCAGCATTGGGCAACTGCTATAGACTCCAGAATCACAATTAGTAACCAATTATAGTGCTGGACCTATAGAAAAGTATTTACATTACTCCAACTTTATGTTAGAATCTGCCTTTAAATTATTGCATTGCTTGTTTTCAAAGATAATGTTGCTACCTAGAGGCACTATTTAAATTCTTTATTTTATTTGTTATGATTAAAACCTTTATTGTCTGTTTGAAGGAGTAAAAAACATTTGTGCCAGTCCCTATGCAACAAAACCTAGGCATACAATAATTGGATATTCCCACTATCACAATAGGTTACAATGTAAGTTGCATAGAGATATAAGCAGAAAAGGTATGACTTCTACTCAGATCAGAGGTGGGTATTTTTTATGCATATAATTAGATCAAAGTTCCATGTAACAATTTGGGAGAAGCAGTGAGACAAATACAGGAGGTAAGAAACAATCTGCTTATTTTACCTTGAAGTGGCTAAACTAAAGAACGTCAACATGACACACTGACTTGCCTGAAAAGTTTCCTTGTTTTGGTGTGACTATTGTTTTCCTTTGAACAGTGAGGCTTTTTATGCAAAAATGGAAGCATTCCAAAACTTGGATACATCCCTTGCAATAACAAATATTACATTAATATGTTAAAAAGTGTAGGACTGTATTAATATAAGCAACCGAAGGTGGGAGATTGCTGACAAGTATAAGTATAACGTCAGTTAGTATGGTGCTACTGCCTTCATGAGCACTGTGTCCTATTCATTCAACCAACTGGGCCTGATTTATTAAACCTCCTCAAGACTGGAGAACATAAACTGTCATGGGAGAACCTGGGTGATCCAGCAAACCTGAATAGATCTGGTTCAAGACTAAAAACATTTGCCAAAAATACCAAATGATTTTAAGAAATCAAATCGCACATTTGATGGGTCACACAGGTTTTCCCAATATAGTATATCTTCTCCAGTTTTGGAGAGCTTTACTAAATCAGGCCCAATGTATCATATTTACTCAAATATTAAGTCCTAGAACTATACTGTAATTGAAACAGCTAATGGTTAATATGTAGGCTTTATTTTTCTCCCTTCCTTCCTTCTTCCCTTTCTTTCCTTTCCTTCCTTTCTTTCTTTCCTTCCAATTCTTCCATCCTCCCTTTCTTTCTTTCCCTTCCATCCTTCCTTTCTCCCTTCCCCCCCCCCCCCCCCCCATTTTCTTCCTGCTTTCTTTCCTCTCCTTTCCTTCCTTCCTCCCTCCCTTTCTTTTCTTCCTTCCTCCCTTTCCTTCCTTTCCTTCCTTCCTTCCTTCCTCTGCTTCCTTCTTTTTTTCACCCAGAAAAAAACACAATGACATGAACTTTAAAACTGCCACAGACTCCTGAAAGACGATAGCTTCACACCGGCTGCTGGATTCAACCAATCGTTATGATTGACGAACTGACATTCTTCATTGTTCATTGTATCCTGTACAAGGATGTTCATAAACAACGCTCATATTGTTAAATCAAGCAACAAATTACTACCTGTATCCCAGAATAACTTTCAGATGTGAATATGTTGAGTCTGATTTTCTCAGAGCCTTGAACAGCTTTAGACATTTAGAATTTAACACTGGATTTGTACACCTGATTATCACAGCCAAATCAGTATTAGCATTCATCTGGTATCTCTGCATAATTAAACAACAGCTTCATTACAAGCACAATTAAAAACATATTTTCAGAGTCGCCAGGGTAGAAGTAAAATATGAAAATAATATAGAGGGGAGAGCTTAGTATTTTGGCTTGCTGCCCAATCTATGGTCAGGAATAAAAGGAATATAAACTCTCACAAAGGAGTATATTGTTCTATAAAACTCATATAAGTGCACCCGTTTCTAGATCATTGACATTAAAGTATTAACATATTCGTAGGAAGCAATAAAGACACTATAAAACAAAGCCCCACTGACCTATGTAGCTGCATGCAGTGTGAAGTACTCCATTTTCAATGTCACAACAGACACTATAGGGCACATAGAGAAGAGAAAAAATGATAAAAGATGGCCAGTTCTTTGCTTTTCACATTTTTGAAAACAGATTTTTATGACTTTTCCAAATATACTAATCAGTTACTTCATATTTGGAAGTAACTGATTAGTGCCCCACTCATTTTCATTTCTGCCATGTGGCCTACTTTTCAAAAGTGGTATTCACTTCAGAGGTGGCAATCAGGGTATTTGAAACAATCTATTGCAGTCTTTGGTGTTCACCACTATCAAAGCGGTAAATAGTCCATCATGTTGATCACCACTTTATAGATGAGATGATGGTAGTAAAACTATCTACAAATAGTAGTTTATTCCTAGTGATCACTCATAAAAGTGACAAGCATGGCAGCAGATCACCACATGTGAATTAGGCGTGCAGGATAATAAAATTAATCCTGGACAATCAGCTCAGCATGACTGCCAGTTTTATAAATGACCCTTCAAGAAGTCAGTTTCATTCAAATTCAGCTTCAATTCAGTTTTAATTTCAACTTTTTACAACTTACACATCAGAGATTGCATAGCAGCTTATTTAGGAACCACTGTTTAACCAAATCAGTCTTCAGATCATGTTCATGTTCATGTTCATAACTCACAAGCCGTACTGAAATGCACAAAAAATCTATTACTTTCAAAAGAACTAATTTACAAAAAAAATATTTCATGTCCCCCTGAATGAGTCAAATCCTACTTTATGTCCCTCATATCTCTCCCAGACACTATAGATCACATTGCAGGGTTTCAGCAAGAGGCAGTGCTACCCATTCAGAAAGCAGTGAACATGACTAGGTATGGCAAGGTCCCAATGGACAAGCTACAGGCTTGGTATTTAGCAGTGACAATGCTAATAGCCAAACCCCCTGCAACATTTATTCATCTCATTGTACTGTAGGCAGACACAGCCTGCATGAGAGTTACAACTCAGCTCTGAATTCAGGAGCAGTGCAAAGTGAATAATGGGGAAGAGAGTTCTCTACATGGACCATTTATATATTTATACAGGGTGACCATATCCCCCTTATACGACTCTTCTCAAGGTAGAAAAGAATCGGTTCAGCTAATCTTAGTTTGGTTGCCCTTCTCTGCACTCTCCAATTCCCCAATGTCTTTTTTGTGAACTGGTGCCCAAAACTGGACTGCATATTCCAGGTGTGGTCTGACCAATGCTTTGTACAGGGGCAGGATTATGTGTCCATCTCTGCAGTCTATTCCTCTTTTAATACAAGAAAAAAACTTTAGATATATAGATAGATAAAAGCTTTAGATATTGCAGCTTGGCATTGCATGCTGGTATTAGGTCTATGATCTACCAGAACCCCCAGATCCTTTTCCATTTCTGACTTCCCCAAATGTATTCCCCCTAGACAGTATGAAGCATGCATGTTGTTAGCCCCCAAGTGCATAACTTTACATTTCTCAATATTAAATGTCATTTGCCACTTGGCTGACCAATCAAACTGTGCATCCAGGTCTGCTTGTAGATTATAGACATCTTGTATGGACCTAATTCCAGGTAATAAAGGTCCCAACACTGAACCCTGGGGTACCCTGGGTTAACCTTAGACCATTTAGAGTTTGAATAATTAATTACAACTCTCTGGATACGATCTTTAGGCCATTTTTTTATCCATTTACAGATTGACTTTTCTAAACCTATTGATCCTAACTTCATATTAACCATCTGTGAGGTACAGTGTCAATGCTTTAGCAAAGTACACTATATCAACTGCTATTACACTGTCTACCTGTTTACTTACTTCCTCATAAAGAGAGTAAATATGTAAATTTGTTTGACAACTTCTGTCTTTCTTGAAGCCATGCTGACTATCACTTAAAATATTATTTTTTAGCAGAAACGTCTCTATGTGCTTCTTTATCAAACTCTCTAAGCCCTTTCCAACTATGGACTTACGCCAATCCATTGGTACCATGCCAGTGACTAAAGAGTCTCTAAAAATGAGAAATATTGGCTTTTAAGGCAGTGGCATTGCTTTTATGAATTTGCACTTGAACTCTGCCATTTTCCTTTGTGTACACAGAGCCAAAAAAAGGTTATTAAATCTACCTTGTCTTTATCCCCAGTTACCAACCCAGAGACATCCTTTAAGGGGCCTACATGCTCAGATCTGATCTTTTTGCTATTAATATATTTTTAAAAAATGTTGGGGTTTGTCTTACTTTCCTTTGCAATCTGTCTTTCATTTTGAAGTTTTGCACATTTTATCTCTTTTTTTACAAATGTTGTTATATTGTTTATAGTTTTTAAAAAAATAAGGTGATCCTTCATTTTCATATTTTAGGAATATAAAAACATGCATTGGGTCAGATTTATTAAAGCTCTCCAAGACTGGGGAAGATGGACTATCATAGGAAAACCTGGGTGATCCAGCAAAATTGGAATGGACCTGGTCCAGGATTGAAAACCTTTGCCAACAAATACCAGACATTTTTTTAAGAAATCCAGGTTTGCTGGATTGACCAGGTTTACCCATATTAGTCTATCTTCTCCAATGAGATTTAATAAGCCAGGCCCATTTCATGTTGTGATAAGGTAGCCCATTCATTCTAAACAGACCAACACACTTTAATGGACCAAAAATTATATTTGTTACCTACCACTTGGCAGAACAATGCATTTTATGTGTTTTGGCAACTACCATGCAGTATGTTCAGGTATCATTCACAATGAATGGCATTGCAACACACACTGATGCATATTTCTGTAATGTGTGTTTTTCTGTCATTTTACTTTTATTTTATTTTTTACTGCTAGTAAAATATGAATAATTTTAATATAGGTGATGTAAAATGTTTTTTAAGGCTACTTTTTGTGCTCATTTACACAATTGCATTTACACATTTGATGTGCACCGCCACATGTCTTAAAGTTCTTTAAAATCTTTTTATAGCTGGGATTCCCTGATGGTGAATCTTTTAGGTCCTTGGGTTTTAATGGCAGTAAAAGATTCTCCACCAGAAAATGTTCCAGTGAATATCAGATTCACTAATTTATCCTTAGACCCCTTTGAGGCAGTATTTTTGATATGTAACTGAAACACATGTTAGTACATTGTTGCATGTTGCAGCACATGTCTGTTGACAAGATGCAATTTGATGCTATTCAGAATGAATAGAATGAATCACACCATAACACATAACACATCTCCATGTGCTAAAATAACAAGCATATCACTACTGCAGTAGTGTTAATGGCACCTAAGGGTTACAAAAAAGTAGTGTTAATGGCACCTAAGGGAAACTCCTTTAGGCTGCATTCACACCACAACACACTTTTTTTAGACTTTATTATCACCAAAATTACTAATGTGCTTGCAAAAAAAATCCCTGTTTCTTTACAATGTTTTTTTCCTTTATATTTTCTTTTGTAAGTTTTATTACTATTTTTGGAGAAACAAATAGTAAAAAAAAATGTCACCTAAAAAAATCAAAAGCAAATATATATTTGTGTTTCTTTTACTTTTTCAGTGTTTTTTGTAGTATTCGGTTAAAAAAAATCAAAAAGCAATAAAAAACACACAAAGCATCATGGGAAGGACCTATTTTCTTTTTTAATTCTCTTTTTCTTTTTTTTATAACACTTAGAGGACAATGAGTGTAAAGGGACAGTATTACTAAGTAGGTAACAGGGCAAAATCTTTTAAAACAGCAATAGTCACAATCATACATGGCAAATAGCATAAGGCAAATACATGAGCTTTATCAAATCTGAATCAAGACACAAACAAAAATATACAGGGCACAAAAAGGTTATGAGAAGAATTTCTTAAAGATATATTTATTTTCTCAATCTCACTATAATTTTGACAAAATCAATTTTCCAAAAAATCCCTAGCACCATGAATATCTCTGCAATGGCATACGGAAAGAAGGAATCTTTTATTTGCACCGTCTACAATCACTATATTCTGATTGCCTGTATAAAAAATGATTTTGTAGTCACATCTTCCACCAGAAGCAGGAGATTGAGATATCCATTTGGGTGAACTTTGAATAAGAAACACTGTAAAATTTGGATGAAATGGCGAATATGTCAGATTTTGCTGCTAAATGTTAAGTAGAACATTTTTTCATTGTGATCCTTCATTAGGTCCTGCCTTGATTAAACATTTAGGAAATAGCCCTGGCAGATCTGAAGTCCCGTGACAGATGCCAGTTCTAACATGTCTCTTCAAAGCAGCGGCCTGGAAAGTATTAGCTGCGTCAGGAGGTATTTGGGGAAAAGGACACTTAAAACTACACGAGAGCTCATCCAAGCAAAAGTATTGTTTGAACATTGAGATGATTGTGGCTTTGAAGGAAAAGATCAGTGGATTCCTAACATTCTTTCAAGGAAATAGTGACATTGGAAATGTTGTGTGACAATTCTATGAAGGGCAAATGAGAGCGCTCACTGATGGAGAGAAATGTCACAACTCAAGCCGTTTCTTTAAAGGAATTTCTTTGTAATGGAATTGGCTGAAGTCACCGCCTCTAATAGGCTATATAAAAAACACAACACTCACTTGCTTTTAAATAATTCAGAAATTTGTGCTGCAATTGAATGATTCCTAAAAATAACATCCATGCAGTATATCATGTATGATACACGATTGGGAAAGTAAGGATGAGTGAAACTGAGGGTTTTCAGTTCAACAAAATTTCAGTGGAAATTATTTTTTGCAAATTTCAACAGAAAATATAAAATTCAGGTGAACTGTGGACAATTTAGGGGTGCAATGCTTTAATTAGCTCCTGATAATTATGGAAGGGCCTCTCAACTATCCTGGACGTGTTCTAGTTCTACAAAAATAAACTCACATTTTTTTACTTAGAGAAAGAAAAAACAGACAGCAGAAAATGTAAAAAACATTATATATATATATATATATATATATATGAGAAACGGGTTAGAAGGAGAAAAGAGAGGGGCTTCGGGCTCTTGTTTTAAATTGTGTAGTGTTTCAAAAAGCAGATAAACAGTCTGGTGTCATACATCATCAGTACAATAGTGTGTTACATCACAAAAGACCATTATCCATATATATATTTATATATATATTTATATTATATATAAAATTTATAAAATACACAAAATATGAAAATAAAAAATACACAAATACTGGGGAAATAACTGAAAAGCTAATATATACTATATAACTATGAACAGTCTAGGAATCCCTAAAGACTTAACTATAGCATTTTGTCTTCCAATAATGGAAACCGTGTTTTAGGGGCTTGTAGGGCACCTTCATTAAAAACATGAATTGTTCATAAAAACATATTTCCAAAACCAAAACAATATAGCTGTGACATTGGAACATTGTGATGTCAGTGCAATCATCACAATCCCATCAGTTTTTGACACATTTCGCAGCTACCTCCTCTGCTTCCTCTGAAATACTCTTGATGGGGCAGCATGGCGGCTCAGAGGTTAGCACTCTGACCTTTGCAGCGCTAGGTTCCAAGTTCGAAACTCGGCTAGGACACTATCTGCATGGAGTTTGTATGTTCTCCCCATATTGGGTGGGTTTCCGCCGGGTACACCGGATTCCTCCCACATTCCAAAAACATGAAGCTTCCCACTAAAGTTGACCTTATACTGTATTAGGACATATGACTATGGCAGGGGCATTAGATTGTGAGCCCCTTTAAGAGACAGCTTGTGACATGACTAATATTAATATTAGGAAACATCCATCACACATAGTACTTCATAAATTATCTTGTAAAAAAAGGGATGTATCAAGCAAACCTTTCCTCTGGTTTGCACAGGAGCCACTCAGGCATACGACCCATCAGTGCCACTCACACATATATAGAGGAAGCCCCATTCCAACACTCCTCTCCCACAACAAAGACCACATCCTCTCTTATGCCTCCAATTTCCTACAGGTTTAAAATGCCAACACCATGTGTTCCTCCTCTATATAACTAAAACCCCAATATACAAAGTTATTGAGTGTCCAAAATATGTTTTTCATTGTTCTGGATCTAACACTGTTGCCAAGCCTATTGTGTGAAAACATATATATTGAAAGAGGAAAGAATGACTCTTTAAGGCAACAAAAGAAGATTAAAAAGTTGTTGTGGATTTCAACAAAATGGATTTCAATCTATACCAAGCTCAACTAAATTGTTAATAAATACATTAGTAATTCATACAATATTATCTCAATTATTTACGTAAAGCATAGATTTGATTTCGTTTCTGATGCGTTTCGCCATGCGGCTTCCTCAGGGGAGGGTAGAGACAAAACTGAGCAAATACTATAGAGGACAAAATAGAACAGTATCATGGTAATAAAATCAACTATACCTAAACTAACTATAACTCCACCTAAAACAAATAGAATACACAACTTCAGACCTTGAAACAGAATTTAGGAAGTAACAAGGACACAACATTTCTGTGAAGATCACTAGATTTTTCACTAGCCTAAAAAAAGAAAAACAAATCAGCCACCACATCCAAGGACTAATAGGCTGCAATGTTTTACATTAGTGGAGGTAGATCCAGACAAGAAGACCAATGGTATTACAACTTTCATTGGTGGTTGGATTATTATTATAAAAATAAAATGTTATATGGTTTGGTCTGCTAATCTACAGTATGAAGTATTGTAGACACTGGATGAACAGAGGTGCCAATTAGAGGTGTGGCTGATGTCAGATGGAGTAACATGAAGTTTAGCTGATGGTCTCCTGGGAACTCTATACGTTTACATTGTAAACTGGTGGCAGCAGTGTTGGACTGAGATACCTGACCTGCATGAAAAAAATGTGAGCAATGGACCATTTAAAAAATGTTTTTTGACCTTACAAAGTTTTCAGTTCTTGTTTTAGTAGCAGGACACAATATAAATGAATAGAGAGGAAAGAAAGAGGTTTGAGGCTCATAGGTTTTTCATGCAAAAAGTGAAGTGTATTGATTGATTATTCAGTACATCAAATACACATAAACATATATTGTTTTCGTCTGTGTCCTGTTACTAATTCACAGTGCAGAGTAGTTATACATACTATACAGTATGAATTTTGTCATAAATTATTACATATAACCATAAAACTATTTAAAAGGCTTTGCCGTGGCACGCAGTGATCTGACGCGTTTCGCCACGAAGGGCTTCCTTAGGGATAGATAGTGGTGCGTGCTTATCGGTCTGTCGTGTAAAAGGTCAGGGGTGGCATAACAAAAAAGCATTTTCAGATAAAAAATCCAAATAAATGCATCATAAATTACATACAGTTGTAGCATGATATACAGGCATACTCAGGACATAAAATATTAAACAATGATTTGTAAGTAATTAGTAAGTATGACTAAAGTCAAAAAATACCTCTAGCTATGCTCAGAGTGCTTGATTCACAGTAATTAATTCAGACAGTAATTAAGGAGGCATAAAATGCTAATGTTTAAACAAAGAAGCATATATGGATATAAGGTAGTATTGTTACTCACGTACCCGAAGTTAGGAACATGCCCCACGGGGGGGTTGTATATATGTAGTTGCTGCTGATGATAATGCTGAGTATGAATCATGGAGTATGATTAGGTATATATATATGAAAGGGGGTATTTTCAAAGAATAGCAATAGTTACAACAATACATACCTAAGGTTTGAAGTAGTAATTTATACTCGTTAGAAGTTTTAGCACAATTTACAAATATTTCATGGGTGCGGTGAAGGTTGGTCCCTGCATCCATCGTCCAATGTAATAAATAGATGAGGAGAAGGGTCTCTTCCTTAGAACTGTGAGTTGAAAGAGAGAACCCTTCTATAAATTACATCATTCAAAGTCTATTGGTAGATATAATAAATCTATAGAGGTTAATTCAATATTTTAAGGTAAATGAGGGTTTACCTTTTGAATATGGGTTGAGTCACTTGTCAGAGTCAGACTGTTTGAATCTGGATATGATAGATCAAATCTCTTGGTGGTAATGTAGTGAATCAGATGGAAAAGTGTCTTCCTAAAGATGAGTAAGTATAACAGATTTAGCATATAAAAGTATTTGAGAATATGTATATATATAAATACTTACCGGTACTAAACTTCTGTAATACCATGGATATATTTAATATATACATATTATCAAATACTTTCATATACTAAATTTTCTTCGTGTTCCAGCTTCTGCCTACATCACCCTATCTTGGACTGCACAGATGGGAAATTGGGTGATGTAGTCTGTTTTTTTTTCCCCATTAAAGAAAAAGCTCCTTCTGCACAGAAGGAGAAAACCGAACCATCCTGGGTGCGTGAAATGGGTATCCCAGAAGGCCCTGTGCTCCCATTCTGTCATTATTGCTGCAACTTTTTACTTTTTTATCTGAACAGAGTCTACTTCTTTGGTAAATCTCAATCACTTTTGTATAGATTGCTTCTGCATGTGGTACTTATTTTTCACAAATGTAATAATACTATAAACAACATAAAGCTGTCTCAGTTCCTCTTATATGACAAGCTACGTGTAAGAAAATTTGAATTTTTAGCACTCCTGTGTGGCTGCTCACATTGCATTAGTGATTTGCAAATAATTTGTCCATTCCAACTTTTTAATCACCCTGAAAACTGTCAAATTATAATCCCTTAGATCCCGGTTCATTTTCCCACTGGAACCTGAAACCATCTGATCTTCTTATTATTAAGTCATTTTGATGTTATGTCCTGCAGTAATATTAAGTTTGCTTTACTTCTGATTTCAGATTTACCATTTCATAGACTCCCTGCATATGCCTCGTATATTACTGAATTATTGTTTGCTGCTACTAAATTTAATGCAGCTGACATGCTAAACAAAGGGACAGAAAGGCTTAATACATTGTTATGGCATTTGTAATTAATAATAAATTTCCAATCTTTTTAAAACTGGATTTAGGCTTATTGAAAAGACAAAACATATGTCAGCTCTGTATTTTAATACATTTATATTTTAAATGGAAGCCGTTTAATTGGACTTAGTTTCAGCTCTCTGTTAACCCTGTACAGCAAATCGCAAAGAGCAGTAAAATGATCCAGTCGGTTTTGCTGCAGCGCTAACAATGGGCATTCTTATAGGGGGCGAGAGCAAATTGAAAGAGGGATGAGCTATAGGCTGCTGCTTCTCCTTTCCCTATCAAATGGCATGCTGGCCAGGGGACGAGATTTGCAAGTTTTATGGCAGAGGAAAACTGTGTCTCTTACCCTGCAGGATACAGTTTGTGGTAGACCTGAGTAAATCTAGAACTAGATTGATAAAAAATAAAAAAAAACAAAAAAAACAAAGGAACATTCTTCTTTCTCTCCCATTCACAGAAAGGCCTTAAGGTTTGAGCAGCCTGTGGGCCCAGATTGGAGACCCAGGACTGGGTCTTAGGCTGAGTACACGCGTGCAATAATTGTCAGTGGAAATGATCTTTCAGGATTCTTTCCAGCGACAAAAGACTGAACGATTCATGAATGAGGGCGACATTACATCGTCATTCTGGTCTATGGAGAGGGGAGTTTGTCGTTCGTGCATCTGCCAGGATGGATCCATGAATGACGAACCGCGAAGGCAGTACACACGCCTGATTCTTGCCTGATATCAGCCGTGTGGCGATTATCGAACGAGAATTATCTGACATGTGTACAGAGCCTTAAGTGTATCTCCCCTCCGTGTGAGCCTCATTAATTTATGTTGCATTAAGACAACCCAATTATTTTCAAAGCCTGCCAATGCACCATAACACATCAAAAACAGGAAAAGCAATTCTCTCCTTATGCACTGCACCCGTCTATGCACGGCAATGTGCAGTTAGATGTGAGTAAGTTGTGTTTGGATGACATTCAATATAAATGGTACTGCAACACATTGCACTACCAAGTGTGTATTGTGTTCCTGAACAATGCAGATTGTATGTTTACACAAAAGGTGGATTTTTTAAATTACTCTGTAAAAGTTATTTTATAACCCATATCTAGTCACTAGTAGAGATGGTCAATGAAATGCAAAAAAGATTCAACTTTTGTATGCAAACTGCACAGAGTTGAATATGAGCCAATCAAACTCAGTTTCAGAGTTAGGATCAATTCAAGTCAATGGTATTTGCCATTTTTCGGCCATCTCATTAGCCATCTCAAGCCAGTAGCCATTAGTATTGCATAGTAAACTTTCTTTATCATTAGATAGCACCCAGCAGGTGAGATGAAGATACTGCTTACACACTGAATACAGCCCAAGATGTGACAATAATAAATATGTTCATGTTTTTTAAGGGGAGCTGGCATTCCGAGAACATTTCCCCATTGCAGTAACAGTATAACAGTATGTTATTATATTTCATAATAAAGATAATGAGGTTGTAGCATTGTGATTATAAGGCAAGAAAAGAACATTGGCTGCTGGGTTTATTAATAAGATTAAGTAGTTCTTGTGCTTGGCTAGTCCCAGAGGTGGATTTTTCACACTCCAGTTCTCAGACCAATTTGTAGCAGCTTCCTTCCAGTACAAAGCTGAACTATCCAGTGGTAAATGCTCCATATAGTACATATATATCAAAAGGAATGACATTCACTTCCCAGATCCCCTGCAATTTTGAGTGCATTTAGTTATTGCCTGTGCCACTTCATCAAGCCCAATCCATTTTGTTCCACTACAATCAAATGTGACATGAACTAGTCTATTTGAAAGCACAGCAATTTATATAGGTCCTTGTCTTGTTTTATTTGTCTTGCAAAGTTGGAGAAATGAACAACATAAACCCAATTCTAAAGTTATTACATTTATCTGCATTATTAGAATACACTTAACTTTATATTTAAAAGCTAAGTGCGGAAAAAACTTTTTTGTTGAAAGAATGGAACTTCTGTATTTGTATTTGCAGTCTATTTCCCTATGGGGAGATTGTTTCACCCTATCTTTTTAGTTGGTGTGTTACAAGGAGAGGAAGTAAAGTGAAATCTGTGAAGTCTTTTAATAATAAATCAAAAATAATATAAAAAAAAAGTGATATGCATATACTGCACCTGGTTGCAATTATGGTTGCTTGGCTGTCATGCCATTCATAAAGTTTCAGTAACTTTTCAGTTTTTGACCCAGATCAAGCATGCACACCAGGAGTTCTGAATGCATTGAGACTTGACAAGGAGCACAGTTGTTTTGAGACTTTCTGAGTTGCTCAGAAAGTACAATCATCTTGCACAATGCCAAAATGCACAAACATTCTGTACAATATTATGATTACACTATATAGCTTTTTGTAAATGGGCTTTAATAACATAAGGTTGTCAGATGATATATTTTTAAAACTAATTATCTATAGGTTTGTCCACTATGACCAGAAAGTACAGTATGCAAAAGACTAGAATATTTTTTCCATGTGCTTCCCTTGTGTAATCCTACCTTCAATTTATACTAATTGTACTTCAATCTTCAATCTTCTTTTATCAGTTTTAAAGGTAATATGAAATCCCCCACTCTCACCCTCAATGCTGCTGAGGTAGCTCTGCCCTTTCAAACTGCAAATAGAGAGCTAGTAGTAACCAGTATTTATATAGTGCTGACATAGCACTTACACAGCGCTTCACTAAGTCCATAGTCATGTCACTAACTGTCCCTCAAAGGAGCTCACAATCTAATGTCACTACCATAGTTATATGTCATTAACACAGTCAATTTTGGGGCCAATTAACCTAACTGCATGTTGGAATGTGGGGGGGTACCCTGGGGAAACTCACCCAAACCAGGAAGAACATGCAAACTCCGTGCAGATGGTGCCCTTCCCGAGTATTGAACCTGGGACCAAGCACTCCAAAGGCAGCTAAGCAAAAATCATAAAATGTGATTTAAAACAGTTTGAAAATTTCTT
This sequence comes from Pyxicephalus adspersus, assembly GCF_032062135.1. NCBI lineage: Eukaryota > Metazoa > Chordata > Amphibia > Anura > Pyxicephalidae > Pyxicephalus > Pyxicephalus adspersus. The sequence continues at coordinate 27,222,512 of NC_092858.1, forward strand.
AATAGCCAGTGCCAGAGCTATGGACCTGATTTATTAAAGCGCTGGAGAGGATACACTTTCATCAGTGAAGCTGGGTGATCCAGCAAACTTGGAGTAGATCTGATTCAGGATTCAAAACATTGTCTAGCAAATAAATTGCTTTGAAGAAATCCATTCCAAGTTTGCTGGATAACCCAGCTTCACTGATGAAAGTGTATCCTCTCAAGCTTTGGAGAGCTTTAATAAACCAGGCCCTTTGTGATTAGGCATTAGCAATACCATGGGGTTTAGCTTTTTAAAGGTGAAACAAATGGACAAAAGCAGCAACCAAGTTCAGAAAGATAAATTCAATGTACTCTTGTTTGATAGGGTAAATGTTCATGATAATCCAACAAAAGTATTTGTAGGCTTTCAAGGAACATCAGCTCTGTTTACTATTGTTGACTGGTAGAACATTGTGGGGTCTTAAAAATCCAAACTGCACCATCATGATAGTAGACTTAGAGTCTGTTGTAAGGCAAAATCATAGCATACATAGCAGGGGCAATAATTACAGTTGTGTAGTCAATTGTAATATCCCTATGATGAGCTATTGCAGTTGGTATTAGTGGTGTTTGTTTTTTTATGGCCTGTCACTTCATGTTTGTACATAAATAAAAAAGTGTAAAAAAAAAGAAAAGTTCTGAAAATTTACAAATTGAGAGCATAATTTTCAATCTTTCCTTATACAAAAAAGTGGGTAATATGTAGGGCTAGGGTTAAACTTTTGCGTATTGTGTTAAAAGCAGAACAGATACCAAGAAAAAAGGATGTACAATTATTTATTAGGTTACATAAGAAAACAGTCATATAAAGAAAAAAGCTTTACTTTAGTCCTCTGGTAGCTTAAGAGTCCTGTGTCATATGACAATTTCTGCATTAAAAACCTTAGGAGAAATACTTTTCTTAAATTTTGGACCAGGGCCCAAATTGAGTTGTGAACATCTCTGTGAAGGATCACCACTTCACTGTGTAGCCATTTGTCCAAGTGTGAAATCAGTAGATCCAGTGATATAGCACACTGTAATAATAATTCAGACACATTAGGAATTACATTGGGGAATCAGAACACAATAGAGGCAGGGGGAAGTGCAGAAACAAGATTTGGGTTCTAAAGCACAGGTACTAAAAGAGCCAAATATGGTAATAAGTTTATTTGTTTAAACATTTAATGACCTCTAAAGAGCTTTACTGTAATCATCATGGCAAAAGGCCCTGAATGATTTGGGCTTTGCCTTACTAACGCACACCCAACCTGTACCATCCTTTCATGAAGCACAGCTAAAGTGAAGAATAAAAAAAAAATCACACTTACCTTTAATTCCGCAGATCCCCTGATCACGCTGGAGAAGTCCTCAACTGAGTCTCGTGCTGTCCTGGAATTCTCCTTTGTCCCAGCCATCTTCAGCCTTTCTTCTTCTGGATACATCACCCAATCTCGCACTGTGCAGAACAATATTTTTGCTTCTCTTTTATGTAAAGAAAAAAATTGAGTTTAGGTCTACTTAAACCAATCAAAATTGATAAATGAAACAATCCTCAACAATACCAAGTGATAAAAGAAGTATAGTTGTATCATATACTGCATTGTAAGCACACAGACAAATATCCCCTGTAAGTGTGATCTGTGCCATGCAATATGGACTTTAGCATCCTTTTCCTTATACTCCAATGTTTTAATTTACAAAGCTAACACACTTGAATAAATATTCTTATTTTCTGAAAAAAGGTTACAGATATTTTTAGTTGAGTCCATTGACATGGACTGCCTTGGCTGGAGTTAAAGGTTTGTGAATTGAGCCTAATGCCTAGAGATGTGAAGCAATGACTGTATTGCTTCCATAACAAAAACATTTCCAAGGACTAATCTTCAAAATTCGGAAGTGGAACAGCTGACAGCTTGGCTACATGTTATTACATCTTTGTGAAACTGAATATATGGGTTTCTTCTTGGAGGACATCATTGTTTGGAGACATAAGGATGTTTTATCGTCTCAGCACATTTAACTTCCCTAAAGCAGGGGAATTCGTATCAAACACAGACTTTAATTTACAAAAGCAGCACAGATCAAATGCATAGGTTGGACTACAGAAGGCTAAATTTGACTTTCTTTGCTTGTGATACAAATACATTTCCAATAGGCATTCACAGCAATGTATTTTTAAGTAGGTGAAATGCAGCTCCAGAACATTCATCCCCACAACACTACTAGGGTGAGTGAAAGTCGGCTGACTTACATCAAATGCATGAAAACATAGCCCCTCTACACAAACATGAAAGCACATCATTAAATACTATCCATATATCCATATTTCCAAAAGTATAGAACCATTGGTAAAAAAAAAGATGGAAACACCAAAAAAAACATTAATTTCCATGGCCATTGTCATCCAGGGTTCTGTGGAACCCTAGGGTTCCTCCATTGGTTGTTAAGGGTTCCTTGAGCTTTTGCCTGGTGAATTCTTGTCTTATGGTGAATTCATAGTTCCAGGTTCTACATCATTTGCCATCCAAGTTTTTTAGCTATCTAGAAGATTGGCATTTAGACTACCACTGTAAAGAATATTAATTCCTGATTGTTACCATATTGAGAGCATTCTTCCCAGCGACCATCAATTCATTTTTTTTATGAGGAGATGCCTGGGTCCTGCAATTTTTTTTAAGGGTTCCACTGGGGTAAAGAGGTTAAGTAAGGATACTATAATAGAGTTTTGTTATTGATAAGTCTAGACATTTTTAGCTTTAGTGGTTAGATTAAAGTTGGGGTCAAAATATTTTTTTAACATTGTAGTTTAAAGATTTACACATTATAGTTTAAATTATGAAAAAGTACAAAGATACAAAGACAATATGATTAAGAGCCATGGGTGTCAAAATATTTAGTTTTTAAAAAAATAAACCTTCAAGATAGCAGTAATACTTTATGGGTTGTAATAGGGTAAGTTTGAGTTCTGTTGTTTGAATAAAATAAATATATTAGGCTTGAATTAGTTCTTTGCATTTGAATATTTTCAATGGTAAGGGTGCTTTCCTCAAAGCATATAATACAGTTTAGCATTTTTATTGTGTTGTTTTCAAATAGAAGGAAATACACATTTTGTTGCATTTTGCGTGCATTGGGGGCTAATGGGACTTATACATGTGTATAATGCACTCGTTATCAATGCATTTTCTTTACGCTGCCATTGACTATACTGTAGCATGTGTTTGTCATGTACTGCCCAGTAATGCAATGCACAGATATGCAGAGCTTGATAGATGAACGTTAACTATTTTTCATGTGCTTTTAGCTCACTGTGATAGTGCCGTGTGGTATCTTTTTTTTACAACCATTAACATTAAACCCATTTTAGATATAAAAAAAAAATATCATCTACACGATCTACAAGATGAACTTCCGACAAACTAAAAATGAGAAATAAAAATGCAGTGTTGGCAGATATTTAGCTGTATCTGCATATTGGGTTTAGCAAGAAACATACAGTACAACCTTGGAATTATGTGCCTGTGATTTTATCCTCTTAAATGCATTGGGTCTGATTTAATAAAGCGCTCCAAGGCTGGGGAGGATACTCTTTCATCAGTGAAGCTGAGTGATCCAACAAACCTAGAATGGATCTGGTTCAGGATTTAAAGCATTTGCTATCAAAAATGACTTTGAAGAAATCCATTCCAGGTTTGCTGGATCGCCCAGCTTCACTGATGAAAATGTATCCTCTCCAGCCTTGGAGAGCTTTAATAAATCAGGCCCATTAGTTGATCTAAAATTTTGTGTCAGAAATTCAGAAATGGAAAATAACCCCTCAAAACCCCAAAATAGTTCATTACCCTCAAGTCTTTTTAGATACCATTAGAAAGCGGCAATCTCTGGATTAAAAGTGAACTTTACAGCAAAACTTGCTGTTTTATCATTTATTAGGCTATTCATTTTACCTTTTTATTTTTGGCTGGAGGTCTGCTTTAACGAAAAACTGCACTGTCATACACTTTGCATTTATCGTTTTCCTAAAGCTAAACTAAACAGTTCTTCCCCTTTATAGACTCATTCATCTCACTTAACTGAGATACAGTGGCCTTGGTTCTACTATTTGTTTTCATTCAGCACCGTCCTGGTTGCAGTAAGTCATTACATCCCCATAGACTGCTATAGAGTTTAAAATTTGTCCACCATTCCATATTCCTTAAGATAATCATGATGTTCTTGTAATACATACAGACAATGAATGTTGTAAGCAATTGTGATTTCTATGACGTATACTCTATAGTAAATATATTTAACTTCCAAGCATCACAAACGAATCAAGGGACTTTTCAGGCACCAAAAATGTATTTTGAGCAGTTAAAATACAAGTAAAAGATTCACATCAGTGAATACAACTTGAATATAAAACACACATATTTTCCATATTTAACCCCCCGACCGTTAAGCCCGACCTTGGTACAGGCTAAAAAAAAGTGCTATTTTGGTTAACCCCGAGATTTTCCCTACATTAAAATCCCCACTTACCTGGTCCCGCTGTGCTCATCCAACTAGACCCTTGTTCGGACATATTTCTGTAAGTTACAGGTCTACAATTTAAAAAAAAAATTTCATGAAAAACAGTGGAACACTTTTGGTACAGAAATCTAGACCTCAGTGTAACGCTCAGGTGGTTAAACATGGTTTTGCATAGATCAGATTGATTCTCTAATTTGACGCCGCAAGACCATGTTTAAATATGGAAATTGTATTCATTGATGTGAATCTTTTACTTGTATTTTAACTGCTCAAAATAAAGGTATTTTAAAGTTATTTTTGGTTTGTTTTATAATATGTGCCTGAAAAGTCCCTTGATTTGTTGTGCTTGGAAGTTAGATATACTTTTAGGATGTGGCACACACTGGATGAAATATATTAATGATCTGACGGCTAATACAAATATAGATTACTATAGTAAATATAGTTAACCCACTGTCAGTGACTTTACAACACAAACAAAGAGCCATGGGGTGCACAATGACCATTGTGATTATGGCCAACATATAAATTATTTCATACGCAGTTTCATACATAGTTTCCCAACTTTTTTTTAAAAAAATGGTTTAAGTGATTTGAAAAATCCTATACAGAAGAATATATATGGATAAGCACTGTGTACCTCCTTTAGCTGTTTGCCTGGCTGCTTCTTGACTCAATGGTTTCTGAGCTGCTGAAACAAAACAAGTATAAAGTTAAGCCAAGACTCCAGATTCTGGGTCAGGGATGTTACTAGATTTCGACAGCCATATAACCAGCATTTTGGGAAGAGAAGTCAAATATCCTCCATATTTTTTTAATAAAATCAGCAGAATCGGTCCCTTAGAATGATAGTTGATCTCACTTCCAATAGTGGGGTGCCGGGGATGAAAGGAGGGGGACGACAACTCAACACCTTATAACATCAATTATGGTACTGGCGTATATTAGCTACAAATCCTTGGGCTCCCATAATGTTCAAGTATCTAGCTGAAGATCTTTTTATGCATTTTTACTACATTCAATGGTTTAGCTCATATGATTGGTCTCTGGATATGACTGAGCTAATTTCACATTTGTTTTTAATTCCTACAGAAATATGCACATGTGCTATAAAATCTCTTTTTAAAGGAAGTCCTTGAAAAATTGGGTATTGCATGCCAAACACTTAACACATAACTTGCTGCTATTATTTCAAAATTTTTGTAGTATTATTTATTGCGTACATTTCTACAAAGATATATGGGGAAATAGATGAACTTTGGATAACTGAGACGTGGCTGCAATTACCTGTCAACATTTTACAGTTCAGAATACCTTCTCACATTCTTCAATGTAATCAATTTTCAACAAAAGTGCCTCTTGATATGCAATAGAATGAGGCAGAAAAACATTCTATAGGCTTTTCACCTTGACTGTTAGCAAAGCCAGTTCTATAGAGTGGCCTGAAGAGCAGAACAAAAGCATAGTATAGTCACTGAGAGCAAGAATTGGAGACAAGTGCCACTTTATCCTGACCCTTCTGGAACCACATATGGTGATGGTTAGAAGAAATAAAGGCTTGTAAGAAATGCTTTTTTGTAGAATCATAATATGATTTCATTTATTGTAAGCTGTAAACAGGAAGCAAAAACAGGAAAGATAAAAACATTCATTTTAAGAGAGCAAATTTTCTATTATTAGGGAGTCCCTCTGTGAATTGGACTGGGGGAGAATGTTGTCCTCGAAGTACACAGAACAGAAATGGGAATGTTTCAAGTCTGTTCTACACAAACACACTGAAAAATATATTACAATAGGTAATACGTTTAAGAGGCTAAAATTAAATCATATGTGGCTTACAGCTGATGTTAATAAATCTATAAAGTATAAGAAAAGGGCATTCCAAAAATATAAAATTGAAGGATTACCTTAATCAGTTGAAAACAATAAAGAAACAAAAGATGTAAAAAAAAGGAGATAAAATGTGCAAAACTTCAAAATGAAAGACAGATTGCAAAAGAAAGTAAGGCAAACACCAATACATTAGTTATTATAATATCAAAAAGATTGGATCTGATCATAAAAGCCCCTTAAAAGATGTCTCTGGGTTTGTAACTGGAGAAAAATAAAAGGCGTATTTACTAAACACTATTTTATCTATGTGTACACTAAGGAAAATGGCAGAGCTGACGTTCAAATTGCTAAAAGCAACGTCACTGCCTTACACGAGTCACAATAGCTAAAAATTGATATAGTTGAGAAACAGTTGGGCAAAATTAAGGTTGATAATGCACCAGGACCTGATAGATTACATCCATGTGTCCCCAAAGAGCTGAGCTCAATTATTTTAAAGCTATTATTTCTAATTTTTAGAGACTCTTTAATCACTGCCATTGTACCCATGGTACCATGGAGCAAAGTCATTACCAAGTAACTACAGGCCAGTAAGTTTAACGTCCATAGTTGGAAAGGTCCTATAGAGTTTGATAAAGAAGCACATGAAGAAGACAGAAGTTGTAAAACAAATTTACTCTGTTTTTATGAGGAAGTAAACAGGTAGACAGTGGAGTAGTAGTTGATATAGTGTACTTGGACTTTGCTAAAGCATTTGACACCGTACCCCACAGTAGGTTATTATGCGAGTTAGGATCAATATGTTTAGAAAAGCCAATCTGTAAATGGATAGAAAAGTGGCTTAAAGACCGCATCCAGAGAGTAGTGATTAACCTCACTGGCGGTATTCCCGAGGGTGGATTTTCCATACCAAAAGCGGTAACCCCGAGCCACACTGTGGGTGAAATTTCCAGGGAGTTTACCAAATCCTATCTGGTTCCCATGTTCCAGTGGTATCCTCCAGCAATGCTCACACTCCAGCGATGTCCGTGGCATCCCCCTCGCGTGATCATTGGGGACGTGAGGCCAGGGGAAGCAAATCTTGCAAATCTTAAGCTGGAGGCAGGACCGTGGGGATTGTAGGGGGGACTGGGGGGAAAATTCCAAATAATGAGGGTTTTCCAAATGTCCTGCTTTTACATTTAAAAATCCTCATTATTCATACCGACAGGGTTATTAGTGGTGTACCCCAGGGTTCAGTATTGGGACCTTTACTGTTAAACATCTTTATAAATGAAAAAGAGTTTGGGATTAGAAGTACCATTTCTGTGTTTGCAGATGACACCAAACTATGTAATGGAATTAGGTCCATACAGGATGTCTATAATCTACAAGCAGACCTGGATGTACTGTTTGATTGGGATAGCCAAGTGGCAAATTACATTTAATATTGGGAAACGTAAAGTTATGCACTTGGGAGCTAACAAAAAGCTTGCTTCATAATGTCTAGGGGGAATACATTTGGGGGAGCCAGAAATGGAAAGGATCTGGGAGTTTTAGTAGATCATAGACTTAATATTAGCATGCAATGCCAAGCTTCAATATCTAAAGCTAGCAAAGTACTTTCTTGTAATAAATGAGGAATAGACTGCAGGCATGGAGACATAATCCTGCCCCTGTACAAAGCATTGGTCAGACCACATCTGGAATATGCAGTCCAGTTTGGGACATCAGAAGAGAAGGGCAGTTAAACTAATAAAAGGAATAGAGGAGCTCAGCTATGAGGAGAGATTAGCTGTACTGAATCTATTTTCCCTTGAGAAGAGATGTCTAACCTCCTGAGCGTTAACCCTGAGTGTGATTTGGGTAGAAAAAAGAAGCTGGAAGCGGTAACCCCGAATCACACTCGGGGTGGCTAAACCTATAGGAAATAATAGAAAATCGAGACTTACCTGATCAGCCAGAGTCCTCCGTCCTCCTTCGCGCCTTCTTTCTTCCTCCGGCTGGCGTTCTCTGCACTCGATGAGTCACCGGGTGTTTCCGGTGATGTTGATGCGTGCGGACGGTCCGTTCGGGGCAGGGTGGGAAATTCAAATCTATTTGTATTGCATTCAATACAAGATAACTGTATTGACTGCAATACAGTGGATTTATATGTGTAAAACCAGTACATTGTCTTTCATGAATATTTATTTTACAGTATAATATATTAGTATGAGTATATTATTTATTTGTTTTTTTAAAATAAAAAAAAAATACATTGTTTTTGTATTTATTTATTTTTGTATTTATTTATTTTTGTTTGTATTTATTTAATTTATTATTTCAACATAATTTTGTGTTTCAAACTTTTTTATATTCATACTATCCGGAGAGAAATGAACCACCCAGGAGGTTAAGGGGGGAGGGATATGATCACCCTGTATAAATATATAATTGGTCCATATAGAGAACTCTTTTCCCAAATATTTACTTTGAGATCATTACAAAGAACTCTTTGCGTCTGGAGGAAAAGAAGTTTAAGCTCCGGATAAGGAAGGGATTCTTCACTGTAAGGTCTGTGAAAATGTGGAATCGGCTCCCTCCTACAATTGTTTTCAGCACCTACTAAAGATTGCTTTAAGAAAAAGCTGGAAGTATTTCTAGAAACACAGAATATAACTGGGTAATAAGGCTTTAAGGTAAAGATAACAGTGACTGTTGATCCAAGGAACATCCGATTGCCTCATGGAATCAGGGAGGAATTTTTTTCCCTGTTGGAGCAAATTGTACCAGGGTTTTTTTGCCTTGCTCCGGATCAACTATGTCCACAGAGTTTTATATCTAGCATGAACTTGATATCTTTTTTCAACTTGACTTACTATGTACCTAACTATGTAGTATTGTTTACTTGGAATTGTAGTTATGCAATCTGATTTTTTAAATAAATAAATAAATATATATATATATATATATATATATATATATATATATATATGGGCTCCACACTAATTGAACTATTCAACCTCTCTCTTTCTATTGGTATCTACCCGTCTGCTTTCAAACATGCCATTATTCTCCAAATCCTGAAGAAACTCTCACTAGATCCCTCCCAACTGTCTAGCTACTGACCTATCTTCTTTCTCCTATATGTCTCCAAACTTTTTGAGCACCTTGCCTAGAAAAGATTCACCGATTACCTGAACACCAACTCTCTACTTGACCCACTTCAGTCTGGCTTTCGAGCTGCCCATTCCACTGAAACAGCCCTTACCAAATGACCGCCCCAGAGCAAAGTCATAAGGCAACTTTTCCCTCCTCCTTCTTTTTAATGGAAATTCCTCCTCCCCCACTCTCCTCCTTGTTGATGTTCCCCAAGGGTCAGTCCTTGGACCGGTTCTCTTTTCTCTGTACACCTCCTCTCTCAGTAGTCTCATATCCTCCTTTGGCTCACAGTACCATC
>NC_092858.1:27232748-27379781 GCF_032062135.1 Pyxicephalus adspersus
CCAGACTCATCCGTCCTTCTTACCTCTTCGTCTCCTCTTCCACTGCATCTCTTTGTAGTTCTCCTCATTTGCTTCCATTTCACCTAAGAATCAAGAAAATGATGACAAAATTTTATTTGACAAAAAAAAAAAAAAAAATCAAAATGTATATTGGCCATACTTTATTTGATAAAGAGTAATTAATAAAAAAGTATACTGCGTATATTTTGTCCACTTGTATCACTGAAGTCCGTCATGCTGTATGGCCCCACATCCTGTTCCTGGAAGATTTCAGGTAGGAAGATTTTCCAGGTATGCAGACCACAACCTGGAATGTCAGGTAGGTGATGCAGACACATACCTCTCCCAACTTTCTGGGATGACAAAGAGGGACATTGTGTATGTCAAATACCATGCCTGGAGCTATGCAAGCTATCCAAATACCCTACCATGCCTGGAGCTATGCAAACCTTGAAGAATTAAGAAACAAAACATTTTTGTTACATCTACAATTTTTTTGTGTTACTTTTCCTTTATTTAAGTTTTCTGAATGAATACATTGAATATTCTGGAATCTGGGTGGAAGGTGTAGAGCTGTATACCACCCAGATATGTAACTAGCACATAGAAAGCTATACAACAGAGAGGGACAACTGAGGAGGAAGGAGGGACAGAGGGATCTGATCCCAAACAGGAATATTGGCAGCTATGAAGATGTGCCAGGTGTCTTTTAATTTATTGTTTGTGGCAAGCATTCACTTGTCCAGAATTACCTCTGCCCATAAGGACACTCAGCCAGGCACCTAGCATTGTCCCTATAAAGTCAGTCACTGCAGACATTTTATGAAGTGTTTATATTCATTTATTGTAAATTCACATAACAATGCTGAAAATGTTTATTTCCAAACTGTACTGATGTGTATATACACCTAGAGTTGCTATAGTAACCAGCCAATACATGTGACTGAGCTCTATACGTCCCCTATATGTTCAATCCCTGCTTCCGCTTCCTGCGGGTTAAGCTAACGAAACAACGCAAAACTAACAGCTGTGGGCGGGGCCCAGCCTACTGACAGGCGGTGCGGTATACGAAGACTGACTGGTGGGCGGGCTGTCCGGCTCACCAATTAGCGCTGTAGATGGGCGGGTTCTGTGAAACCAACAACTAATGACCTGTCTGCTCGGTGGCATGTGTGACAGCCGGGGAGACGCAGGGCGGGCTGATGGCTGCTGCTGGGGTGAGTTGTGTGATCCACTAACTCCTGTGTATGTACAATATATATATATATATATATATATATATATATATATATATATACACAGTATATTGCTTCTCATGGTGAATCATGGTTACCTATTCACTCACCCTTTAACTTCCTGTGTGTTTACACTCCTGATTGTAGAACTGTTGTGTCAGCAGGTTGGGGATGTTATGAGTTGGTGTCACCTGTTTGATATTTGAGTACTAACATGACTGATCACCTGATATATGTATATAGATAGCTGACACACATATATAGATACATACAAGATATATGGGTGTATTTCAGGAATTTATTAATACATTTACTAAATTGTCTTTTCACTGTGTCAATATGGAGCACTGGATGTAGATGATTATTATTACATAATATTTATATAGCGCCAACATATAACGCAGTGCTGTACAAACTCCATAGTCATGTCACTAGCTGCTTACAATCTAATAACCCTACCATAGTTATATGTCACTATTACAGTATAAGGTCAATTGGAAGCCAAATAACCTAACTGCATGTATTTGAAATGTGTGTGTACATATAATCCTGGAGGAAACCCACACAAACACAGGGAGAACCTGCAAACTCCATGCAGATAGTGTCCTGGCTGAGATTGGAATCTGGGACCTAGCGCTGCAAAGGACGGAGTGCTAACCACTGAGCTACTAGGATTAATGAGAAAAAGTTTTAACTGATTGTAGTATTAGGCAGCAACATAACAAAAATGAAAAAAGGGATGTGAGTACTTTTATAGCTACTATACACATATATATATATATATATATATATATGAGGGGGTGCTGAGATGTTCCTGGCTTTGCCCCCAAGTGAAATAGATAAATGAGTGTGTGGGGCATATGACAGCCTAATATCTTAGTATGTTTCTGCAGGGAAAGGAAGGACGCTTCTCCCCCAGTGTTTGTGACATCTCAGTGTGAATGTCCTTGCTGACTTTACCTGGGGAAACAAAAACTTCATGACGGCCCGTAACTCCAACAACATGAAATCGCAAAGACCTGATATTTGCACAGAGACATACCAAGATATTAGGCTGTCATATGTCCCCACACTCATTTTTCTATTTCATCTGGAAGGGGGCAAAGCCAGGAACATCTCAGCACAAGCTCGTGTATGTATATATATATTCCTTTTTTCATTTTTGTTATGTTGCTGCCTAATACTACAATCATTTAATATATATATATATATATATATATATATATATATACACACATATACATTCCCCTTGATGACAGGTCTCATGCTATGTCAATATAATTGGAGGTATTTAAAAAGTAATGGAATGCCGTAGAGATTAGCAGCCTGCACAATTCCTAATCAGCAAGTCAGTTAATTATTACTGCTGTTTCCAGTATGATGCATGTGTAGGAATGAGATGAATGTGTAAGGGTGCTTGGAGAAGTTTCATCTTCCAATATTCCCTTTTTAATGTACAGCACTGCATAATATGTTGGCGCTATATAAATACACATAACAAACATTGACATTTAATGTGACTACTTATCATCTACCCATTTGACAGAATGGGTCACATACTAAGAATCGCCCTGTCATTTAATGAAACACAATGACAATTGTAGGTGCGCACTACAAACATCATTGGGAAATTCCAGCAAAGTATTTTAAATTCATTTTTAGTTTTTTATATTCATATTGCTTCTGTTATCCCCATTGGGAAGATTTATCTTCGCTTTTATATCCTGACGATATGAAGGGAGAGGAAATGCAAACTATTTCTGCTCTGACTTATAAAATGACCACATTTGTCTATTTTATTTTCAGGGATGAAGGAATGATGAAGATATTGTAAATCTGTCCATGGAGTAGCAGAACTATCCAGGTGCAAACATGAAGCAGTTTCAGCTGGTGGAGCCGATCATGGCCATCTACTGCTTTGCCAGTTTTGTCAGTCTTCCCATAATGGGGCAGTACGTCTATCACAGAATGTGGCAGGATGAGTTTAACACCAGTGCTGCCCTCAGTGATAACATATCACACTGCGAAACCAATCAGAGTAACCCCAGCTACATCCATCAAAAGGTAAGAGAATTAAACTGCAGCAAAATAAAGGTGATTAAAGTCCAAAACTATATTTTTATGGAAGGTAGCCACATCCTTAGCAGAAAAGCCTGCCTCAATGCTCTCCTAGATTGTAAGCCCTTTGGGGCAGGATCCTCTCCTCCTCCTGTGTCACTCTCTGTATCTGTCTGTCATTTGCAACCCCCCTTTTTTAATGTACAGCGATGCGTAATATGTTGGCGCTATATAAATCATGTTTAATAATAATAATGCTTCAAAGAAGGGCCCTTGATATCTACGTGGAGGTAGTGGTCACCCTGTAGAGGTTTTGCGTGTCCCCTGCTGAAGGTGCCCAATCAGAACAGCCAACCAACTGAGCAGGGGCTAATAAAAGCCGCTATGGTATGTGCAACTCTTTGTACAGGTTCACAATAAAAAATCCGGCAACCTCCGGACCTGAGGTGCGCCAGATTTTGAAAAATTTCGGATTTTTTAAAAGTTACCTCCACACACAGGCCAGTCTTCCTCTTGCAGCACCGTGGACATCTGGCACACTTCCAGGGAGCGGGCAGCAGGTACGCCTCAACATGTATTTAGTGTAGCAAGCAAGACCTAACAGCTGTTTCTGCAGAACAGCGCCAGCAAAACATTAGAGGCCCAACAGTGTAATGCAGTCCCTGTATTGAAAATGCAATCCAAAATTCATGCCAGGAAACTATCATATTTTCACTCAATTCTGTCTCAGGCAAGAATCATCAAATGAGTGTATGATTTGAGAATAATTTTTTTTTTTTGAATCTTTAAAGTTTTCACTAGACAAAGTAGACAAATATAAGATAACAATAACAGAAAACATAAGTATGACTGGACTAGTAACACATTAATCAAATCAATAACGGAAGAAGTAGAAGCTACGTTGGAAATTGGTCTACAGTAATCCAGCTCTACCAACAAAAACAGGTATTTGTGGTGGGCTGGCTTTGTTTTAACAATCCATAATCAGAGGGAGAACAAAGAGAGAGAGAGTAGAAAATAGTACAGAAGGGTAAGAAGGTAGAACAAGGAAGGATGGGAGGAAACAGTAAGTAAACCCTTCCTTGTGGCCCAGTTGTCATACACATGAGAAACCCCTGTGGCCCGTACCCTAACCCTTAAAGATAAAAATAAATATAAATCTATTGTCAATATAAGGAGAGCTATTGTGGTCCAGCCATGAGAAGTGCACATAGTTTTATATGCAGATATGACTTATATTAAAAGGTTTTGCATCCTAATACGCATATGCAAAGTGTGTTGCTGCATGAGGACCCCGGACCCTTCCAGGCCAACAAGGTCCCAGTCAGTTCAGTGGGGGGTCCCAAGTCAGTTCTGCACATGAGCCCACTGTTATCTACATTCACCGCTGCTCATAACGACGCTCAAGACCTGCCCAATGTGAACCAACAAAGGCCCTGTCTACAGTCATGAGAAAAAAAAGGAAACATGGAAATTATTCTTATTATCATCCAGTATTTATATAGCGTCAACATATTATGCAGCGCTTTACAACGTCCATAGTCATGTCACTAACTGTCCCTCGAAGGGGCTCACAACCTATGTGATCATGGACTATTTCAAACAAATGATCAATATTTTAACATTGCCTGCAAATTAAAGTCATATATTTGAACAAATGACCTAAAACACAGCTTATTTATTTTCACAATCTATTCAAAGATAAACAGTTGCACAAATGTGTGATGTAAAAATTTTGATCTGCTATTTTGTCATTCTTCACATTCCCTGCTATCAGAAATATATAATAAAGTGGCAGTTTTATGTCATCTTCAGGCCATGAATACATATATTATAACGTGTGTCTGTGTGTAAAACAAAAATATAGCGCTGGCTGGGAAAGGGTTAATGGTAGGCCGAGGTCCTTTATACAGGCTGTACCTTGTTGATGGATTCTTTTTGATGTATTTTTTTATCAAATTTGATAATTTTATCAAATATTTGACATTTGAAGCTGTAGTGAAGAAAAGAGGAGCAGTTTGTGCTGTGTCAGGCCTTGTGTTTCCTTTGCTGTAATTCCCCCAGATCAGCCCCGACTCATAAACAAAGCTGATAGATTGCAGGATAACGTCACTCAGAAATGTGCTCTGCCCATGGTGGAGTCACAGAATACTTTTAAAGTCCCTGCGAGTTATCTGACTGGAGGCTTCCCTGGGCTTTGCTGATAAGAGCTTGCAGTGCCTGGTACTGGTAATTCCTGTCAGCCATATTGAATGGCCTCTAGTCAGGTGAATGTGGGTGGTTTGTAGGGGAATGTTTTTATGGCCTGTAGATAGGCTGTCAGGGTTCAGCTGAGAGTACAGAAAGATAACAGGTTCTTCCATTAGGCTGTGTTCAGACTGGCGGTGAGGTTGTGGTTTAGTTACCGCTTCATCATGCCAGTGAACCACAGCCTCAGGGAAGACGTTATAATGGCCTCTACGCTGCAGCAACTCTATAGATAATCATTGTTTTTATGATAATTATTGTTTTTATTATTATTATTATTATTATTAGGGATTCATATAGCACCAACATATTATGCAGAGCTGTACATTAACTAGGGGTTGCAAAGGATGGATAGATACAGACACGAGAGGAAGAGAGGACTCTGCCCCAAAGAGCTTAAAAACTAGGAGGTGGGGGAAGTAACACACAATAGGTTGTTTAAAAAAATGGGTTTTGAGTGCTCTTTTAAATGAACAGAAAGTAGGAGCAAGCCGAATAGGATGAGGAAAGGTGGGGCAGCTCTAGAAAAGTCTTGGAGCTGTGGGTGTAATGAGGTTATGAGTGAGGAAGTCATTAGTAGGTCACTGGAGGAGTGAAGAGAGCGGCTTGGGGAGTATTTTTTACCAGGTCAGAAATGTAAGTGGGACAAAAACTGTGGAGGGATTTTAAGGCAAAGCACAGGAGCTGGAATTTGATTGAAGGTGAAAATGGAAGCCAGTGAAGAGAACTAGAAAGAGAGGCAGCAGGAGTGGTGGGAGGATGGATGAGTCATCAGCATTAATTATAGATTGTAGAGGAGAGGGTCGGGTTAGTGGAATACCAGAGAGGAGGGGGTTACAGTAGTCCAGACCAGAGATGATAAGAGCATGTACAAGGACTGCTGCCCACTGTCAAATCTGCAGATACCTCTTCTTTAGGAACCAGAACTGTGGTGCTAATGACTGAACTTCTCAGCCACCAGGCGCTGCCCAGGATAAGTGTATCATGCTGCAGATCCAAACCTAGCTTTAAAAACAGCTTGGGTTTATACTAGCAGTATTTTTGGCATCTTTTGATTTACTGTGAATCTCCAGTTTTTTGTTTTTTGCTAGATTTTAAACTCTGATTGTCTTTTTACTGTGTTAGTGGGACAGGAAGTGAATTAAATCTTTCCAATGAACATGAGCAGCAATTAAACGTTTCATAGGTAATGAAAAAGTTTCATTTAGGTTTCCAATTTGGGAGTTTTTCCCAAAACTAAGCTTAAAGCTGACCTAAACTAAAAATTTTACTGTACATAAGAGTTTCTTTTTCTTTTTGTTTAGTTCTGCTTTAAGCCCCGTAGAGATATCAGATGGTTGTCACAGGAAATTATCTTTGATAATCATGATCATTTCTAGTGACAGATGAACAAATGAGCTCTGTACATACAGTACCATTCTATAAAGAGGGGAGAACAAGCAAGAGGCACCCCGCTATGCTCTCCTCTATAGGACTAAACAATGGTCATTTCCAACTGATCATTCATCAATCTGCCATGGCTTCAGGTGAACCATGTTTGGGACCACTGTACGTACATGCCAGATTTTTGCCTGATATGAGCAAGACCTTTCCTCTTGGGAGAGAATCATCTAATGTGTGTATAAAGCTTTACACATTTCAGACATGCAGGTTCATAATTGCAGAAGGAACAGTCTATGCAATAAAATAAACAATCTTTTCTATTTAGCTAAACACACCTGTCCTCCCTCTGCTGCCAACACCTTTACCCATTCTTCCTCCAGGTTCAAGATCTTCAGCTATTTGGATTGGCCAGGCCAGAATGGCAATGCACATGCCAGTTTATTCATTCCTAGCTGCCAGCTATGCCGGGATTGTACAGTAAGCTGCACATACACAGCTCAGTGTACAATACAAAGCTGATTGCGTACCGTCCTGCTCCCAGGTTTTTATTATGAAGTTTAGTTCCTCTTTAATACAAATAAGTTTCCATCCTGCATATAACAATAAACATATAAATAAGAACTTAATAAAAATGTTTAGCTTGCAATACAACTTTAATTATAATTTCACAGGTGATAGGATCATTGGCAGGAAGAGGAAGTCGTTGAAGTGGTTTGCTTTCTGTTGACGCGGCTTATCTGGGGTGTCTGGTATATCCGATAGGGGATTTCCTGCTCCTGAAGATTTATTTGTTTGTACAAAGCCATCTGAAATCGAATCACAAGCCACTCTAATAAAATTTCATGCTTTGCAGACAATGTAGTGAAGCTTGGTATATAGAATAGCATTTAAGGTAAAATGGGTCACTTAATCCCAAGTTGTATTGATTTCACACAAACATGTTTATATCAGAGAGACGAAGACTTTTGTAAGAGAACAAATCCATTTTTAAGACACCTGAACTCATTTAATACATCCAAGCAATTCAACAAATGTTCACATCTCATCATTGATCTTTTACCTTCCTTTTTATCCCTTGAGAGCTATTCTGAAGTTTTCGTTTTTTCCCAGTTCGGATAGGTCTACTGGATAAAGGGAACCTGTAATTAGAGAAATATGGGGCCACAATTCCTGACTTCCTTTTAGTAAATGTAGACAACAGATAGAATGGCTTCAGTTCTTGATGAGTCATTCATATGGAATAAGTATGCAGCAAATTAAAGTGACTCTACAAGTTCAGGTACCCAAATCTGCACATATCATAGCAGCTTTTAGTTGCCTCTGATATGCCCAGTTGATGAACTGTTCGGATAGGGCAACTTCAGCCCAGACCAAAGAAAAGCACAGCAGGGTGCCACTCACTCATCTTCTTCCCATAGAACAGAAAGACACTGTGTGTACAATGCTCATTCATTTATCATTCACCAGAAAGGATCACAAAAGGCGGTTTCCAGCGACGATCCATTGGACATCTGTACAAGGCTTTTGTTTTCTCTTGCGTCCTATGCAGCAAAAAAGCATACTGATAGAAGAAGAAAACAGAGTGCCTGAGAAATGAGCAGAGGTTGGAACTCGAGTCACACGACTTGGACTTGAGTCCGTCTTGGGTCACCTAATGAACGACTTGGAACTCAATTTGGGGTTTTCCCCAGCAACTTGCAACTGGACTCTTGACCTGCTTTCTCTGCTGACAGCTGAAGGGGGAGGAGAAGAAGGCAGTGAAGCTTTTGTTACACAGCCTCCCACCCCAGCTGTCAGATGAAAATAACTTAGAATGCAAGAAAGCTGGGGCGGAAGGGAGTCTTCCATAACACCACCTTCCTCCCCACCTTTCTTGCATTCTAAGTTTTCTCCTCTGACAGCTGAGGCCTCACTGCCTTCTTCCCTGCCCCCTTCAGCTGTCAGAGGAGAAAGCTGTGGACTTGGAATGCAATCCTGTACTGGATCAGAGCTCTGTTTCTATATGGGGATAAATGAAGTGACTTGACTTGATACTTGACTTGGTGTCAATGATTTGGGACTCGACTTGGACTTGAAGGTTGACAACTTAGTCCAACCTCTTGAAATGAGTAACCGCATTGCAACTTCATTGCCATCCTGAGCATAGCCTTAACATGATCCTAAACTCAAAAACAAAAATGTAATATACTGCAGCTTACCTGTATTAGGTATGGTGATAAGCTGGCATTTTTCAAGATTATCTCCAGTATAGAAATTTTGTTTTTTTAATTTAGCTATGTTTAATGAACAAAGTCTGTGGCCAAGTGATTGTTCCTTTTATACCAAACTGAACTTATTACATAGCATTTGCTGTTTCATTTTAGACTACAATTAGACTATATACAATTTTGTAGCCATGGGAAACTTCTTATCTGCTCGATATGATATATTTTAAAACCTTTTATTGAAGGATTCCTTTTTTAATGAGTATTGATAAAGTATGCAGCATTTTCCCCAGAATTTTTGCTGGGTGGAAAGAAGCTTTAGGCAGGTGGCAGCCCTTGTACTGTGACCCAGCTTTTCCCTAACCACCCAAAAACAATCAGGTGGTCACTGAAAAGTGCCAGATGGGTCGCCTAGCTAAAAGGAGCTGGGGAGAACACAGGTATGTATGTATATACAGTAGCATTAAAAAGTAAAACCCCCTCCCAAAAATGTTCTTCCATTAAAATAATTAACGAAAATATGAAAATAAAGTAACAATGTTAATCGTCCTGTTTTTACTTGCAGGAGGTCCAGAAGCGAGCCTCTATGTTCACCACAACATTGGATTTGAGTTCCCTTATCCCAAGTCTTCTGATGGCTTTAATATTGGTGTCGTACGGCGATAATCATGGGAGAAAGGCATCGTTACTACTGCCCTCTATAGGCGGCTTAATCACCATCATTGCCTATTGTTTAACTGCTTTCTTTGAGTTGCCGCTGGAAGTTTTATATCTGTCAGCAGTATTTAGTGGATTCCTGGGTGGTTTTGCTACATTTATCGGAGGCTGTTTTTCTTACATAGCAGACATAGCAAAGGACCTCCAGAAGAAGAATGTCCGCATAGCTTTTATTGACATGGTTCTTGGGGTGTCAAGTGGGATTGCAGGGATCACATCTGGGTACGTCATTAATGCCATGGGATTCAAATGGTCATTTTTCATACCAGCAATTCTGTACATTTTGAATATTTTATACATTATTTTTTTACTGGAAGAAACCGTGAAAAGGTCTGAGTTTTCTCAATCTGTACTGAGCAAAGAAGGCATTAGGGAAGTCTTCTCCGGAGTCTTTTTATTGTTTAGACACGCATCCTGCAGGAAACGGCTGGTCATTGGACTTTTGTTGTTTGCTTTTATGTCCTTTTTGTTTGCTGATTTCGGAGCCATAAGCTTGTTCACCTTATATGAGCTGGACTCACCTCTGTGCTGGGACCCAGTACTCATCGGATGGGGATCGGCCCTGTCCACGTTATGCTTTGTGGGCAGTTTCTTGGGTGTCTACCTGTTTACACGCTGCCTAAAGGATGCCTACATTGTGTTAATTGGAATCGCATCTTGGATTGGAGGAATCATTATGGCTGCATTTGCCACAACAACCGTCACCATGATGTTAGGTAAGGTTCACTGCGATAAGCAGTTTTACTTTTTCTTATATGGATATGCCTTGGTATGAAACTCAACAAGGGTTTTCATTCTTTTCCACTCTATTCCAAAATATAAATCAAGGTTTGGGTAGATATAGACTTTACTAGACTATTGTGGTTTAACTATATTATGGAAGAGATATTTTGTGTTTAGTCATATTTGGGGGACCTGGAATAACAGTTCAAAGCAGAAGAAGCTTCCATCCGCATTCAGGAAATAAAAATTTTGCTTCTTTTAAGCAGAAAAAGCAACAGAAATCCAAGGTTCGGGCAGCAAAACAGCAAGCTGCAATGTGGCAAAAGTCACTCGCGATATAGTCCTAAAACTCAAGGTTTGTAGCTTCTGCTTGAGAGGTGCTTTCTGCTATGGTCCCAGAGTCTGCCAGCTGGTTACCACACCTGGGCACTCACAACCACTCATTTACCCTCTACTAGAATTCCCTGGGAATATAAACCCCACCTGTGAGCATAGTTAACCTCTGTCACACCAAGTCTTTTCTGGCTGTGGCTTTCACCTTGATCAGGCTCTGGAGTGAAATAAAAAGGCCCACCCAAACCTTTCTTTTCATTCCAGATCCTGGGACCTTAGAACCATTTTTTTACAATGTGCATTCTGGGCTTTCCACCTCATCTGCATGGATTTGTTTCTCGTCCATGGTTTTTTCAGAGGTTGCTAGGAGTTCTTTGTGCAATAAGGAGTTTGTACCTCTAAGGTCGGTTTAGATGCCACCAATATTTCTTTTGGGTATCTGTAGGGGTGACACTATTGCCAATGGACAACGATGAGGGAAGCGTTCTTTCTACTGACCACTATGCTCCTGTACTGTAAGCTGTGGATATAGTTATTAGTTCATGGGTTCCCCAAACACCTGAAAGTTATTTCAAAGTTTCCCCAATGTTTAACAGGTCAAGAAAGACTGGTCTAGGAGGACCAGAGGCCAAAAATGGGGGAAGTATATCGCCCATCCAGAACCCTTCCCTGCACTTCTGTACATCTTGCTGACATTTCACCTTGATGATTTTATCAGATTTACTACCATGTATGCCATCCCCTCTCATCTTCTCTGCCATAAATACTTTCCTCTGATAGAAAGTTCATTAATAAGACAGCTCTCTCCCTAACAGGAACCATAGTCCTTAGTAGTCCTGTAATATCTTCTATAAGACCATCCAACTCCAGCCCTGGAGTGTGCTGATCTTCACACCTATTTCTCCAAGAGACAACAGTACATTTAATAAGTTTTGTTATACAAAAGAGTCACAATACGCTCTGTGTACATGAAATTTCTGCTTTGTTTGTGACCCTCAGGGACTAGAGTTGGACTTCCCTGTACTAGAGGAGAAAGCATCACCTGTGTGCAGTTTTGGATACCATAGTTTCTAATAGTTTTACCAGTGTGCACCAATTTTTAATGTGTCTGGTACCTATTTACTAGCCAAAAACACCATCTTTAATAACTTATGAAAAAAAAGCATTATGGGTTTTTCTGCACTAAAATGTATTTTTTACTGTAACTGGGAGCTACATTTTTTTCATTTATCAGTTTTCAGAAATGTTTTAATGTTTTGGGGGGTTTTAGTAATCTTTATAATGTAGAATTTAATGTGAAAAAAACTTTAGCAGCAAAAGGAATAAAAGTTAATTCACTTTTATCTCCATGTCTATGACATGGACATGTGATAGACATTTCCAGCTCAGTTTAAGGAGATTTGGAAATGATGGTCACATGATTAAGATAGGGATCCTTATAATTGTGTTAAAGCAGAACAAAAGAACAGTGGAACTGGACAGAGGAGGAAATGGGGACATTACTAGAGGGTAAAAATAACACAGCCCTTTTATTTTTATAAACAGCCAAACTTTAGGCTCTAAGAATGCTAACATACAAGACTGAATGAATACATCTGGAGGTTCATTATAAACTTTTCACATATCTGGAATTTGTCTAGTAAAGAATATGTACATTTATAGAAAAACATGTAATGTTGCCCAGCTAATCACCAATCACCACCACTAATCACCAGATGTGGTGGCTGCATTAGGTTTCTTCTGTTTTTTCTTTGTAATATATAATAAACTTCTCTCTTTCTCCTCTCTTCGCATGAGCACTGTTGTCACCCAAAACACAGCGCTACAGAACCAACCTTGTCCACAACAAAGAGGAGAGGGGCTCTGTAGCTATCTGGGAAAATGCTACCTGATATCAGCACAGTACAGGAGTGTATATTAGTATTAGTATGTACATTAGTATACAAGATTTCTGGCAAGATCAATACATATATTTGATGGACCCAAGAGAGAAAAAACAGAAGTTTATTGTTGGGGTTGACGTACACTTTAAGTTCAACCCTTCAACTTGTTTGCATTAAAATGAAGACCTGTCTTGTAAAGCTGATTGACTTCTAGTCAACAAGCTACATACACAACTTACATTTACCAATGCAGTAATATAATATATCAGCCCCAGCTGCAGCATATGACTTACTATGAAATTACCATGTTACAGTCTGATCAGTGGATATTAGAGGAGACTGAACAAATTCTTCCTTCTGCTTGCAGCAAACTAACAACTTCAATGCCTAGGGATTGTCACTAGATTGGAGCTCAAGAACTGCCTTTCAATCTGAATATTCGCGATCTGTATAACAAACAATTCCAAGTTTGCATCCCTAGTTTTTAGAACCTGTTTCAAAACCTGTCCTAGTTTTTTATATTTTTATTAGTGTACTTAGTTCACCTGGGTTTTTGTATATTCGTAAACACACCATGCGTTATTTTCCACTGAAAAATCCCAATCCCCACTGATTTCCTTGTTTGATTTTGGAGAGAATTGAAGAGTTGAAAATACATTCCTATCGCTCTCAGCTTCTCTCTTCCTATCCTGGAGACAAGTAACACAGGAAGCAAGGAGAACTCTGCCCCATAGAGAATCTTCAGGTTTTTGTGTTAAAATCTAAGGCTAGGTACACTTGTGCAATAATTATCGTTAGAAAACAAACAATTAACGATTATTCACGATTATTTTAAACGTTTGTATAGTGCACGATTCTGTACATGCTATAATGATATGATTGTTCAAAAATAATCCACCGATAATGTACACACATTAGATATGATTATTTAAACGATGCAGGAAGTGGCATGTACCAGAGAAAGTGTACTGCAGAACCATCCACAATCACTGAACGACCATACACACAATAGATAGCAAACAGTCGGGTCTGCCGGGACGGTCGTTCATTTCCAGCGACATTCCTCATTCATCGTGCTCCTTGGCCAGTCGTTGTGCACTTTGTTTTGTTAACTATTACACTGGGGAATGTATTTTTTACTGAGTTAGGTTTTTCACTTGTTTTTTACTAATTTTTGGGTGGTGAATCTAAAAATGACTATGGTGTTTTTTGCTATCACATCCAGTTTTTACGATACAGGGTACCCTCCATTTTTGTCAAAAAACATACAAAATTTTACATACAATGAAAAAATAATGAAATAACTTGAAACAGTCTCCTTCAGTTGGCAAAACTTTAACAAACTGCTTCATCAGACCCAGTTTCATGTGCAGAGGCAGGAATATAATATTCTTTCTTTCAACAAGTGGCTCATGTAGAATGTTTGGATCACATGGTTTTAGGGCAGATCTTGGGGGCCAATTTCTTTCCACCCAATGCCTCTCGCGAGCTCTGCTGTCCCACATGCACAGATAACATGGATACTTGGTGTATCTGTGGTACTGACCAAGAATGAAGCATACCATTTTAAAGTCACCACAGATGACCCAATTGTGTTGGTTATATTGCCCCAACTTAATGACTCTCTTTATGTCTGCATATTTTTCACAAAGGGAAACTGAATGGCCAATTGGGACTGACCCAAATATATTGCCATTGTGAAGGAGGACACACTTTACCCTCTACTTTGAGCTATCCATGAATATCCATGAATAGTCGCCATTCAGTTGAGTTATAGATTAAACCAGGTATGTTATGCAATACACAAAGCCACTGTCAATTGTAAAGTACTGCAGAAATTCATCTGGTTCAAAAGTACGATACCTTCGCTACTTTTTCAAGTTTTTCTCACACAGTCTTGATGCTTGGAGTTCTGAAGCCTTCTTCGATAGTCCCAAATCACGTGCCAAATCACTCAACTCATGCTGATCAAATCCCTTACGAACAAATCCTCTTCAATTTCAAACTCTTCTTTATTGTTGTCATCTAGTTCATCACCATAATCATGTTCTTTAATAGGGGGTAGTGTAACAAAAACCGGCACTGGGATTTCATCTGAATGAGCCACTGGGTGTATAGCCAATGGTAGACTAGGATACTCCATGTTACATTTATTTTTCTTGTTATATCCTGAAGTTTTCACTATACAAAAGGAACAGTCACTGAAATGATCTCCTGGCACTCGCCAAATCACAGTTATACCAAATGGCATCTTATCACGTGTCCCCTTTGTCCACATCCGTAAACCCTCTACACAATGTTTGCACACCTTATGAGGGGCCCAAGACATAGCTTGATCACTAATTTTAACTTTAAAATATAACAAATAGGCTTGCTCTACAAATGTGCTGATGTTCGCCCTTTGACTGGGAACTTAGGCACTTACGACGAGAAAAGCCAGACATGATCTGAAAGAAAGGAAATATGTGTGTAAGTAGAAAAATAAATTTTACACGCAAGACCACACTGTCTTGCGTGTAAATAAATAGCCTATACAAATCCACGCTACAGTAATCGCATTAATATAAGGGGTAGAGAAATAACCTGACGTTATAGAGGAAAATTATAGTGTAAATAGGCTTGAAAATTGAAGTCAACAAAATTTTTTTCAAAATTGCTCCTCAGTGTTATCGGACAATCGGTCGTTAATCGCTCGTTTCCAATGACAATTATTGCATGTGTGTACGTAGCCTAAGGCTCTGATAAAGAGTGATGGGTTTCACTGATCTTAACTGATCTAAAGCCAAACATTAATTGTTTTGGAAAATTTAGATTGCTAGAAACTGTGGGCCTAAATTATTACAGCTCTGCAAGGTTGGAGAGGATACACTTTTATCAATGAACCTCGGTGATCCAGCAAACCTGGAAAGGATCTGGTCTAGGATTGAATACATTTGCTAGTAAATAGCAAATGACTTTGAAAAAATCCATTCCAGGTTTACTGGATCATCCAACTTTACTGATAAAAGTGTATATTTTCCATCCTTGGAGAGCTTTAACCTCCCTAGCGGTAACCCCGAGTGTGACTTGGGGTAGAAAAAAGTTGCTAAAAGCGGTAACCCCGAGTCACACTCAGTGTATGTAATCCTATGGGAGGTAGTAGTAAATAGAGCCTTACCTGATCCGCTGGCATCCCGGGCCGTCCATCGACGCATTCTCCTTCTTCTTCCTCTGGCCGGTTTCTGCACCCGGAGTTCCCGGTGACGTTGGGGTGTGTGTACGTTGCTGGTGGGGCGGGGCGGGAAATTCAAAATCCATTTGTATTGCATTCAATACAAAATAACCGTATATAATGCAATACATTGGATTTATATGTGTAAAAGCAGTACATTGTTTTCAAGAACATTTATTTTACAGTATATAAATTAGTATGAGTATAATATGTATTTTTTAAATAGATAGATTTTTTAATTTTTTCAATTTATTTATTTTTTCATGATTTTGTGTTTTAAACTTTATTATACTCATACTATTATATTATACTGTAAAATAAATTTTCATGAAAAACAATGTACCGCTTTCAGACATATAAAACCGGAAAAAAATGAACCGCTAGGGAGGTTAATAAATCAAATGTTAGGTGTTATGGCTGTTTGTGTACCCATTGGAAAGAATCTCAATTTTTATTTGTCCTAGAGTTCATTGTGGTCAGGACAGAAGGTGAAAATCTAACATTTTAAATTTAATCATAAGGCCTGATTTAATAAAGCTCTCCAAGGCTGGAGAGGGTACACTTCCATCTGTAAAGCTGTGTGATCCGGCAAACCTGGAATATAGCTAGCAAATAGCAAATGACTTTGAAAAAATCCATTCCAGGTTTGCTGGATCACCCAGCTTCACTGATTAAAGTGTATCTTCTCCAGCCCTGGGGAGCTTTTAAAAATCAGGCCCATTGAAACAGGAGTAGAGTGGAAATCTTCCAATAGGATCATTCTTCGAAATGACAACCTTTTAAAAGAACTATGGCCAAATATAGAAAAAAATGAATAGTCTTTTAAAAGATAAAGTGACAAAACCTGCTTTTGCAGCAGCATTCACCTTATATCCATATATTTCTCTGCTACAAGATGTCCTTGGTTTAATGGCCAACATATTTCAACCCAATACACTGAGTTTAGATCATCTTTGATCTGCCCAAGTAAGTAAATGCAGTAAGCAGCACATTGATGAGTTTATCTCTGGGTCACTCTGTAATATCCTTAGATCAGCATGCTCCTTGCCACCACATAAACTAATTAAGTCCTTGTCCTGCCATTCCTTCTCACTTTCCAGCTACATAGGAATTATAAGAGGCTGACATCAGGTCAAATTCAGGTAATTACAGAGCCCCCTTAATTCCTTCATATCTAACCAGAGTTAAGGTTGAAATATTAGTTCTGGGTGCAGTGATCTTTTAAGCGTGGAGGGCAGGGTTTAATTTAAATTTCTTTTTTTCACTTATTTACATAAATATGTCACCTCCAAATATTTTTATATGTAATTTGTTATACATTTCAGTCCAGCGGGTTTCAGCTTTTGTTAGGCGGTGTATTTAAGATATGGAAAATTAGCTGACGCCATGTCATTACCGGTAAGCTGATGAAAAAAGAAAACATCAGAGCCTGCAGGTGTTTTTCCATTAGCACTGAAAATAAATGAAAAATACAGAAGAAAATCACTTGTCGCAGAACCAGGACATAATGGCGGTTATGCTTTGCCACGTTTAATCCAATATATTGCTGGTACCTGTAATTATGCACAGTGGGGGGATTTGCATCACTATTGTCTTTGGACAAATCTGTTAAAGAAAGGTTGTTGGGGTGTTTTATGACTTGGTAGAACTATACTTTGGAGTAAAATGTACAAAGTGAAGCTGTCAGCTAATTGAACTTTATAAAGGTAAATGGTATTTTACCAACAAAAAGAATAGCAGGCGCATTGTGTTTCCATCAGTGTTTAGTTTTAAAAAAAATGTCTCCGCATCCTACTATACCGTTCAGTCGAGACAAAAGTCCAAGGCAGGGGAACATGGAGAAGGTGGGCATCAGTGGGTGGGAAAAGGGACGGGGGACCCTAATAAAGAGAACCTGTCACTTAGACCTGAACAGCCAAGAAGACAAATACGTATATTATAAAACAGTGGTCCCCAACCTTTTGGACATTATAGACCACTAATCTAATTGACTCCAGGCCATGCATGCGCGGGGAGTCGTGTGTCACTCAAAGGTGAAGAAACTTCCCCCAAAGTGATGTCATGATGCCACCCCGCCCACTCTACCATCGTAGGCTCCGACCCAGAGACACAACCTGCCCATCGTGCTAAGCCTGTGATCGGTATGGAAGACATAGTCGGTGGCTCTGGCCGATGCGCCCTCCCAGCAGGGTCCTCCAGACCTCGGCCCGCTGGGAAGCGCACTGGCCAAAGCCGCGGACCACTAAAATTTTCTTGCCTACAATGCGTCACTTAGAGAAGGGTATAGGGGGTAATGTCCAGATTTAGGAAATAAAATGTTTTATATACATGTTTGTAAGTCCTTCCACTTGGGTTTCCTTCTACTAACCCAGGGCCAGGATGAGCCTAGTAGGCATGAAAAGCACCTGTCTAGAGTGAAGCTGAGCTGTGCATTGCTTGTGGGGTTAACATGAAACAGAACAGTATTTTAAAAGATCGTTCCATGGAGAAGTGATAGTTCCAAGTGGCATCTGGGAGGCCACTATATGACTTCTGGATTCTGTTGAAAACTCTCATAGCACGCATTTGTCCAACTAGGCATTGGCCCTTGTTCTTGCTAGTTTTGGATGTTCTTGTTTTTCATCATGCACCATCTATTCCTATATAAGACAATTTTGAGCTTCCCATAAACTGATCCTTTTTTATTTATTGGTTGTAAAACAAGAATAACACACAGCCCCTTATTTTACAGGTTAGTAGGTAAACGGAGATCATTCTTCCCAGCCACCTACTATCATATTTTTAATTTAGTATAATTCTTTTTAAATGGTGTCCCCGAACACCCTGCTAAACTTTGTCACATGTTTTTCAATCCTTCTAAATAAACACTTGTACAGTTTTGTGTCTTTTCAGCAGCTGAGGTAAACATTACAAATGTGAAAGGTAAAGAAATCTTATTCTAAAATATACATTAACACTTAACATACCTAATATACTTAACACAGTACAAAGTACACATACATTATATAATGAGTATAATTGGGTAGACATTCCTTAAAGTGAAAATCCAAACTTTTTACTTTATTTAGTTTTGGTTAGGTTGTGGAAAAATTTTAACTTTTTATTACTGTCTTTATCCCAGACTTTTTGTATCTGTGCCCCAATTGATGAGATTTCTCCTCATTACTCAACCTCCAATAATCTTGGCAAAAGCTGACACATTGGGCTTAATTTATTAAAATTCCCTAAGGCTGGAGAGGATACACTTTTCATTAGTGAAGCTGGGTGATCCAGCAAACCTGGAGTGGATTTGCTAGCAAATGTTTTTAATCTTGGGCAAGATCCATTCCAGGTTTGCTGGATCACCCAGCTTCACTGATAAAAGTGTATCCTCTCCACCTTTTAGAGCTTTAATAAATCGGGCCCATTGCCTCTGTGTAAAGGTTTCCTGTGATAAGGACTAGTCAGTACAGCTCTATCACCGTGTGGTCTTGAACTGGTCTTGTATCCGCCTCCTAATGTTGTCAGAAGGCAACCTGTAGTGAGTGGAATTTTTGGGCTCCTAGCTCAGCTTTGCTTTCTATACTGGCTGTACAACCCAATGATCATCCCACCACCACTTAGCCAGGTCTGCAAAAGCATTTGGTGATCAAAAAGTTGATTGATATCCTTTGTATTTTTTTATGATTTATTCCTGCAGTTCGGCTAAAAACTAAGCATCACCCAAAATTGTTCTTCATTTTGAATAGAGAAGGGTTGTTCTTATATAAATGTAAAATGTTAAATGTAAAATGTTCTTATATTTTTATTGCTGTCTGTGACCCATGCATAACATTCAGCTAGATGTTGTTGTCCTGATTCTGTTGCATGATATATAATTGGTTCTGTAAGATCTTTGACCTCAAGATTCATTGTAATATATGACTGCCTCGGTAACCGATAATAAAAGCTTTATATTTGGCTTTGTCGTTAGACCACGCAGCCAATGGTTCTGGTGTATAGCCAGCTTTATAGACCATCTATATTTTATTGTATATGCCATACACAAGAAGAATGTTTCCAACTGAGATTATAACAAGGGCAATTGAAATTTGTATCAACCAGGTTTGTATTTGATATTGCTAGTTTATTAATTCTGATATTTTTACCTATTTTACAGTGAGAGTCCCTCTGCTGTTTTCTGCAATGCCTCTTCCTGTAATGCGATCAATGATGTCAAAAGTAGTTTTGGAAAATGAACAAGGTAAAATTATATTCATACTCTGAGTACAACCAAAATATACAAAGTGAGAGAAAAATTTAGAAAGTAGAACGAGCCACAACTATATTAAAGTTTTGAGTTGGTCCTGGTGGGTTTTATACCCTGTTAGCTCTGTAAATAATTGGATGAAGTGAGATATGACATATCTCACACGGTGGCTGATGTTTTTAATCACTTTTTATTGAATGGTTCATAGGAATATGTAGAAAATGTATTATAGGCTAAGTGCTTCCATATAATATGAGTGAGATAGGTTATAATTGCAAGGGGTCCGAATCTAGGACTATAGGAATATCAAACCTATTATTATTAACAGGATTTATATAGTGCCAACATATTACGCAGTGCTGTACAATAACTAGAGGTTGCAAATGACAGACTAATACAGACAGTGACACAGGATTCCTGCCCAGAAGAGCTTACAATCTAGAAGGTGAGGGAAGTAACACACAATGGGAGAGGAGATATGTAGTGGTGGGAAGTAGTGGGGGGTTTAAGAGACAGAAAAAGACGGGTAGGCAAGTTTGAAATGAGCAGAAAGTAGGAGCAAGCCAAATAGGACGAGGAAGACCATTCCAGAGAGTTGGAGCAACTCTAGAAAAGTCTTGGAGCCATGCGTGTGATGAGGTTACGAGTAAGTAGGTCAGTAGTAGGCCATTGGAGGAGCGAAGAGAATGGCTAGGGGAGTATTTTTTAACCAGGCCAGACTCAAAACTAAATGATTTAATGGGTGGGGTTGTTATTTAATAAACTAATGTCTCTAAAATTCAGATTATATATTTCTAGATTGTTTAAATAATGAAAATGGGCACCTTATTGGTAATATATATATTTTCCAGTATGGTGGTCTTATTCATAACAAAAGTTCCACATCCCCAAATACAACTTTACAAAACCACAAAAAAGAACTAATGGGGCTTTTCATGCACATATTGCATTTAAATTTACATACTTGTATTTTTTAAAAACAAAAAACATAACAAAACTTTACTGAAAACAAGCTATTCATGTGTAAAAAAATCGTACATGTACAAAATTCATATAATCAAGATGTCCGTGGCTATAAAGAAGTACTGAATTGGTCTCGGTGGTATTTGATGTGTTTCACAGAAACTGCCTGCTTCTTCAGGATACCTTTAATTAAACATATTATGGTAAAGCTTTGTTGCTTTGAAGTATGTTTGAATAATTATTGTTTTTTTTATATAATATTGGAACATACAATAAGAATTCCTATTACTTGTTTGTGCCTGAAAAGTCTCAATAGTTCTTTTTTGTGGTTTTATTGAACACCTTGGAGGTAAATATATATTTAGAAAGTCTGCTTTAAAACCTCTTAACAGCTGCAAAGCATGTGATTGCAAGATCATGGAAAACCCCTACACTTTCCTTTTTACTATTCAAAACTTAAGTGTCATATTTAAACAAAAAAGAAAAAAAAATATGGCTATCCTTGGGGATTTCCTCATTAGTTTTTTTCATTATCTGGTATTTGAATATCATAGGGAGATTTCCCAGTTAAAAAAACCTCAGGAAAATAATTCTTGTCAAATAAATGTGCCTATTAGTCACTACCCTGATCAGTGTTAGGATAAGTTTAGGCTACCACTAAAAACTCAATATAAAAAATGGTTAACATGGGACTGAATCAGTCCATTTATTACATTTGATTTGTCAGATGGTGGGAGATGGCAGAGTTGCAGCAGGTTTGGGTGCTACATGTATCATGCCGGGGCAGTTTACGCCTACCGTCTCCACAAACTTGAATTGGTGGCACTTGCTTAAAAATGTTGTGAGTTTTTAAGCATTTGCAAAAAGTTTATGCAAGCAGATTCAATACAAAACTGCATTATTCTGCTAGGCACGTGCAGCTGCTTTTAAATGCCTGCAAATGGGAAAACCAAGTGGTTACTGCCCCAGACTGTGTATAAAATCCCTAGACTTCACTTTCACTTGAATTGCTGCCTTGTTATGCATGATTACCGTATTTCCTCTGTTTCAGGAGCTCTGTTCGCATGCATTGCCTGTCTGGAGAGTTTAACTGGAAGCCTGACCATTGCTGTTTTCAACAGCATTTATGCAACTACTGTGCTGTGGTTTCCTGGCTTCTGTTTCCTGTTATCAGCTGCTTTCTGCCTAATTCCATTAGGAGTAGTATGGTAAGAAGATGCTTTGTTTGTGGTATTTGTACATAAGTCAAATTTCTTGGTAAAATTATTTTTAATACATGCCACATCATATAAACATGCCACAACATATTTTATGTTTTAGGATCAGATATTATGTTAAAATTAGGATTCTAAAGGCTTCATTGTTATACAGAATTAGCTTGGATGGACACAGAGCACGAGCTGTGGATTTGGATTCTGATTAGATTAGGGGTGGATAAATATAATGTGTATGCATCAAATATACATCAACAAATACTAATATGACATTTAGCTGAATTTGCAGCAAATGCACCTTAATGAAGCAAAAACCATAATACTTGGGAGCTTGATAGAAATTAAACTGTTCTTTCTGTTACTCCAGGAACAATAAATGCTACACCTGCATTGGGGTATCTCCATACTCCATTGCATTAGGTACTTTGGATTGCCCTTAATAAACCAACTAGACAAATTCTATAGGAGGGCATGACATAAATAGTCATATGCCCATCAAACTGTTTTTACCAATCTCTTGTTTATTCATGTTTACATGTAGACAATGCCAGACAGAGCGACAGTGCTGCGTATAGACCCTGTTCAACAGTTTCTGGGCATACTACCATTACATTTACTCCATTAGAAAGACTGTCAACAGGATGACTGGTTGATGATGGCATTTTATTGAAAAATTTGGTATTTTATTTTTGAGTCAGGGCAGCTCTAGAAAAGTCTCGAAGCCGTGCGTGTGATGAGGTTATGAGTGAGGAAGTCAATAGTAGGTAATTGGAGAAGAGAAGAGAGCGGCTAGGGGAGTATTTTTCTACCAGGTCATAAATGTGAGACAAGAACTGTGGAGGGGTTTGAAGGCAAAGCACAGGAGCTTGAAATTGATTCTAAGGTGAAATGGAAGCCAGTGAAGGGAACTACAAAGAGATGCAGCAGAAGAGGAGCGGTGAAAAGAACGGATGAGTCCAGCTGCAGAATTCATAATACAGATATGTATTACCAGTGTTGGTTTTAAAAGCAGGAGACAGAGAAACTAGGAACATTAGCTGTGTACTGCACAAACCTATCAAAAACAGAAAATTGCTAACAGATATCTCTAATTCCTATTTCACTGCAGGATATTGCTATGTATTGGCTATGAAGAAAGGGACCATATCCTTCTTGTTAATGAAGAAACCAGCACTGAAGTGGAATCTTGAATAACGGAATTACTGACTCACAAGCACTTTAAGCCTATGACCACTTGTCATTCTCACTTTAAATACCTTTCTACAACATAGCATCTATAGTTTGAACTTTCTTCTTTTATTTTACCAAAACTCAATCTTGAACCCAATTCAACCCATTTTGATATACCAGGCCTGCTAATGAGATGGATTGTATTGATGTAAAACACAAAGGAACCATAAAAAAATGATTTAAAAACCTTGGTGGTGGAAGGTGCAACATATTAATTCCTTATGCTCCACTGAAATCCATAACTGTACATACTACAGTTGATTTGGGGTAGTTGGCCTTTTAAAAGTCAACGAGGGCTCAAAGCCCAGCTTTAGGACAGGAAGCCTGCAGGCAATAGAAGACTTTTAACTTCTACATTACATTTAAGCATTTGACTTAATCATAGGCATAAGGCATTCATTGTGCTCATGAGGACATTCAATGAGTGAAGATGTACAGAAGTGCTGTAATCTCTAGGAGTCTTCCAATAGGATCACCTTCATAAAGTTTGCACCTCTTTTATGAAAGGAAATGTTTATTGGGTACCCCTGATGGTGAGCAGCATTATTTCTAGTACAAAAAGACGTATATAGTTTATTACTAATGTTCCCTAACCATGTATATTTTCCTTGTGATGTCTCAATTTGATGTGATCAATTCAATTTTTAATATAAAATGTTATGGTAAACATTCATTAAGAGCTAGAAGTACTCTGCTAAATTAATTGGAATTACTCCTCTGGCTACATGAAACACTGTTTGATAATGAGTTTTTTTTTTTTTTTTTACAAAAGTGAAATTTTTGAAGGTGCTTTGAAACTTGGCTTACTATGATTCCATCTACCATTAGCTGGTAAACATCACATTTTGTTACTTTGTCTAAACCAATTATTATACAGCATCTTCTTTTTTTCTTCTTGTTAAGCAGAAAGTTTCTAAAAGTCTATTAATTCTATGTAATAATATGTCCTATTAGGGTCTATGCAAGCAAAACATTCCTATGTTCAGGTTAATGTTATTATTTAAACAGCATGACTAAAGAGTATGTATGTAAAGTTGCATTTAAGTCATCTTAGTTTGTAGCAAAACCCAGGAACCCCAGGTTCTCTCTAATAAAAGGCTTTAAGTCATGAAGTTTGGGCAGCCGCTTTATGATTCCCAGTAGCACAGTATTGGAGGTGGTAAGCAGCATATCCAAATGTAACTGCACAATAGGGGTTCCTGGATTTCTGACTTTGCTAAAGGTGCAGGAACGTGGATGTCTCCCCTTTAACCTTATTGGTAGTGTATCAGCTTTAGACTATACAGAGGTTGACTGATGACTTTAAATCTGGAGTGGACTGGTAATGGAAACTACAATGGCAGCCCTACTAGCTACTTTTTATACCTTCCCTCTGCTCTTCATATCAATTCAATATGTGACTGGAAGAAAGAGGTCCCTACATGCCAATGCTGGGTTCCCAAGTGACCAAAAACTAGCACTGCCTAATCTGACAAATGGCAGCAAGTTAGGTGCTTCCCATACACAAAATACTGGAGCAATAGTAGAGCAGAAAAGAGTAAACTTGTTGTTTTGCCCTTCAAAGTTCATGCTCAGTCACTAAAATCTGTTGCTACAACTAGTTGAGTACCCCGAGCAGTGATATCCATTTCCCAACACTTTTTTCAGAGAATCCATATAATCAATACTGTACTAATATCTATTAACACCACAGTTATCAGAATAGCTTGCCCGATAGTGGTATATAAAACAGAAGGATTCCATGTATACTTACATTTTTTTCTGACAGCTCTAGAGGATGGCTCGGTAAGAGTTCACTCTGAACACTTGTAAACCTTCAACAATGAACAAAACAAGGAAATATGATTAAATCTGCAGTAAAATAGCGTTATTCTTAGAATCCAGGTACAGGCTGTTGTCATTATTAGCACACTAACCCTCATCCAGCTCCTTACTTTTAGATATTCTGTACCATTCTGGACTTCATTAAAACTTAGCTTGCTTACAACTTGCTTTGTCAGCAGTACCATTGTGTATCAATTATTAATAGAGAAGTGAAAGTGTGCCTAACTTTTTCTTTTCAGTTAACAGTGATAATTGCAAATGAAGCATAATGAAATTCATTAACATATAAAGAAAAGAAACAGAAACATACCCGGTTCTGAGTGTATCCTGGATTCCATAGCCCCCATACTGGGTTGACAGTTCAGTAATTGGGATACTGTCCTTCAGCTGAGAAGAAAGAGCCTTTGTATTCTGAAACAGATTAAACAAATTGCCATTAATATTAAAAAGTCTGCCCGATATTATAATTCTAGCAAGAGCTCACATTTCAATGTAAGAAACTTCTCTAGTTTGGATATTCCTCCTACGTTAATGTGAGATTCCTCTAGGTGGGCTCTGTCACAACACATCATATTGTAAAGGTTATCGGTCTACATCAGATAACTAATAATACTCCATAACTTCACTAAGTTTATGATTTATCCTGTGATAGCCAACAAGATATACCACACAAGTACACATGGGTACATACCATGCTTTAAACACTTCTCACATAGTAAGAACACTCTGTGTATTATACTTTATTTATTGATAGTATGAAATAATTATTGTGCCTTCTTACTGCACTTGCTAATGCCATTATGTGTGTGTTCAAGTTTTTATGCCGCTATGTTGACTTAATTGTACTGAATATTTTTGATTAAGATGTAATTGGACTCTCTTTGCTACTACTCTATAAACTAGCAAACGCCTCTAAGTTCCCTGAAGAAGCCAACGCGTCGGGTACAGAGACAACGGTATTATGTGTGACCACTGAAAAAGTTTGAACTATTTCACAATACTAGGGTGACAACTACCATTATTTACATGAATATTACTATCATTTTGTGTACCATTGTTACTCTTCCTGTTTGGAGTAAATACGTTTTAAATGGTATGCCAAAAAGCCCCTCTATGCATTTTCTTTTCACTACACTGTAAATACATCAGAAAGGGGCATCGCACACAACACAATTTCCAGGTGTGATATATTCCCTGTATATGGGTAAAGAAGTGTTTTTATATTCATATCACATTCACAATTAATGAGGGGCTCAGAATCCAGTTACTCCAATAAAAGGCAACTTCAGCAATTTACATTTTTAATGTCATCTAATCCCACTTTTCCAGGAGTGCTCAGCATACCCAGCCTGCTCATGCTCAGTAGGACCCACTGACTATGTGACAGAACATCTTCCTACTCCATAGATATCTAAGCGTTCTCCTGCTCAAGCACAGAGAGAGAAGAGGAGGAGGAGGAGGAGGAGGAGGAGGAGAGCTGGCTTGAAGTAAACATTGTGTCAAGGAGCTTGGTTCCAGTAAGCAATGGAAAGGGGAGGATCCCTAAAGCTCTCTTGTCCTAATTGCTGTATTGCAATCAGGCTGCATTTACAGTAACACCTCCAATACTACATACACACGGATGTAATACTCAACTAATGCGAACGTCCTGACATATCTATGATGACCAACGGTGAACAACCACGACCACCATACAAATCAAAGGAGAGGAGCACAGTGGAGTGCCACTCACTTTTCCCCACTCCATAGAGCAGAATGGCGCTGTGTGTGCAGCACTTGTTCTCTGTCACTCTTGTCGCTAGAAATGATCACGTTTATAGTGACAAGTGAATGGGTTATGAGTGAAGAAGTCATTAGTAGGTCATTGGAGAAGGGAAGCGAGCGGATAGGGGAGTATTTTTTTTACAATGATAAGGATTACGGGATTCCTATGGCAACCACAACCAGGAGCACTAAATTTGTTGTGTTTTGCCCAGTGTTTTCCCCAGGCCCTTTTAGCTGGGCGCACCTCCCGTCATTTTTCAGCCACCCGGCTATTTTTGAGTGGTTACTGAAAAGCTGGGTTACAATACAGGGGCCAGCTATGGAGAGGAGATAGAAGAGGATGAGCAGGTGGCAGCCCGCTGTGCTCTTCTTCACAGCAGTGGACAGTACTCATTCCCTATATTTTGAAGGACAAATGTACATGTCAGATTTTTGCTCAAGAGGGGCACATACATACACATTCACCAAAAAGGTCATACAGGTTTATAACTTATTATTATACACAAGTGTACGGATTTACAAATGACCTTATGAAAATAAGATTTTTATTTGCCAGATTTGTTACATTGGCCCTCTGCTATTGACACCGACAGAGAGGGGACCAGACATCACCTATTGCTGTGTCCTGAGTGATCAGAATGATGATGACATCATAGTGATGACAGAATCCCAAGCCAATTACAAGGCTCCTTCACAACCCCCCCACTGCCCGCTGCCCAATGACAGTTTATTAGTGGCAGTTTACAAGTACATGTTTAGTATTAATAATTGTATTCTGATGCATTGTTTAAAAGTAAGGCCACAGCCTTCCTTTGATTTTCAGGAAGTTCACCTTTCTGGGATATTCTGTGGAAGCTCTTCGTGGCAGGATCCTCTCCTCCTCCTGTGTCACTGTCTGTATCTGTCTATCATTTATAACCTCTATTTAATGTACAGCGCTACATAATATGTTGGCGCTATATAAATCCTGGTTATTAATAATAATACAATGATCAATAGAATGAAAAGACAACAATAAAAATCCTTCCCTACTCTACCCAGCATTAAAATAAAGTTCCTCAATATAAGAATAGACCATTAGTGCCACATTGCTGGCCCGGTTCTCTCAGCAGCCACACACAGCACAATGCAGGCCGGTGACACAGCACCAGCAAACTGAAACCGAAAATAAACATGTGTCCCCTTCCACAAACCCCAATATTCCCCTCCTCAGCTGGGATACATAGAGCCAGTGTCCCCGCTATACTCACCATGGTGACAACAGATCAGTGCGCTCCACTACACAACCGCAATCCAACTCAATGCCCAGCTCCTCACCGACTGACCGCCGCTACTAACTGCGCATGCGCAAGACGCCGAGTGATGATATCACCTCGCAGCTATATGGACGCCTGGACGCAAGGGCTACGGAGTTTCGTCATTGATAAAAAGAAATTGTCGCGGTTGTGTGAGCGGCCATTTTGTAGGTTGGATATTTTGCTGGGTCATTTTATTTTTTGTCATTCGGCCTGGTACTTTATTTTATTTAACTGTAGTGTAAAGTATGCATAAATAAAGCTTTGTACACATTGAGATTACTTTCTATTTTGTTTTTATTCATTGTGATTTAAGGTTATGACCCTATTCACACATTGGGGTAAAGGCCTGCAGGACACTGGGTGGGTCTAAGGTTAGAGATGTCTAAACATGTATTGCAACCCCCATATTGCAAAGGTTTAAAGTGGACCTAAACTAATTTTGTTTTATTTTACATAAAAGGGTAAGCAACCATTTTATGTAAGGAAAAACTTACCTTCTTTTTTGGGAGGGTTAAAACTCTTTTAGTTAAAAAAAAAAAAAAAATACATCACGTACCCCAGGAGGCGTCTGGCTGCTCCTTTTGCGCATGCCCGATCTTGAACATGCGCAGAAAGAGCTTTTTCTTTAATGGGGAAAAAATGCCAGCAATGAGATTGGCACTCTTTTTTTCC
Source organism: Pyxicephalus adspersus (assembly GCF_032062135.1). NCBI lineage: Eukaryota > Metazoa > Chordata > Amphibia > Anura > Pyxicephalidae > Pyxicephalus > Pyxicephalus adspersus. Next base: position 27,261,936 of record NC_092858.1, read on the forward strand.
CCAACTTCAGAGCGAGATCGTATCATATCGTATCATATTTTATGAATAATTTTATTTTAGACCCTGTATTTGTGCTTCTCTGTGCAATACAGGCAGATCATGGCTTGTGGCAAGGGGTTGGCAGGATGCTGTACACAGCTTAGCACAGCCTTAGCACTCCTCCCAAAGCCCCCAGTCCTGATGCAAAAATGTCCTGATGGATGGATCTGGAGTTGTAGTGGGAATTCCTAGTCTTAATGCATTTGTGTGCAGATTACCCTAGGTAATGTCCACATGTGATGCTGGATCTCAATGATTGGAAGAATTAGAATCTAAAGAATGAAAGGGTAAGGCAAAGGACAGTAAGGCTGGGGGTAGACAATGGCAGTATTCATACCTATCTCTGAATTTACCTGACCTACAGTGCCATTCTTTATCTATATATATGTCCCCTAAAGAAGCAGTCATTTGTGAAATGTGTCGGGACGTGTCGGGAAGTATGAACATTGATATTAGGATCCACTATACTTTTCTTGCTGGTCCTTTTTAGATAAATATTTTAGTGGACTGACATTCAATAGAGTTGGTAATATTATATAAGATACACTATTTGTTCTCTGGATCCTGCCCAATAAAATGGGTTTTCACCCCTACTTATGGGAATTTCTGATTTTAAAGTCTGGAGTTTAGTTCTAAAAACTGAAAAAAAGAAAGGATGAGAAAAACGGACTGTTGGATTTAGAACCAGAGCACAGGCCAAACCAGTGTAAGATGCATTGGCGCAATACAAACATATGCAGTCAGTGCATTAGAAATCACTGAGAAGAACATAGGTCAACATTGCTGCTGTTACCCTTAAAATTTGTAAAGAAAAGGTATGAATTGGGTGGGGGGTGACTGCCTGGTAAAAGGACCATCTTTCATGACACTAATAGGGTTTGAGATATAGTTCCTACTTGTAAAAATGGAATTAAATTATTCTCCTTTTGCTTTTTCAGCAGCACCAACGCCCTGTTTTTTGGATGTGGGATCATCTTCCGTCTTGATTGGCTGAGCTGGAATGGCATAACTCCCACACATGAGACCTGAATCTGGCACTGAGGTATGCAGAGAATGTAGATTGAGCTGTGCACCAATGTCCATCGTTCACTTAAAAATGTACTCACATTTCCAAAACAGAAACCCCCTGGAATAAAATTGTGGTAGTTTTATGTGTATCTTATGATTTTTGCACAAACATTGTCAACTGATATTTTGAATAACACAATGCAATAAAACTTCCTGGATAAAAATTTGGCATTCAGGAATCTAATACACCGGAACTGTTGAATACATTCACCTTGAGTAGGGGTGAGGGCCCAGTTTGAATCCTGAGCTGAGGATTCCATTACCTCCAATTAGATGGATTTGAACACCAACTCGCAGCCCTGCACTGTTGTAACCTTAAAAATGTTTTAGGCCATGTTCAGTACACAATAAAATGGTTCAAGATCCTAAAGAAACCTCAGACAATAAAGTGAAACTGTATTGTAGTAATGCCAAGTAAAAAGTTTAGTGTAGAGACTATTGTATACTGTGACATGTAATGGAACTATTTTTAATAGGATAATAATCATTTACCAAAAAAGTTGTCTGCATTATTTATTGTTCAGCCATACAGCAGCAGGAACACTTTTAGATAACCAACATCATATTCATTCCACCAGTAGAGGGAAGTCTTGTCTTTTCTAAACTTGTTTTTTGCTTTTGTGTACCAGATCATGAAAGCGTGGATCGATAGGTGTGCATTTATATATACAGTGGTATCTTGGTATATGTCCTTAATCTGTTCCAGATCCTTATACCAAACAGGACTTATACTAAACAAATTTTTCCCATGAGAAATAAAAGGAAAATGATTAATCCGTTCCCATAAAAAATAATCCTATTGTTATTGGCATATTATACATTGATGGGGCTGTATGAAATAATTTAAACACTGCTTAATGCTAAAATACATAAATACAAAAGCAATTAGATGAAATAAATGAAAATGTAACCTCACTTTACCTTGCTAAGAAGAGTCGAGTGCCTACTAGGATGGTGCTGAGAATGGAGGAGGAGGAGATGTTATGTAATTCACAGAGAGTTATAGCGCGGGCTGTTCACTGAATGGTGGCAACTGGCATGCTGACGCTCGTGGGCAGTCGTGGCTTTGTCTGGAGAGAGGTAAATTAGGGTAGCTCGTGGTGTTGTGACTCATTTTGGCCCATACAAGTTCTAGCACAAAGGTTGTATACCAAGCAAAGGTTGTATACCAAGCAAGATTTTTTGTGTCCAAACAAGACTAATACCAAGTTAGACTTATTCCAAAGCTGACTTATACCGAGGTACCACTGTATATATATATTTAGGTTTCAGGCCACATATTTTATGTTTAAAAATATGATGTCTAGATACATAGAAGAACTGCAGAAAAAGACCTGCTGGTCCATTGAGTCTGCCCCTTTATGTCTTCATAGATATACTTTTAGGAATGATTTGTGATCTACGAGTGTAGATGTATGTTTGTCCTAAATATTGTTTACTCATTGCCTCTGCTGGAAGTCTCTTCCAAGCAATAATTACTCTTTGGTAATGCCATCATCTGCTTTCTTCTTCTCTTCCTTGTTCCAGTTCTCGTTCATCTTGATTGGCCAGATCAGGATGACATAAGTCTCCTGTCCCTTTTTGCATTAAAGCCCAGCCTGGTTGAAATTTTTTAAAGTGGAGTTTTAGTTCCCCTTTAAGGTTAATCTTTGAAACTTCCTGCTGTTATTTTTAGGTCTCATCATCTTGTTCTTGATCCTAACTTCATATTAAAAATAAGGCTCTCCTGAATCTAATTCACACTCTTAAAGTCTTTAAAGTGGATCTAAACCCAGATCACACTCATCTGTCTATGTTCCTTCATGAACACTGCCATCTTCTTCTTTATTCTCTTACCATTCTGATCTTTGGCTATTTTGATTGGCTGGGCCAGGATTATTTACCTCCCATGCAGCTGTATTCAGTCCCAGCATCAGTAGGGGAAGCCAGGATGCTTTCAGCACAACATCACCTGGCCACAGTTGATATATATCACTCCAGAGACCCTTTAGGGGATTACTGGTATGGGGATAATAGTTCACTGCAAATAGCACTTTGGTAATGTAACCAGAACTCTTAAGATTTGTGTTATTGTAGGAAACAATTTGTTCTGGTTTTCTCAGTTTAATATGAAAATTGGACTAATATTTGTGTTAGATCAAATTTGGAATAAAGTCTATGGCCTCTAAATCTTCAAGTTAATTGCAAAGTCCCTGAACATTCAGCTGCCATTCCTAATTAATAAATTAGGTGGTGCTGATGCTGAAGCATATCAATTTACTAATACTATAGCTCAGTGGTGCCCAACTTTTTTTCATCTGGGGGCCTCTGTTGACATTGGGATAAAACTTGTGGGCTACAATGCAAATGAACATTAAAAATGTATGTTTAAATCTAGAATAGTTTAAATTTAAAATAAAATGAAATTGAAATGTTTCTAGTTACCATAACGTACATACCAAATAAAAGAAATGACAAGAATTTCTGCATTCACCATTTGATGCTCATTTTATTAATGAATGATACAAAGCCAAAGCTATCATACAGTGCTGGCTGGTCATATATTGATCACACAAGTTCTCTGATAAACGTGTATCCTCCCCAGCCTTGGAGAGCTATAATAAATCAGGCCCTATGTTTAGGTCACTTTATAGTAGTATAATACCCAAGCTTACCTATTTATTGAATGTGTGCCTAACTATCTTACTTTTTGAATCTTTTTGAAATCCTTGTCCCAGTCTCAATTCCATAATGCCGCTTTAAAAGAAAACTTTTCCCACAACAGCCTCCCAAGGACCTCAAATATTTGACTTGAATTCACACTGAGTTGGATAGAATAGGGACTGGGTATAACCCCTGTCTTTTTCTTCCTGCTATAGTTCCATGTATTGCCAACCGCAAAGTTAATTCCAGACTTTTGCTGGGGAGCAGTCAGAGACTTGAACATGACATGTTTGAGGGAGGTTTGTAGATCAGGGAGGTTTGATTTGTTGGCCAGTTTTAGAAACTCTTAGTGCTATAGTACACAAAGCTGAGGTTACTTCTCCCTCATTTCTTTATGGAACCATTAGCTCTAGGTCACCTACTGCAAGTAAAACCTGAATAGAGATTTTTCACTGTAACAGAGCTACTGAGCATAAAATAGTAAGTTGTCATTCAAAATCAAACAGAAGTTGGATGTTCACATATAACTTTTCAAAAGATATTTATTAAAATGTATGGTGTCAGGTTATGTTGTGTGAAAACAGCACCTGTAGGACTGGAAAACTGTTCAAGAGTCATTTGCCCCTGTATATATAGTGAAGTTTCAAAGTTCTTTATTTAGCTGAAGATGATTGTGTTAATAGGTATCTTTAGGGGTGAAGACGAAGTATTAGGGGTTTGTAGGTAAGTATTAGGCAGGTGTTTTGCTAAGAAGGGTTTGACCTTTAAAACAGCCTTACATTAACTTAAAGCACTATTTTTAAAATTGGTATTCAAGCGTGACAGATCCCCTGAAAACAGATATCGCAACACAAAAGTGAAACAGAAATGCACAAACACATGAAAATAGGTATCCTTGCATAACAGAGAGTTGCGTGGGAGTTGCTATGTTCCAAAACAAGATTCTCTGGGGTCTTGCTGAACGTGTGTCTGTGTTACAGATCACGGTATAAAAAAAGTTCAGGAAACCCCTAAAGGTGACCCACCCTTTCCTGAAACTGAGGAAAGTGTTGTGAAGAATTGTGGTAGCAGTATCATTAGGCATGTTTACAGATTTTACTGTTTAGTTACCAAGCTGAGCAGCTTTCAGTCAACAATTTTCACTGTGCAAATTAGAGAAATTGTTTAGATTGGACAGCAGTCTTATCTCTATTGATGCACCTTGTCTGCCCTGGTCAAACAGTCTTAGAGGAAAATATGGAATAGACAGTGTAGATAGAAAACTGGATTCAGACAGCAGATGTTAAATACTGGGCATACCAACTGATTTTTGGTAAAAAAAAAACAAAACAAAAAAAAAACAGTGTTTCCAGTTGCTCTTCTATCTGCCGAGATCAGCTGTCACCTGCAGGGTCAGACCTCTTCTCTCCGCTCATTGGGTATAGACATATATGATTGGTGGACTGAGCATTCAAAGTTATGTGTTCACTAGCTAGTTAGGACTATAGACACATCAGATATTTGTCTCCCAACACAAATGGTGGTGCTCATTTCGGGCAAAAATCTGACATGTGTACAGCGGTTCCCTGATGCCCTTTATAAATCCGGATTGATAAACAACTGCTCAAGAACGACCACTGTCCCATTGTTCCCACCCTTTCCATAGAACAAAATGGCACTGTTCCTGTTCGTTCATCTGTCACTGGAAACAATCACAAAAGTTCATTTGCAACCACAATTCTCTGATGTCTATCTGACATCTGTATGGGGCTTTCAAGAGCATCTAGATGGGAGCAATACTAGAGAAACATGAACTGAAGGGTGTAGGAGGGCTTGTTTATTAGCCCATTGTTTCAATTCCCATATTTAAACAAAGAAACACCCATAGGAGACCTTTCTATCATACAGTGTGTGATTTAACAATGTTTACAGAGGGTGAATCTGGAAAAAATTTATGGGTGGTACTAGTTCACCTATAATAGATCATCTGAATTCAAAGTTTCTTAACCTTTGTCCCACTACATGATCTCAGACCTTGGTCTTTGAGCATGCACATTTGATAGACTGATAAATTGATCCGTACTAGTTTAATAAAAATTGAATGTATGGTATAACCTGTAAGGAGTATATTTAAGTGCTGCTTTACTGTATCCAACCACAAGAAAATATAAAATTAAAATTACAAACTACAGAGACATGCATCTATACAACTACAGACAACAAATACAGTAATGTGATGAACTGTAATGATTGCATTGAGTGTGACCACCTTAACACTAATTACACATCATATAATTTGTATTTTAACATATGCCATATAAATAAATTGTTTTCATTTTAGTGGCATTCAATTTAACCTTAATAGACTGTACTATCAGATTGCCATATGTGTGGCCAGACAATTCTGGAATGCAGATTACTCTGGTGAGTAACTTTATGTGTGATCTTCATGATCCTGCTGATGATATAGATACTTGTACATGAGCTGTGCATACTGGAGTTTAAATTGTACCAAAGTGATTAGTAGATGGATACTGGGGAGTGATCTATGTTTTAGCTGGAGTGCAGATTATCTGGTGTATGGATACTGGGGAGTAATCTATGTTTTAGCTGGAGTGCAGATTATCTGGTGTATGGATACTAGGGAGTGATCTATGTTTTAGCTGGAGTGCAGATTAGCTGGTGTATGGATACTGGGAGCTGGAGTGCAGATTAGCTGGTGTATGGATACTGGGGAGTGATCTATGTGATTTATGAACTATCTTGCTGGTAACATGGTATGTGATGGGTGTATGTGGAGGTGAGCAGCAAGACTGCATTAGGCAGAGCTTAGATTGTTTGGCTTTCACAGATGCTAGTGTGGTGTAACTTTTTCTAAAAAGACAGATTAAACGGTAGCTAGAACAGTTTATATAGCTGAGTGACCTGGTGTACTCAGACCTGCAAAGAGACAACTCATGCCCTCGGTGGGTAGACTGTAACCAAAATTAAAACATTTGTAACAGCTGCTATCTACCACATTGACCATTATTTTGAGCAATGATAAGAGCTAAAAGTTACATGTCTAAAATAGCATAGATTGTGACTTAGAATTTGCAGTTTAGTGAAAAAAATCTACAATAACAGTTCATTTGTCAGGACAAGCAATAAAGGGTCTGCACCCTTTGCTATATTTGGGAGAAGAAAGTAGACCTCCGGGTCATGCAAAATTAAAATGTTGGCATGACTATGTCTCCAGACAGTTGTTTTTATTCCATTATTTCCAAATTATTTGTCAGTTTAACTGAAATTAATTCTGGAAGCAGAAAACATATACTTCCTAAATTTGCATTGGCTTTATAGGCTCATTAAAACTTTTTTCCCAGTTTATGTGTTCTTAAACAAAATGTTAGGTGGTTCATTGATTTAGGTGGCTTTTACCCTATCTACTGATTATATTCAGCCTGTGAAACAACCATATATGTATGGGTACCTGGAGAGCTTTTCACAAATTGCTGGCTATTATTGAACATGCTTTCTCAATAAAGATATTCCAATCCCTTCTATTAGTATCTTTATTTCAGTATCTTCATTTCAGTTTACCCATTTTAAATACAAATTAATAAAGCAGTGTTACTGCCTCTTTAATATGACTAGTCCACTATTTTTAATTCACAAGTCCTGGTTTCCTTTTGTGCTAGTGTCTTAAAATAGGCGGAAATTAGATGTGATGCTATTATTTACAAAGGGTGTTAAGTCTCCTCCTGGGGATCCTGTCCTGACTTTAGTGCAGATATTTTCTGGGAGGTTACTGAAGTACATTTTACTGACCAGCTATGGCTAATAAAACTTAGTTGCACGTAAAACACAAAAACACATATAGGGATCAGTTTAGAAACAATTTTGATAGGGGTTTGTTTAATGAAAAGTTCTTGCTTATGTGTGGGAAATTTGAATTTGTTGGTTTACCCATTCGTTTTCTGCTTATTAATACTTTAGGATCTATATATTTGGGGTCATGGCAAGCATGTGTGTTTTTCCTACATACCCTACAATAAAAGGTGTCCTTCTTTCCCATTAATGGGATAGCATAGTAGCCCAGAGGTTAGCATTCTGGCCTTTGCAGGGCTGGGTCCCAAGTTTGAATCTTAGCCAGGACACTATCTGCATGGAGGTTTTTATGTTCTCCCTGCGTTTGTATGGGTTTCCTCCCACATTCCAAAAACATGCAGTTAGGTTAATTGGCTTCCCAAACTGACCCTAGAGTTAGGGATATTTTTGTAAGGGACAGCTAGTTACATGACTACCGACTTTGTATGCGCTGCGTAATATATTGGTGCTATATAAATATTGTGTAATAAAAACGAGAAAATTGAGAGGTAAAATATAAAAATTTAAACATGGGGATATGTTCTTGAAAGGTTTTAAGTCTGTCTAAATGTTTATTTTTTTCTTGGTACCTTCTTTTTTTACTTAAATATTATAAAGCTATTGTGAGTCCAGAGAGGGACTACCAGTGTGAAGGGTGTATGCAATGTTTATAATATAGAAGCTGCGGGTAGGTCAGCATTATAAATGATTTTTATTATGTAGTCATTATTATTGGTGGCCATAACAGCTTTTGGGCCTGTTATGAAAGTATTCAGCTGTGCTCCTATTGGCTCATGTTTTTGTTTACCTTTTATTTAACCTTTTAAATATTTTTGCATGTGTCAATTTGCATGCATCAGTTTGCTGGGTCACCCAGGTTCTCCCATCATAGTCCATCATTCTTAGAGAGCGTTAATAAATTAGGTTCTTTGTATTTTAACTGTGCTTATATTGTCTGAAACAATATGCAATGAAACATAATGGAATGTGCTTGTGTTTAAAGGGTTTTTTGGGAGCTACACCATTTGGCCACTTGTTGGAGGTCAGCTAAGGTTGCAAGTTGCCATGTAAGCACAAAAAGAACAATGTGAACTGGTTACAACTAACTATAGGTCTTGGTAAATAAGCCCTCCTCCTTGTCAATAAAGTCAGGAAAATGGCAAGGTATTCCATGCTACAATTGTAAATCTTGATAGAAAAGTAAATTCACATGCTAGCAAGTTCAAATAAAGTTCAGCAAACATCATTAAATTTATGACCTGAAAAATCAGTAATCAATTGACATTGGTGGTAATCAATGAAACATTGGTGGTTTGGTGATAATAAGTAGTATACACAGTAATAACAGGAGTTTTACAAAGTAATAGCTTGAGTTATAATTCTTCTAATGGCCATTCTAAAATCTTACTACCACCAAATAAAACCTGACACTGATCTATCTTAGTGAAAAATCCGTCTCATCCTCAGTGATAAATCCGGTGCAGACTTTGCAAAATGCGCAATGTTGTACATGGGTCACAAATACACTTTAAACTTGCTGCTGAAACTTTGCTATCTTAGATTGCATGCTCTTTTGGCCAGGGTCCTCTCCTCCTCCTGTGTCACTGTATCTTCTGTCATTTGCAACCCCTATATATTGTACAGCTCTGCGTATTATGTTGGCGCTGTATAAATCCTGTTTATTTATAACAATAATGTTACCAATAATATTAGTAGTAATGAAAAGCACCCTTTTAGGTATTTGCAAGCACTTGTGTATTGAAACTTTCCTACTGATAAAACCACCAGGTAAATTATTGTATGAAAAACCTAATATATAAAAATATAAATGCTTTAAAACATCAAAAAAGTTTCAATCCCACTGTAACAGTAGAGGGAGTGCATGATCTACAAATGGGAAACACATTGCCCAGCACAGAAAACAAAATGGCAAAATGTCTGTATGTGACTACGCATATTACGTGCATTGCATGCGATGGCCAAACCAAAGAGTTAACATCTAGGGGAAACAGCTGTTAGAGGAAGTACAGTATCCCATTTTTAGTATTTTCCTCATATCTTACTTAAAGGAAATCGCTATAATAGGTTTTAATTATTATTGAACTACTGGAGTGGTGGTATACCTTAGATTTTACTTTTACATGTATTATGCTTCATTCCTAGAACTTATTGTGTAAGTTCTGTTAAATATACAGTTAAAAACATTCTTTTATACCTGTTTTAAAAGTGCCAACAAATATTTTAGAGCCTCAAATAATTCAGAGCTGTCCTGTGTGATCTGCACACTTTTTGTGTTATTTCAAAAATTTCCTTAAAGTTCTTATCTGGGACTGCAGAATGATTAGCCTTTATGTAGTGGAGATCTCAGAGCAGAAGTTGTTAAGTAGTTAGGCAAAGACGGGCTGACACCACTTGGTTCACAAAAATGCTGTGTGTTGTCAGTCTATAGCAGGCCTTAGGCTGCATACACGTGCTACATTTTTTTTTCGTTGGAAATAATCTTTCATGATTGTTTCCAATGACAAAAGACTGAAAGATGAACAAGCATTGTACATTCATCGCTGTTCTATTCTACGGAGAACGGAGCGGCACCTGGCTGCGCTCTTCTCCTTAAAAAATTAGGGTACTTTTGAGAAATATCAAAACCTTACCTAAAGAGGAAATAAAATCAAAAGTCACCGTAAACAAAAAAAATGCACTTACCTTCAATCCTGCAGAGCAGTCGATTGATCCAGAGGTCTTCTTCAATCAGGTCTCGCATCGTCCCTGCATCCGTCTTCGGGTCGGTGCTCTGGGTGCCGCCATCCTCTCCTCTTCTTCTGGGTACTTCTTCCTAAGTCACCAACCCAAGCGCGAGATCGGGTGACCTAGATGGGAAAAAAACTTGCCAATCTCAATGCATGAGATCTCCAATTTTTTTCCCCTTTTGAAGAAAGGGCTCATTCTGCGCATGCATGGGATGCTCAGGCATGCGCAGAAGAAGCCACAAAAGCCTCTTAGGATGCGTGTCGTAGGTATCCCAGGAGGCAGGAGGCTTTTTTAAAGTTGTTTCACTTAAAAAAAAACAAACAAACAAAATTTTTACCTCCCATAAAAGGGTTGTCCACCCTTTTATGTAAAGTTAAAATTCAGAGTTTAGGTATGCTTTAAACATTGATGGGGAATAGGTGTTTTTTTGTTCATTGTTTAGAATGACAGTCCATAGAAATCAACAGGTAATTTCAGTTAGTGCAGGGTCTTCAAATTATAAAATATGGGTAAGTGTGGATGTACTTGATATATATTTATGTTACTTAAATGTTTTCAAAATAACACACCACTAATGTATTAATTCCCATTAATTTTATTGGAATTTCTATATGATACATGATGTCCATCAGCCAGAAAACCTCCAACTGACTGCATCAGGAGCTAACAATATGCCATGAAATCAGAGTAGGGTAAATTTAGAAGAGAGCCTGTATAATTGTGCAATACTGAAGGAGGTTAGGCTAGATTTTAGTACAGGCTCACTTGTTCCCGGTCTCCCTTCGAGTTGTCACTTAGCAGCTTTACAAGCTTCAAGAGCAGTCTGAGCAGGAGTTTTAGGAAGGAGGATACAGAAGTGGTAGAGCTGCACAAATAAATTGAGGGACTCTGTTTCGAATCTTGAGAATTAATTGCACCACAGTGCCTGCAACGAGAGGTTAGCAGGAGGTTCATTGTGAAGCTTTTTTACTGCATGGCAAGAATAAGTCAATTTTAGCCTGACCGCAAGGTAACAAGGAAGCTAAATTCCAGCTAAAACAGTGGCAGAGCAGGAAAGGGCTACAGCCTTGTCAGGTTTTTATAGCCATCTGTGTCCCTTTTTGAAGACATTTGCCTTACTCTCTATTAGGACAGGAATTGAAGGGAAATTAGAAATTGAGTTGGGACATTGATTAATACAAAAATACAGTTTTATTAGAATGTGGAAAGGTTAGAACTTGCAATGTTGTATTGCAGTTTGGAACCTCCAATCCTATTATTATATTATATTTATATAGCACCATCATATTATGCAGCATTGTACAAAGTCCGTAGTCATATTACTAGCTGTCCCTCAAAGGGGCTCGTAATCAATCTACCTCAGTCATACGTCATTAACACAGGCTAAGGTAAATTTTTGAGGGTAGCCAATTAACCTAACTGCATGTTTTTGGAATATGAGAGTAAACCGGAGTACCTGGAGGAAATCCACGCAAACATGGGGAGAACATGAAAACTCTATGCAGATAGTGTCCTGGCTGAGATTCAAACCTGGGACCTAGCGCTGCAAAGGCCAGAGTGCTAACCTTTGAGCCACTGCACTGCCCATCCTACTGAAGACTGCTCCCCCAGTTCTTGTACAAGTATCTCTGGGAGATTAGTATGAAATGAGCATGAGGGAAATCTAGAATTGGGTTCACAGAGGAAAACTAAAAATGCACAGAAACTCGATAAAAAAAATCTGATCAACATCAAGTGGTGTTATCAAGGGCCTACAGATCTGAGGCAAGAATGGTGTCCCTTATGCAAATAACAAAATTCCTTGATGGGTAGATGTCAGCAAAGATGGTCACCACTGCTACCCACTGCCAGCCCAGGTGCTTTTGATGTGGAGGTGTCCTTTGAAAGATTCTTAAAGGTCTCAAAGATGGATGGATCTCAAAGATGGAAAATAGATGTCATATGAACAGGTGAGCTCTGTATACACAGTGCTGTTCTGTTCAATGGAAAGGGAAGGGGTGAAAGTGGTACTCAAATGTGCTCTTCTCCAAACAAGTGAACAGGGATAGTTCCTAATCGATCATTTACCAGTTCACCACGGCAAATTAATGAACAATGTCGGGGGAGCACCAGATTTTCACCCAAGACATGCAAAACTATTCATCTCAGGTGACAATCACCTGCTGTGTGAATGAAGCTTCAGATTATTTATGCATCAAAATTCCTTGATAGGTAGATATCCACATAGGTAGCTCATCTCCTGTCTACCCCATAGCTCTGGTGTGATGCATTTGATGTTATGTTGTCATATCAAATATTCACCAAAAAGACAACTAACACTGAAAAGTCAAGTTACAGTCAGGTCTCTTTAATAAGGAAAAACAGAGAGGTGAATAGGAGCTTGTTTTGAATGAGAAAGGTTTGTAAAACACACAATTATGGGGTTCTGGTAATAAATGGATCCATGTCAAAAAGGTTCTGGAGATACAATTTGAAACATTGGCTATGATAAAGGGGTACGTACTTATATGAGGTCAAGAAACACCAGCCTATAGCTTATAAAGGCTAAAAGGTCAGGCCACCCAAGGCCTTCCACCAATATCCTAGCAACACCCAGGAAAAAGGTCCTTTGAAGACAGCTCAGCTCAGTTAAAGGTGCAAATTAATCTATAGAGATGAGAAGAGGAAGTAAAATGCAAATTCTGCTGTCAGATCATCAATAGGGCAACAATACCAATTGGAGATAGTTGTTCAATCAAGCTGAAAACAGGGAAGTTCATCTCTTGTCTTTGGCCAGGGCTGGGGGTCAGATCAAAAAAATATTAGTTTTCGGTGTGTTTATCCAAAAGTTTAACTTTACTGCCCTTGAAATGAACTGAATTCATTGCCCCCAGTAATTACCTCTTTATTTAACACATGTTCAGTTCAACATCTGATAAGCTTTAGATTTGCCTATGTAAAGATATGCTTATTCAATAATCCTGTGAACAGTATGCTATAGGAAGCAAATTATTTAATTGAAGTTAAGTATATAACAGTATATAACTGACATCTCTGTTCAGAAAGCATTTAACATTCAACATGATACATCAAAGAGTTCAGACCTATACGTGTTGATACGATAGTGGATTTTATATAAACTGTATTACTGAGATATATCTGTTTTTATTTCTTGTCCATAGCATCCTTTAATGGTTTCTGTCTCATCGCAGAAATAGTCCTATATTATAAGTGATTTAGTGCTTGTGGTTTATGATGCACTAGGTAATCATATTAAGAAGTCAGAAGTACTTGTTACCACACATGAATGATTTCTTTTTTAACTGATGATGTGTGCCAGCACCCTATGATTCACTCAGGGACAGGAAGATATCTCCTTCCCTGTGGTTCCTTGGCACGTATCTGCCTCTCCCTCTTCAACTTCTATTGGGGTTGGTGGTGGATGTGCTGTGTTTTTATAAATAACCACCCACTTAGTGATCACATACTACATGTGATCTACATGTGTATAATGATTGCAGATTTGTCATTGATATGGAGGGGGCTTTCCCACACCTTTTTTAAAATATTTTGACTTTTCAGGCATAGTCAGTTTAATATATCTACTGACTTATATCGTAGACATTCAATTAAGGCTATCAATAACAAATAAATGCAATATGTTATAATTTAAACAATGGGTTTGTTGGAAAAAAAACATGGTCCAGATGCTTAAGAATGGTTGGGGTCATTCCCATGGCTGAACCAACTGGCCTCTGTTCGTAGAATATCTGCTCACCACAAGGGCCTAGCCCTGCAAGCTATCCTTGTCTCACAAATGGTAATGGATGTGGGCAACTAATACTATTCAAAGGGCCAGTATTGGAAGTGACAGAACTGGTAAAACAGTTGATGGTGTCTAATGCAGCACTGCAGCAGGTAAACACTTTAGAACAACAGGTAATACCCAGTATTGGGATATGATACATGCTTTGCACTAATAGACCCAGTAGCAGTGTTGCGCAGGAGCAGAAGGAGGTGCTGTATGAAAAACTAAGGACCATAAGACTGACAGATTTGGTGCAAACACTTGATTAGATTAGATTAGAATATTGGATTAGTACGTATTTTGCAGAGAGGGATTGTGGGTAATCAACCCTCACTCCAGCCTTTACTGTTTAGTTTTTAAGCCTGCATTCGTTATAAAGATAAAGGTAGTGAAACCAAAATCATGTTTTCAAGTGTTTATATCTATGGGTATGTGTATACATGAGATCACCAGAGTTTGCTAGGATAGAAAGATTTATTGTTAGTCAATCAAGATCAAATTATATTAAATGTGGTGTCAGAAACTTGTCTAGGCTGATTTTTAGTATATTAGTAGAGGGAGTAGGAGAACAAATGCAGAGTTTTTCCTGTACACCTGTCCCTTAGGTCTATGGGAAAACTAAACTTTGGTTTATAAAAACTCAAAACTGCTTGGAAAGACTATTTTTGAAAACAGTTATCATTCTCCAAATGATAACATCTAATAGCATTGTTATAAACAGGAATATCATTTATCCTTATTCATAGATGGTTATGAAACATGATGCAGTTAAAAATAATCTATCACCTACCACGCTATGTTCTGCTACATTTGAAGTAGAAACACTAAGAATATCCAGAAAAAACTGGTTTAGACCATTGCCATTGGTCTTCTGGAGGTATGGTCTGATATTTGCGTCATAACTATTAATGCTATTTATTTATTTGCTGCAAGTTTAAAGCGCTCTGCATCCAGACACCCCAGGACATGGAATAGAATCTAACCAAAAACAAACAATAAAACAATTATATAAATAACAAGGAAACGACAGCACAGACAATAGTACATCCTAATTAGGGCTCACCCAAATTCCCTTTTCCACAACAACAATTTGAAGCCGTTTCCTGAACTTGGCAATGCAATTATACAAAAAAATATGAGCATTCCAAACCAAAACACATGTCAACTGCAACTGAGAAGTCAAGGTTGAATTCAGGCCAAGGTGCTGTAATCTATACAAGAACTCATCACTTTTTGAAAGTTCCTCCACCTACCATAAAAATTTGATATTGTAAGGCGGGGCAAAGAACTGATTACATTTTACAGATATTTGTCTATTTTGATGTCAGAATAGGAAACTGCTTTCCTCTTTGCTTTGATATCTGTCCAGTTGTTGGTACCCAGTTTCGCATATGGTGGAATTTCCTCTAGTGCAGCGTTTCTGGGCTGTTGTTTATTGCTATGACAAATCCATTTTCTATCTTCAGTTACAACCTGATCCAGAAAATGCCCTTGTTTTTGAAGGATTGCTGCCTGAACAGGAGAGTAACCTTATTTCTCATAAATGTGGGTCAGTAATTTAAACATTGCGAGATACTGGAAGTCCCCACTGTTAGGTTTTGGTGAGGTAAAAACACATATGAAAGATATTTGTACTAAAGAAAAGCTACAGCTATTTTGACAGATAAATATGAGAAGTTTTGGTTCATATGGCAACCTTGGGTTGACTTCACATATCCTGGTACATTCCACTATTCATACAATAGTTTCTTATTCTACTGATTATTTACTATTGTTTGCTTGCTATGTTTTCTTTAGTTACATAAATATGTAATTATTATGTAATGTTCTGTATCTAGCTATTTTGAAAACTGAATATCAGTGCCATTCTACACCTTCACAAAGACACTCCTTCTAATACTATCACATAAAATCCTTTATGCCCAATGGAGCCTTTGGCACACTTTACATAACCAAACACTCCTAAATGTTTACTCTTCTATCTTCCTCCCCATATGTGGTAATGGGGACTTTCCTCTAGGGCTCCAGTTCTCCATAGATGGCACTCCAAGGGGCTAACTTCAATGCATCAGGTGCTAAACCCTAAAATCTGAAAGGCACACTTGTTTGTAGAACTCCAGCATCGCTTTCAGTACACTGGTGATAACATTCATTTCTAAATCCAATTACAGGTCTATTCTGCACATATCACTCATCATTCTGCACTTGTATCACAAACCTGAAAGACTGGAACAATCCCTTAGACTTATTCTAATATCCAAAGCCATTTCTAAATTCTATACCTTTTGTCATTCATGTTTAGATTATTCGGGGCACATTCCGGCATGGCAGCCTGGATACATTACTTTCCTTCTCTTGAAATGCCCCAGGATATACCCATGTCCTTGGAAAACCATTCCATCAGCCCAATACCGAGAGATGTTTATTTCGCAGGGCTGATATTTTTCTAAATAGACCCTCACACATGGGTATACCCGACTCTGGCTACTATCCCAAATGTGGGACTCTCTCAACTACTCTTTATCACAAAGTTGGGGATTACCCTAAGATCCGCACATTCTGTTTTCAATTATTTAAATATATTCAAACCCATTTGTAATCCATCTACCATTGCTACCGTGGGCTGTTTTTGGTCTGGTGGGGGTTATAGCCTTTTGTAGAGCCAAATGACTTGCTCTCTTGCTATCCTCAGTAGGAAACCATACTACATTGCTAGTTGTACAGCTCCCCTCCCATGATCTAAACTTTTCTGCTCAAGCACCAATATGTATTGCGAATAGAGTAATTTGAAGCTGCTTCCCACCAAAATACCCACCCCAACATTTTTTTGACACATGGAGAGTTTCATTGACAATCTCAACTCCGGCACTAAATTCCAATTATACAATTGCTTTCTTCACTCCTCATGGTTCTTACGCTGTAGAAACTTTAGATTTACCATAAGTATTATTATTACCCGGTCACTTTCCTCACCTATCCACACCTTCATCCCTCTCCTTAGTACAAAAGTTTGATTAGATTTCACTTCCTCTTTTTGTTTCCCAAGTCCTATTCTAGACATCATTATTACTGAAGCTGCCTTACTGATGTTTACCATCAATTTGTATTTTCAAGATTTCAGAGCACTGTCTGTATCACCCCCACCATAGGTAAATCTGTAATTTTTGACCACTCTCATGTCACTAAAAAACCTTGTTTTGGATTATGTATACTACCCCATGTTTTTTGTTTTACTGTTATACATATGTAAATATTTGGTTGACCACAAAAAAAAAACTTATTAAATATAAATCAATATATATATATATATATATATATATATATTTATTTTAGTGTGTTAATGAAAGAAGAAGGTGGGAGTGAAAATATCAAAGAAAATCAAAATTAAACTTCAGCTTTCAAACTCTTTCATGTCTTATTAGAAATAGGTCAATTTGTTAAGGTCCATAGTTTGAGCATGGGAGCACTTTAAGTACAGGTTCAGCTTAAATGCATTTTGAAGATATGGGTGTTGTCTTGCAGTGTTATTGAATTTTGTAATATTAGTTATAACATTTCTTACTGAGGAACATATTATTATCCAGAAACACATACACCATAGTAGTCATATCAAACAGGTAATAAAGATATTTTAAAGACTGTAAGATACTATATGCTTTGCCCAAATTCTTGGTCTTCGTAACAATAAACATCTGTGTAAAATGTTCCATATGTTTGTAATTTCTGAGTTCCCATGCCTTCTTTTTAATTGAAATAACCACAGCAATAGTCTGTGAAGAGATTTCTACCTATGACCATGACTACAAAGAACAGAATGCAGGGCCTAAAGACCTTGAGCTTTCAGGAAGTCAGTTAAATATCACTGGGTGTCATTCAACATGGAAGAGTAGCTGTGATACATTTCACTCTGATTGAATGGAATTGCTAAAACACAGGTGTAATAGCTCGACTTCACGTTTGGATTTAAAGCAGAACTAAAGCCCCTTTTTAAAAATGTTTGATCAGGTAGGGAATTATTGCAGAAAGAGAGAGGTGATGACCCCTTTGCAATAGGTATTCTAACCTGCCTGATCACTTTAGGGGAACTGTCAAAAACCTTGCAATGCTGTCTTCTCCTGCACTTGCTGGGACTGAATGAAACACCTCATGCCCATGCAGGAGTTATGTCATCTCGGCCCGGCTAATCAAAATAGTCAACGTTCTCACCTTGGAAGAGAAGAAGATTGCGGTGACTTGCGATGGAACAGAGGAAGTTGAGTATAACTGGGTTTAGTTCTGTTTTAAAGGCCTGTGGTCTCAACCAACATTTGCCATCTTATTCTTGCAAATCCCTAAATTGCCAGATAAAATAAGATATCGGTCGTCTATCCACTATGCTTGGACTTTTGAACATGGTTGTGGCAATGTAATGGACAAGCTTAAGTGCAAACAAATGGAATATGTATTTGATAGGTATTAAGATAATTGTTTTACATGGTACAGGTATTTACTTTTTAATACCCCCCACTATTCTATTCAGCTGCCAGGAAGGATCAGGGAAAAGGAAGCCCTGTGAAAGCTCCAAACCATCAGAGCTCATAATAGTACCTAAGAAAGGCTAGGAACCCCATGCCTCCATCTGGAAGCACTAAGCCATTCACGAGGCAACAATGCTGTCACATGCTTGTCTAAAACTCGAAATTTCTTTTTTTTTCATTTCCAGTGCCTGAACAGGTTGAGTAAGAATGAAAAATATGATGTTGTTGGGAAACGGGGAGGAGATAAGTAACCGTTTTACTTCTTCTCTGCATGGGCGAAAGAAATGTTTAATTATATTAGCACAGATTCAAAGTGGACTGAATTAAATTACTGTTTGTTTGGGTTGGACTGGGAAGATGATGTTCTGTTTTTTTCTCACTTTTGCAGTATTCAGGACACCTGCCTGTGCTGTTTACGGAAAGCTGGTCATTTCAGAACTAGGAATGCATTGTCAATCTATGATTAAATAATTACATATCTTTATGTCTTGATGCCCACTCTTCTTATTATTATCCTTTATCAGCTTCCCCTGAATGTTTCATTTCTTACTATGGAATTGGAGTTGGAAGGGGACCAGATACCCTATAGAAACTGTCACTTCTGAGACCATGGAGGGTCGTTCGAAGTAAAAAAACTTTTTGGGTGGATTAAGTGGATTTAGCCTTAAAAAAAATTTGGCAACAAAAAAGCAAAATTTTGGAATTTGGGAATGAGAAATATTGAATGTTCATTGATTTTAGGACTTTGTGTTTCAGGAAGACCCAAGAAAGGGTTGTTATAGTATGCCTATGTTCCTTTTTGTTTGATGTTTAGATAATTTAATCTCTGATTTTTGCCAACCTATTGTAAAAAAGGACCTTTTATTAAACAAATACAGCCACACACTGAGTGAGTCCCCACTGTGAACTGTGCTTTTTTCTATCAGGGAACAAACCTTTGATTACGAGTTAGATAATGTTGGAAATACATCAAGTGAAGGAGTTTTATAACGGGCTTGACAATTTTCCTGCATAACGACACACCCATTGCATGACAATCTCACTTCAGGTTGGAGAAGGTGCTGTCAGCGAGCCAAAGTAGCGTGCGACTCCAGTGGCAGGCTATACTCCACACTAGAATTAAATAGCTCTGGAAAAAGTCCTGTTTTGAGTTCCCTAGAGGGATGGTGGAGAGGACATGGTTGACAATATGTGTTGGGTTGTGTGGGAAACATTTAGCTGCCACTTCCCCCTGTTACAAGTATTATGTACTTGTGTGCACTAATAATCTCATTGTAAGCTTCATAGTGTCTTTGTGCTCTGACCTTGACCACATGCTTGGCACAAAACCTGAGTACCACTTCAGATACATTGCAACAATTTAACCCCAGTAAGCCTGATCTAGGAACCTGTGGTTTTCCAACTGCGTCTGTGAGTACCGCTATAAGTCCTTTACAAAACATGATTGGGTAACCATTGCATTAAACCACATTCAGTGATTTATAAAAGTGAATTGTTCCTTGCAAGGTAATTCATCTTGGAAAATGAACAGCACAATACCACGGTTTTTTACTGCCCCACTCCAACAAAACTACAAAAGAAATGGGAAGAGGGTGGAACTGGAATTCTTCAAATGTTCCAGAAATGCATACATATGTTCCCATAGGGCACACACAATGATGTATCTTGGACATGTTATGTGCAAATCTAAATTTCCCATTCTGGGCTGAATGGTTGGAGGTGAATTAAAGGAAGATCTAGTTGCAATACACAAAAAGACATGTTGATTATTGTGTGACAACTCTCTTCTCTACTCTGAAAACCCAATGAAACTAGATATTTTAATGATGTCATACCATGATTTCGTAGTTCATCATACCATGATAATCTTAGCCCAAGACGAACAGCTGTTCCAAAAACATTGTGAAAGGTCATAATTTACCAAAGCAATGGTCATTGTTTTATCAAAGCAATGAGTCTGTCAACAAATTCAAACTGTGAAGGCATCAGCACAGAAAGCTTCACTTAACCAAGATCAATTGACCTGATTTATTAAAGCTCTCCAAGACTGGAGAAGACTATGAGAAAAAATGGGTGATCCAGCAACTCTGGAATTAATTTCAATAAATCATTTCCTGTTGTTTGTCAAATATTTTCAATACTTGAATAGTGCCATTCCAGTTTTGCTGGATCACTTAGATTCTTCCATGTCTTGGAGCATTTTATTAAATCAGACCCAGTGGGCCCAGTCAATTAAAGATCTCCAAGGCTGGGGAGGATACACATTCATCAGTGAGCCTGGGTGATTTAGCAAGCCTTGAAAGGATCTGGTACAGAAATAAAAATATTTACTAACAAATAGCAAATGACTATTAACCACCTGAGCGTTACACTGAGGTCTAGATTTCTGTACCAAAAGTGATCCACTGTTTTTCATGAATTTTTTTTTTTTAAATTGTAGACCTGTAACTTACAGAAATATGTCCGAACAAGGGTTCTAGTAGATATTATGAATATAAAAAATGTTTGAAACACACAATCATTTAAAAAAAAATTTGAATTTCCAAGTTATTTACTTTTATTTTATTTTTTTTGTATTTTTTTTGTATTGGATTGGATACAGGAGTTTGTATTCAATCCAATATAAAATGAGCGTTTGAATTTACCATTTATGTACTTTGTATTAATTTTATATTATTTTGTATTGGATTGGATACGGGAGTTTGTATCCAATCAAATACAAAATATAAATTTGAATTTCCAAGTTATTTACTTTTATTTAATTTTTTTTTTTATTTTTTGTATTGGATTGGATACGGGAGTTTGTATCCAATCAAATACAAAATATAAATTTGAATTTCCAAGTTATTTACTTTTATTTATTTATTTTTTTTTGTATTGGATTGGATACGGGAGTTTGTATTCAATCCAATACAAAATGACACTTTGAATTTACCAATTACACACTTTGTATTTATTTGAATTATTTTGTATTGGATTGAATACAGGAGTTTGTATTGAATCCAATACAAAATGAATGAATGAGTTTCAATTTGAATTTCCCGCACACGCGCCGACGTCATCACGCACGCAGGGAAGCCGTCCGGCTATTTTTTTCTCAGCCGGACGGCTTCTCGCTTCAGAAGACACCCGGCGCTGGATGAAGAAGGATCATCGGTGATCAGCGGAACCAGGTAAGAAGCCGACCGGCATCTTATGTTCCACTGGCCGGTATCTTGTGTTCCGCTGGCCGGCATCTTGTGTTCCGCCGGGCGGCGGAACAAAAGATGTCGGGCGGCGGAACAAAAGATGCCGGCCGGCATCTTACCGGTCCCGCTGGCACCCGACGCTGGAGAGGGAGACCGACGGACGACGCTGGAATACGAAAACGACGCTGGACGAGCACAGCGGGACCAGGTAAGTATGGATGCGACAAAAATACGGGGTTAACCATCCTAGCCTTTTTTTTTGCCCGTACGAAGGTCGGGCTTAACGGCTAGGTGGTTAATGACTTAATTGACAAAAGTATATCCTCTCCAGCCTTGGAGAGCTTTAATAAATCAGGCCCAATGTGTTAGTGGCACTGGAGATAACAGTGTAAGTAGATAAGGCATTTGAATCGTGTCTAGTCTAATTGTATAAAAGGAAAATTTCTATTTGAAACCAGCGAGAGAATAGATTAGTATTTAATTGATGATTCCAGTTAATGTCAAAATAAAGGAATATGATCTGAATTGCGCTAATTCTTTTTTTGATTTTAAGAAGACAGTAAAGAGAAAGAAACAGGGGTGATGGCACTTGGGATAATGGCACTGGACTTTATTCAGTATATAATGAAGGAAGTTTACCCACTACATAGAAAGAATGTCACAAAACAAGGTAAATCAATCAGCAAACTACTAGTTATCTCTAGTAACATAAGTTACGTTTAAAAACAACGGTGGGGAAAATCGAAAATTCCCTTAATTTATATGAATCTAATTTATATATAACGCAGTGGGTTTGTCTGTTTTTACCTGTCAAGGCAGGGGACATCTGATTAGTACCAGGTACTAAGTACTGATATATGATGCTTTTTAAATCCTAAAGAGCATGTGGTCTACAGTGAATTAGTTTGAAGTTATCTATCAAACTTTACAATCTGCTAAATGCAATGGTTCACAAATCACCAAATTATTATCATTAAAATAAAAATCGTATACCCTGATCTGGTGGACTGTGAATGTATGCATTTAATAGCTTTATTTTTAGTGCTAATACAATTAAGAGTATAATCATGTAATTGAAGAATCCTGGCTTCTATGTGTATTAGTTATTAGTTTTATTTATCATGTCTTCTTTTCCTATTGACAGAAAAGAGTCTGTTAATATTAATAAAAAATGATAAAACAATACCTTAAAAATGTACTTATTTAATAAGTATTATTTAACTACCGGTAATTTCTTATTCACAATCAGAAGTTTTACAGGAATTTACAACCACAACCATATACATGGGAATACATTACCACAATACAAACAATCACAGCAACCTAATATTAGCATCCCATAACAAATGATCTATTTAAAAATTAAAAGTTATACATAATTTAATTAATTCTTACATAGTAGCTTTCCTGTTAAAAAAGTGAGCTTTTATTATCCAGCAGACCTTATCATTGGTCAATAGAGAAAGAAACCAGGTGTGTAAAGTGGTCACAGGCATCTTCACCATACACCCAAAAATCTTCACAGGGAAACTATATATATTTCCACACAGCCCAACCCTATGTTAAATTATAAAAACAATGATTTTATATAAATATATATTTATATTTATATAATCCATATTCTTAATTATTGTTAAAAACATTCACCTAATTACATAAATCTCGATTCACCTTTAAGTTGCTCACTCTTTGTGAAAATGTATTCCCATCAAAAATTCTTATGAAGAAGCAGATGAGGGAACTTCGAAACTCATCAAGAATAATAGATGGGAACAAATACATGTGTTTGCATATATATATCACAAATAAATATAGAAGGTTTGTTCTCTTTTAAAATTTGGAATAAATTACGTTTTTTTGCATATGGTTGTATCTTTAAAGCCTTGTAAAAACATCTGACTGTGGAATAAGTAAGACTGTGGAAAGTATACCTATGGTGTTGTGACATGGCACTCTTACATTGGTTTCCATCCTATATAAATAGTTAAAAAATGTATATATGAAACTGAAACAGACTTATAAACCCTTATAGGGATATTAAACTCTTATCTTTGTTGCCTATTCATTGGTTGGTAATTAGTTGTTGTGCCATGAAACTCATGCCCCTAATAGCTTAACAAAGGGTTTTTTTTACTCTGGAAATGTTCTTTTCATTACAAATATTATGTTGAGAAAAAAATATGATGTTGCTTTTCACCACAAATCATTTCTGGCGTTATATTGTTTGAAAAGTTTGTCTTTCTGTATTCACATGTAACTGTTAAGATGATATCTCTGTTGGTGCTGGCCGCGCACCACATACAATATAAGGAAGTATGAATGGGTAGCTTTTTCATCACTAACCATTCATAACAGCTTGCAGAGATGAAATTCCAAGTGCCAGGAGGAAGGGGAAAATATGTGAAAGCACAGAGGAATGGGACATGACGACTGAGAAGATCACTCATCTTCAACTAGTACAACTTAAGAAAATGAATGCCAGGAAAATTTTGCATAAGTAACGTTGAGCATCATCACCTTCTTTGTGGCATGTGCAACACTGTAATTCACAAGACAGAAATCAACAGTTCTTCTTATGTTTGTTAACAGATATACAATGGTGATGACACTAGGGTCATAAGTGTGCAGTATGCTAGACCATTATTTAATAGTATTAGTTCACACAGAAATTTTCTTTTTGTATTTTGAAAAAAATGGGAAATCATATGCCAGTAAACTACAATTGATGGCTCCTATGTCCTATAGAGATATCTAAACTGGTAATAAATGTGAAGCCTCATATTAGTTATTTTATTATCCCACCCAAGGCTACAGGATAGACAACACTGCTATGAATGTAACAGTCTGTTGAACTGTGTTATTGCAACCATATTTACATAGTTATGCTGAAAAGGGACATTCATTTTTTTACCATGTTAAACAAAAAAAGAAGAAAATCTAATCTGTTGTTAATCCAGAGTAGTAAACACCTATAAAGTATAATTTCATCCACTTAAGTAGGGAAAAATCCTTTCCGGTACCAAGGCAATATGGTAACAAATCCAACGAACATTACAAAATTTTGCTTTATTATAAATTACTAACTTCCACTTAAAAAATGATCATTTTACAAAATATGCAGATGTGTTGATGAAGACACCAACAATATTTCAGCCACAAATGCAATAAAAATTTAAAATGTTTTCACGTTTCCTTTTAATATATATAAAGTGTCCTTTAATCAGAGAAATGAAACATTATATAGCAGGCACATTTATCTAACAAGGAAATAAGCGATAAGACTGGGTCAAGTGGTTTGAACAGTGACAAATGGGATTTAAAATGACAAAAAAAAAGAACTTGGAGAACTCATTAGAATTTAGCCTATATGAGCTAGATGACCTAGGAAATTGATACTACAGATTATGCAATCAGTATTTTCAATTAACCTCCCTACAGTCTACTTCCGTGCAAATTTCCATGCAAAAAGCAGTACAATTTTTTGTATGGAAATGTATTTTTCATTGTAGGTTATAATTCTTAGGCATAACCCACCGTTTATTAATAATATTAATACATTTAATAATAAAATTTAAATAACAAAACACAAAAATCTGTTAAAATAACAAATTAAGAAAAATAATTACACATGTAATGTAAGTGTACAGTAGCATGTATAATATATATAATATAAACATATTATACAGAAGAATATAATATAAATAAATTATATGATTATCTTTTTGTATTATACTCAATACAGCTATTTTGTATTGAACCCAATACAAAATATGTAGAATTTTCCGCTGATCTGCCCGCCAGCACTGACGTCACCGGGATACCCCGGAGATTGTTGCTGCATTCGTCGGCTGGAGATCTAGGAGGAAGGACGTGTCACCAGGACCTGCGGGGACCAGCAGGACACCGAGAGACAACGGAGCAAGGTAAGTGGGGTTTTTTTAGATAAAAGCTACCCCGAGTGTGATTAGGGATTACCGTTATTTGCAGGTAAAATCCACCCCAAGTCACACTTGGGAATACCACTAGGGGGGTTTAAGTGACCCTCAATTTAAAATATTATAGTAAACATTTAGAATGTTCTGGGAATCTAACATCCTAAATGCCTACACGGTACCCTGACAAATGCACCTTTGGTCCTAATTTATTAAAGCTCTCTAAGCCTGGAGAGGATACACTTTCAGCAGTGAACTTGGAACGAATCTGGTCTAGAATTGAAAACATTCATTAACAAATAGCGAATGACTTTTAGGAAGTGTATTCCAGGTTTGTTAGATCACCTAGCTTCACTAATGAAAGTGAATTCTCTCCAGCCTTGGAGAGCTTTAAAAAATCAGGGCCTTTGTCTGTAATTCCTCCTGAGGAATAGCAGAGTTCTTCCTGTACAATCTGCTGATAAGCAGTGTGATTGGTATAGTTCTGTCTGCTAGTCTTATCATGTAGATTGAGATTTGTTGATGTCACTACTTTGCTGCTCCCAGTTTTCCTTGATGAAAAGAAAGCTGTACCTGAGGACTTTTAGTGCAAGTATCTCTCTCCACTCTGTCTCTTTGTTCATTATTTGAATCTTGTGCTTTTTGAACCTCACCTAGGTTACTTTTCCATCAGCAATCAGATAACCAGCTATTGGAGTTTCCTTGCAGAGTGAGAGTGTTAAGGAAATAGTTAAAAATCCTTTAGTAAACCAACCTAATTGTGTTTCTCCTTTAGGGAAAAGCTTGCCTATTCCTAGGCTGCATACATAAGTGCAATAATTAGAGCACCGTTCTGCTCTATGGAGAGGGGGGGGGGGGGGGGATGGAGCAGTACCCTGCTGCGCGCTCCCCCCTTAACTTCCATTAAGATCGTTCGTCGTCCGTCATCTGTGGATCCGCCAGGAGGGTTGTTCAGACGATGGACGACGGGCGCTGTACACATGCCAGATTCTTGTCCGATATTGGCCCTGAGCCGATTATCGAACAACCATTGCAAGTGTGTACGTAGCCTTATTTTTTTTTTTGTGTGTAGTTTTGGATAAAGTAAGGTTAAAACCACATTTATTTTTTTTGTTTGTGTCCCATTGGAAATATTTCTGTTTACTACCTGTCTTGGAGATGGAGGAAAAGAAAGGAAATTTCTCAAAAGTGACAGTAAACTATTGCAAACATCAATGAGAATATTTTGGTAGAGTGGGAAACAGTTACGAAAAATAAAAAAGTGTTGATGTTCAGATTTGGGTCAATATGTGGTATTCAGTCCTCACATGGAATAATGTCATTCCTGCCTTCTAGCTACTAGCCAAAAGAAACTCCACCTGCTGTTTCCTTGTCAATGTACTTACAGAATTACGGGGCTAAATGTTCCCTGTCAGCCTGTTAATATACACTGCTGCGTACAGTTAAATGACTCTCTTCAGTATGGATTTGGAATATTCCAAATCTTAATTTTTGCCTTAGTTGAGTCGAACAAACATCAAAACCAACTGAGGCTCATTTAGGGACACCCTCTGGGGTAGCATCTATTTTAAACTCATATTATATATATAAAAAAATTGCAGTTTTTTTATTACACAAGTTTTAAATCCCACATATATGCCAATTATACAATATCAAAGATCTATGATTTTTGTTTTGTGTATTGATTAACGAGAAGAGAAGAAAGGTTTTAAAGTTCCGGCCCAAGAATGGTTAGGAAGTATGTAGGTGAATCAGGCATTTACTGTAATTAAAACATGATGATAACAGATGTTTGTTAAGAATTTTCCACTTGATGAAAGGCAGTAATTCCAGAGCCGACTCTTCCTGCAAATGACTTTTGAAATTTTTGGGAATTCATGATTGGATTAATATGTGTAGGATTGCAACACTCCTACAACAAGCGTTACATGTCTGCTGAATTTGCCAGGTCTGCTTTTCATGTACGTTGGCCCACAGACATAGAAGACTGAGATTTGGATATTGTTCATTTAAGAGAAGGGACCTCGGGGCCTTATACTACTCTCCTGCTAAAATACCTGTAAATATTTCTATGCAAAGATGAACCATGTGACGCTTGATATTGTGTAGGGTAAACAAACTCCTTGTAAAAGGGTTATAGTCTAGTTTGAGTTTTCCGACACTGAAGCCTGAGTTTCAGATCAATCTGACAACAATTAAGGTATTCCTTACACTGTAGTATGGCATTGAATGTTGTGTTCCCTTATTGGAGAAAATCTAACTTCACTAAAGAGCCAGAAGGCCAGCTAGATGGAGAAAGTTATTCTGTGAAGGAAGTGGTTAAATTAAAACCTTAACTCAGACCTTCAATGTGATCAATTTATAGACTTATAAATCCACCATCTTAGGAGGAACATGGAGCAGGGACTGTGTTACATTAGCGGTGGTGGTTCCCTTTATCTTTTTTAAAGGACAACTTCACCATTTCTAGGTGCTAGATTTTGTAGGTAGATATTCAGTATGCTTCATTCACAGTCCTGGAACTGATAACTATGTCCCATGACAGTGTCTCTCCAATGTTTAATAGATGGTAATAAGCACTCCTCCAGGAACCTTCATTTGGTCTGCTTCTCACAAATGTTCTTCTTTTTGATCTAAAGACCTCAAATTTGGATTTGTCTATCCATATTACTTTTTCCAAATTTTTCTGTGGACAATTTCTGTGGAGTTTTGCCCATCTCAATATTTTCTTTTTATTTTCATAACATTTTTTAAAGAAAGAAAGGGAACTAAATCAAATACAAGGAACAACATTGTGACAAGCATAATAGTTAAATTCTCAAGCTGTACAAAGAAGCTGGTAAAACCAAATTAGCAAACAGAATATGCCAGAGAAATAAGCACATTTCCCATGGTCTATAGAGGGCTCATGATAATTAAGAGAGAGCAAAGAGGTCCACATACCATTATGTGCATTGATAGCCTCCCAGATCTTCAAAACAATACTAAATATATATAGCTTTGAAGTTCCCCCATAAAACTGAATTTATATTACAATTCAATACCTAAATCCTGGAGAAATAGAGAAGGCTCTATCCTTGGGAGCAGAGGGTGGGGGCACAGGGCCACCTCTTACCAAACCCTTACCACTCACACCCTAGAGATAGCTAGGTCTTTGGAAAATACACATTGGCTTTTTATTTAAAAAAACAAATCTAAATCTAAATAAAATCTGTTCTTCTTTTCACTCCTTGCATAACTAGTTCCAAGAATATTCATTACTCATCATCAAAGAACTATGATTTCTGAGAAGAGAAGAAAAGTTTGATAGTTCCAGACCGAGAATAGGTAGGACGTGTGTGAAACCAGGTCAGTCCAGTAGATGGTAAGACTCGGATGCCCCCACTGAGAGAGGTCACTGGTTGCTATAAGATATAATACTTAGTAAGCTTTGATTAAAATTGAAGCTCTCAAGATGTGAAAACTGATATAGGCTCAGATGTAGTTGTATAAGCCCCCCCCCCATCACTTTAAATTGGGCTTGACATGGAAGTCTCTTAATCTCCAGGAATGGGGCCTTAAAGTAACTTCCAGTATGTAAGTCTTCTGTATGCAGTAATAGTGGTTGGAGGTGGGTTATCTTCACAGAGATGAATAAAAGATTGTGGAAAAATATTCTACTTTGCTCTTTTGCTACCATTGCTGGCATTAATCTCACACACACCTCCAATATAGTTCTTCATTCTTGGATTTTGGTTGTCAAAGCCTTTTTTTTTGTTCAGCCTTATTGGAAGTGGCTGCCTGTATTACACATACTGTCTCTGATCGTTATTAAACCACATTTGTGAATCAGTTATATTGCTACTTACTAGAACATACTGACTATAGACTGACAATAGATGCAAAGATGAGTTAAACAAAGCATGCATGATCAAACAGAGTAAAACTGAAAGAGAAATAGATTTCATAATCACTAAACACAACCAAAAATCTTTTTAATTGTCTTTCTGCTTAGCAACAGCTAATGAACATTCTAGTGCCTGATATCTTCCACTGATTGAGGATGAATAAAGCACAATTCTGTTATTGCTAAGAAAAAATCCACTCCAGGCCAATGCAATACATTGTATGGAAACATGCAGGAAGTTATATTTCTGAGAGTAAACTTTACATTATAAATGACACCATCAGTTACCAGGATTAAAAAGAAGTACTATATTATTTGTTGTTAGCTTTTGGAAAATCATAGCTACTTCCAGATCGACATGGCAATGTCTTTGTTTTTACCATATGTTGTATACATAAATGAATGAATGAATTAAAAGACTTCTATATTAGGAGGTACAGAAAAGAAAATAGGGGTACATCTATCAGTACAAGGTAACTTCACAATACAGTTATACAGCGGAAAATACATAGGAAATTCTTCCATTTAACCATAGTTTTAGAAACGTAATAATCTGTTCTACTACAAAAATACATACACATATCAAAAGGTCCATTTTTAGTAATAAAATAGAATTGGCTTGTGTAATCAATATAAATATGGTCATTTAATTTTGACAAAAAAAAAAAAAACTTTGGTTTAAAAAAAGCATACATTATTATGGTAACCCAGTGTTTTCTTGTTTAAACAATAATTTGTCAATCATAGTAAACATTAGCCCCATATATCAAGTCACAAAAGTACACATTTGCCAGTATGCAGCCCCCTTGTTATGTTGATACCAGCCCACATACCATTTAGCATGGGTGCCTTGAGTAGTTTTTGCTTTCCAAAGCACCAATTCACAATGCTGATAGGTACCTGGCTCTTTAGCACCCCTGGTACCCAGATATCAATGCAAGCAAGGGGAAACCTATGTACCACCGAACTACCCCCCCCCCCCCACACACACACACACTCCCCGGGCTTGTAGGTGGTCACTCTCTACCTGGTAAATTAAAAAATAGCAAAAAAAAAAAAAATCAGCACACTTGCACATTTTAAAAACTTCTTTAGCTTTCCTATTTTATCTTTTATCTGTTCTTATCTTTTGCAATTTTCGGCCATGGCCAACAATGTCCTGAGGTGTCCATCCAGGGATGACAAATGAGAGAACCAGGAAAATTCCTCACTGCTCAAACTGAAGTGTAAAATGAGGGACCCTGTTTCTTCTTCCTCTCACCTACCAACCCTGGATGGTTGCCACAGGACAAAAGTTGGCATTAAACCTTTCTGCTGGCAATAGCTATGGTGATAGAGTGGTTATACACAGATTCAGTACCATGGAGAATTATTGCTGGCAGATTCACCCATGGGCTTCACTACACATGATACACGTGAAATTTAATGGTTTAAGGATCAAACTGGGCCCAGGGCCTCTAACTTATCCAGGGTCCTAGTTGATTGAACAACAGGAACTGGAATGGTATGCATTTGGGGCACCCACTTTATATTTGAAGGGGATTCCATTTTGTCTAACATTGTCACTGTTCACCTGCAGCTAACTTTTCTTTGTACACATTCATTTTATTATAAATAGGGTGTGTTTCGCTGTGGAACGCAGGGAGATTTGGGAATCCCAGTCTATTAAATCTATTTAATCTTCAATAGGCCAATATAGTAAATCATTGATAAAAAAGGCCTTAGTTAGCTGTGACATGCTGGAGGAGTAGTAGTCATATGCAAAAACCAAAATTTAACCTACACCACATTCTTAACATTTGTTTAAAATACACATGTAAAAAAAGGTAACTTTATGTAAGTAATCTTATAACTATGTGTTAATGTTTTTAAAACGTGTATAATTTGTAATAATTAGTATAATAATATTAATATTATATGTGTAGAATTTACACATTACATAGACAGCCTCTTCTTCTTGCCTGGTAGTACTAAACAATGATTGTGCTTTTCTCATAAAAAAAAGCCTATGGGGTCCATTTATAAAGAAGAAAATCTTCCATTCACCCACATTCTCTCGTGGAGAATCCATGCATTTTAAGTGACAGGGATTGATTCTCTATCAAAGAATATTGCTAAATATCAAATTCTCTGCTTTACAAATAGAGATCTAGGATATGACTGATTCAATAAAAATTATGTGTGGCTGATAACTGATCTGATCATTTGATAAAAAAAAGTCTTTGCATGGAACTATGGAGTTCCTTCTAGTGGCTTATCTACACATCTCTTTATTTAATGTAAAACAAAAAATAAAAATCAAACTTGTAATTTGTAAATGAGAGAACACCTTCCTATGTTCTTCTGGCAGTAATGGGGCATTGATGAACATTCATCTGCTCCCCTACTGCTTTTTTGTATGTTGAAGTCCATGGTAAATACTTGATCATTTGGGTATAGGGGACCATTTGACGTACTAATAAGATTGAAGAATCATGGGGCCAAAGCAGCAGATTACTGAACCTGAACATTATTACGAGGAAGTTAACCTATTGTAAACTACCATATGTGGTTTAATCTCTACATCTCCTTGCTTTGGGGGAACAAAAGAGCCGTAGTAAAAGTGCAACCCAAAATATGCAAACTGACAGATTCTCTTTAATTCTAACAGCAAAAGTCGAGCTTCAGCTTTCATGGCCCCCCTGATGTAGATAAATATATTTATGGAATAAACTACAACGGGGCTCCAATAAAAGCTGAAAATCTTCTGGAACTTCTTTTAATTACTTATTGGTCTCTGCTCCCTGTAAAGACTTGATTGTGACCTTGACCTGATCCACAGTTTCATTGATATAGGGCATTTTTTCCAATGGAAACAATGTTAGTTATTTCTAACCCTCCCTTTTGGGTGGATATGGATTTTAATAAAATTTTGTCCTGCTTTAATATCACGAGAGTTATTATGATGTTTTCTGCTTCCTTTTTTTTTGTTTTATACCATATATATATATATATATATATATATTTACTTCTAATCGTCTACGTGTCTTATCACTAGAATTTCTTATTAGGGAGGATATTGCAATTTCCTCCTGACAGCACCCTGTCTATCTTAATTGCCCGCCCTATGATTCACAACTTTCCACTAACAAAAAAAGAGAAGTTAGGGCTGTGATTGATGGTTTCATATGTCCATCTTGGGGCATTTTCTGTTTTTTTTTTCCCGCTAACAAGATATATATATATATTATTTAAAAATAGGCAGATTAGCAGTGATGGTGAGCAAAGTGTTATTACATAACCCTGTTGGTAAAATAAAGAAGTTTAAAGAATTTGACATTTTAAATTTCTGGTCCAGTGTGCATTTGTGAAATCTTTACTGGAAGACTAAGAAAATGAATCTTTATATCTGACATTCTTCCAGGTGTGTTCATTCCTGATCTGAACACAGAGCACCGAGCCTGATTTATCAAGCAAAATCTGAAGCTCCCTTGCTCGCACGCGCATATTCGCGGTCTGGAATCGAACACCAAAAACCTATTTATCAACCAATTTTCAACCAATTATTAACCTTTTGTAGCAAGGCTCAAGTGTCTCTATCCTGACGCATTTCGCCAGAAGGCTTCATCAGGGGATGTATCGAGAGAGTGAGAACAATAGGTTGTTGAGATCACAAATATAAAAAAGGAAAAAAAATAGCGTTCTCCACTGATGAAAAAGGATATATACGATACTCATGCAACAGTCAAAGTATGGTAGCGCAGTGCTGAAGTATCAATGTGGCTCCAGACAAAAAGATTTTTCAGAAGTGGAGTACCAAGTAAGCTGCATGAGTAAAAAATATAATAAGGGAGAGCGTGCAGACTGCGTGGTCATCAAGGAGAATCACTCAAGCGGTCTGCACGCTCTCCCTTATTATATTTTTTACTCATGCAGCTTACTTGGTACTCCACTTCTAAATAATCTTTTTGTCTGGGTGGGGTCACTTGTTCTGTTTATACATAAATTAGGGGCCGCAACAGCTAAGAGGGAGTCAAGGAACCTTGAAAGCTATGGGGCTATAATTAATACCAACAGGTGAAAAGTAACCTCCTAAAGAACATCCAAACCCCAACTGGATGATATTTTGCTAAAACAGTGTGTACTCGATGGAAATGCCATGTTTTTCTTTTAGATTATTCTGTTTTCATTCTTTTTTTGTACCTTAGCAATGCTTTGTCTCATCTAAATGTACAAATGCACATTTGTCCAAAATAGAGTGTAATGCAATTCATGAATTCTGGTTAGGGCTTATATTTGAATCTAGCTTTGTATAATGGATATACTTTATATATTATTATTATTATTATTATTATTAAACAGGATTTATATAGCGCCAACATATTAAGCAGCGCTGTACATTAAATAGGGGTTGCAAATGACAGACTAATACAGACAGTGATACAGAAGGAGAGGACCCTGCCCTGAAGAGCTTACAATCTAGTAGGTGGAGGAATTTACACACAATAGGAGGGGGATATGGAGTGGTGGTTTCAAAAGACAGAAGAAGATGGGTAGGCAGGTTTGAAAAAATAGGTTTTGAGTGCTCTTTTTAATGAGCAGAAAGTAGGAGCAAGCCAAATAGGACGAGGAAGACCCTTTGCGGAACCACTAATGTGTGTTGTCTGGATAGTTTAAACTGTTCAGTGTGAGTTTTTTTGTTTTGCCTTTAAATTTGTATCTGGTTTCACTTTATGTTCACAGTAGCCATGAGGTTGTGGTGCGGTTACCACGCCAGTCAACCACTGACTCGAGGGAAACCTTACAATTAGCTTCTACCCATGGTAGCCCCATAGAGAATGTCAAAACTGCAGGCTTGTATTCTTTAAAAACCACTACTGTGGTGCTAGTGACTGGCAAGGTGTCAACAGCTGAGACCTGCCTGGAATTTTTTGATCCCGTGGTAAATCAGAACCTGCTCTTTCTCATACAGTCTCCATGCTGCTACAAATATATTCAGTCAAAGCTTGTTCCTTGTTGTGTTTGTGAAATGTGGTTTTCTTACAGCATATCTAAAACTAAATAAACAAATATAATATATTGCACCCTACCAGCCTGTATCCATTTTTCAAACAAACAAACTTCCTACAAAGATCATATATACCAAGTACAGAAGATGTATGTTGACTATAATAGAAATACAATATCCTTGTTACTTAATTTGTGTGCATCAACTACAGCTGCTTGCAATAAAAGGAAATATTGAGAAGCTTCCTGACAAGGTAAATAGCAGTCAGTGTTTCCATTGGTTAGTGGTTGTTGGGTCAGTCCTGTCCCCTAATAACCGCCAGCCATTGGAAACTGACTGCTATCTACCTTAACATTGGGCCTACAACCCAACACAAAACAAAAGTTACCCTCAAACAACAAATACATTCAGTTCTAGTAGAACCGGGTCAAGTATCCAGACAGCAACAATAGTTTAGACGCTAGAACCCAGTATCCGGTCTTGATTTTCACTAAGCAACATTTCTGTTACTACTACTAGTGTCACATAAATTGCTATCCAGTCATAAAAATTGAATGAGGAAGTGGATAAGTTCACAGATTTCTAACTAATATTTACATCTACTAAGCTATGGTTGTCACACACCCATACTTTTTGGTTTCAATACATTTTTAATAAAGCAGAAGTAAACTTAAAAGAAAAAAATGCACTCACCTTTACCTTTGCAGATCCGTCGATCCCTCCAGAGATTTCTTGGATTAGGTCCTGCATCATCCTGGGCTCCTCCTTTATCCCGGCGCCAGGTGATTCCTTCTTCCTTGTCCTTCTTCCACGTTCTTCCTATGTCACCCAGTCTCCTACAGGCATGAGATCCGGTGATGTAGATGAAAAAGTGCCGATCTCACTGCTCACTGCACTGCTCACTGCTTTTTTTTTACCCCATTGAAGAAAAAACTCCTTCACATGCATGACATCGGAAGTAGCCAGACGCTTCCTGAGATCCATGACGTAGGTATCCCGGGAAGCTCTGTGCTCCTTTTCTGGCTTTATCACTCCAGCAATCAAGACAGAAGGGGAGGGGCTTTACCCCTTTTTTTTTTAAAAAGGGTTTAAAAACCCCTTCCCCCCAAAAAAATGTATTTTTTACCTTATATAAAAAAGGTTGTCTACCCTTTTATGTAAGGTAAAAATTTTAGTTTAGGTCCAAAAGATGTTTGAACAAGACAATAAGAATAGTAAAACAAGAAACAAAATAAGGAAAAAGGGTGGAGGAAGTATCATATTTCAATGCAACCCATTTAAAAAAAAAACATCAACAACTTTTATACTTAGAATCTGTTATGGCTATATAATCACTAGTAGACCAAGTCTGATGGTGAGAATATCACGTCAGGAGCTGATGATTGGGGCCAGAGGAGGTGAACTGGTGTACGATCTGTTTGTACTGGTAAAGAAGAAGTTCCAGGGGATCACCCCCGTTTAGGAGCGACTGTCCTACTCCTATCCTAAGCTTAAATGAGGGAACTAATTCTAGGCCCTGAGTTGCAAGATCAACGGAAAAAGTATTGGGAGAACATGGAGACCTGGAAGGGGTATCTGAAAAGAGGAGAGAAGCACACACCTTAGTTTTTTTTTTATAACATTCTTTATTTTTAAAAACATTAAAACATTAAACATTAATTTTTTTAAATCAACATAAACAATACAGTATCCAGTCAGGACATAAAGGGGCAGGTATGGTAAACAAAAACCAGCATGTTACACATTATATAGAAACCCAATGAAAAACGTGGTGAAGATACATACAACATATCAAGTTTAGCATTTGACACACCCATACTATGATCCTATTTTTTACCTGCAAATTGTGGTTGTTGTGCATTTTTACTTTGATTAGGGTTTATTAGACATTAGCTCCTAGATAAAATAAAAGACATTGAAAAGTCTGGCAATAGAAAAAAGAACAAGTTATACGTGTTACTGAGATATTTTGTAGCAGGAAGGGAAAGTCACGTTGTTCACTGAATGGTTTTTATCTGCTGTCATATTCTGGGATTGACAATAATAAGTGAAAGTGCCACTCCTTAAGTAAAATAAATCATTTTGTCTTGTATTTAGACTTACAAGAGAGGCTATCTCAAGAAGAGCAGAGATTGTACAATTGTGTTATTGTATGTCCTAGAACACCCCTCCCTTAATTCTCATGGTACCGCAGTACAATTAAGGAGATTCTTCTGATAGTTCAACCTGTTCTGAATACATAATGTTTAAAAATCTCAGCTATAGTGGATTAGTAATTTATGTATTAGTGACAACTAAAGATTTTCTTTATTATTTGAATTAAAAGAAATTTTGCTACATAACAAGTCTAAATATATTTTAGGTTAAACCACTTTAGCTCTCATTTTGTATATTATCACAGTAGGCCTGTGTTTGATGCAATGATAACTATACTAGTCCTTTCCGATAACAAAGTAACACATACGTTGTTCTTTTAAAAAATATTGTTTAGTACATTTGTAAGTAACACGAAAAAACAGGGCCTAAGACAGAACAGACCTAAATAAGTAGGAACTATTTAATGGCTAAATAATAAAACTTACACGCTTTATTTTAAATTTTACATGCCCACAAGAGGATATATTAATTAGGCAAAAACAGCAAAAATTAACAATAAGTATTTCCAAGGTGAAAGGTCATTGATATAAATGGACCGACACGTTTCACGGGTAAGTCTTGCTTTTTCAGGGGGACATATCGATCACCTTAGAATTCCATATAAAGATATGAGAGAAATTTCTACCCAGTCACAGCTGAGTGCAAGAGTAGAACCAAAAAACCCCAATAGAAGGAGGGAGGGGGGGGAAGGAAAAAAACATCTTTGGGAAAACAGCAACACTCAACCCACTCAGCCATCTGATCATACAGATAAGCCACATAATGCTGCTGTGAGGAGGTTAATCAATGCATGTTTGTATTAAATTTGAGCAGTGTTTGTTTTAAGAAAAAGTAGTTTTACTGTAAATAAAAAGTATGCGTTTTATGATATAATTTGTGCAAATGAAAATGACTAAAATAATACACATATAAAACAATTTTTTTGTCTGTATTTCCTTTTTATTTTTTGATTTGTGACACACAAAAAAAATATGATTGGTAAACATATCGTAATAAAAATCATTTCATATTTACTGTACTTGTAACCTTTGCTCATGTGATACTCTATTCAAAGACTTAACCTCCCTAGAGGTAACCCCGAGTATGACTCGGGTTAGAAAAAAATTGCTAAAAGCGGTAACCCCGAGGGGTAGGTAAACCTATGGGAGGTAATAGTTAATAGAGCCTTACCTGATCCGCCGGCGTCCCACGTCGTCCATCGCCGCAATCTTCGTCTTCTTCTCTCTTCTTCTGGCCGGCTTCTACATATGATGAGTCACCGGGGAGTTCCCGGTGACGTCGGTGCGTGTGTACGTTGCCTGCGGGGCAGGAAATTCAAAATCCATTTGTATTGCATGCAATTCAAAATAACTGTATTGAATGCAATACATTGGATTTATATGTGTAAAAGCAGTACAATGTTTTCAAGTATGTATATATATTAGTATGAGTATAATATGTATTTTTTTTTTTTTTAAATATATAGATTTTTTCATTTATTCAATGTATTATTTTTACATGATTTTGTAGTTCAAACTTTATTATACTCATACTATTTTATTATACTGTAAAATAAATTTCCATGAAAAACAATGTACCGCTTTTAGACATATAAAACCGGAAAGAAATGAACCGCTAGGGAGGTTAAAGCAGAACTATCATAGCTAACTCTCGATTCCTCTGCGATCTTGGTTCAAATGATCCCGTGCCATCCCGTCTTCCTTCTTCTTTGCAGAATGGGCTGGACAATGAGTGCCGCCATCGTCCTCCTTTTTTATGTGACTTCCTATAAATGTAAAAAAAGTGCTGATGCCTCTGCGCATGTGTGAGATCGGCACCTTTTTTTTACATTTCAGGAAAGCCCCAAGAAATGCCCAAGAGTCCCTCATCCCTTCTGCAATAGAGACCCTGCCTGCTTACAATTTTGGTATTTTTGCAGTTTTATTCTACTTTAAATCTGTGGCTTTCAGTTAAAAAATACCTAGAGACCCGGATGGTCCTTATTTAGAAACATCCTGTTATATGGTAAAAATGCTCTGATCATTTCTTCTGATTGTGTTCCTGTGTTGCCATCCTGTCACGCAGGCTATTAATAAGACATGACCCACTGTTTAAACCATCAGGAAACAGCTCTAAACATGCCATGCAGCCATCACTATTCTGCAAAGGGGCAGCAATGGTTTAAAAATATTTAATAAAAAAGATTTGTGCATGCAAATTAACAAAGATATGTTTTTAATATGCTAATGTCAGTGCAAATGCAACAGAATTTACCAAAACAAAGGCCTATACCATTTCTGGCAGCGTGCCACAATGCAATTTAGTCCATTCTTACTATGGATTGGGGTGGCATTCAGAATGAATAGCATTTCATTGCATGAATGCAAGTAATTCACAATGAACCCTGATTTATTAAACCACTCTAGGGCTGGAGAAAATATCCTTTCATCGGTGAAGCTGGGCGCTCCGGCAGACCTGGAATGGATCTTGTCCGGGATTCAAAACATTTGCTAGCAAATGATTTTGAAGAAATCCATTCCAGGTTTGCTGGATCACCCAGCTTCACTGATGAAAGTTTATATTTTCCAGCCTTAGTAAGTTTTAATAAGTCAAGACCATTATTTTAATCCAACTGTGCAAACTCAACTTTAGAGTTTACATCTAATTGAAAGGCTTGGTAAAGTCTTTTTTTCTATTCCAACTTTTATATTCTTTTAAGTATATCACATTGTTATTTTGTCTCATTAGGCTATACCATTTTATCAAACGCTGTGTATGTTTTAGATTATTTGGGTGTTAGACGCTGGTGTGGTCCCCATACATTTCACTCCTTTTCCTATATCATTCCATTAATGTTCTTTTTTCATGATAAGATATTGTTCAGAATGATAACATTGGATAACATATATTATTTTAGCTTGTACTGTATCTGTACTGTTTCCTTTAACTGCTCCAGACACAGGAAGAAATATATAGCACTGTGCTGAATACAGAATATGTCCGGCAAAAAACAACCTTGAGGGCCGGGTGCAGAGTGTATCTAGTGGTTCTAGTGTTCTAATATATATATATATATAAATACAAATGTAAAAAAAAAAGTTACACAACTGCCAGACTAAGCACAGCAATAAGACACAGGGTGGATTTACAACAAGATTATATTTCAAGTAAGACAGGTGTTTACAGAAGTGTTGCAGAAGCAGAAAATGCCAAGGACCACAGTGGTCAGCCAAAACAAATGGGTGTAGAAGATGAAAGACACATCTGACTGCTGACATGTTGATGTTCCTTTGCAATCAGATGTCCAGTGGCACCATTAGCTCATTCTTGGTAGAAAATAATGTGAGCCTGGAATACCTATCCAAAGTCTAGAAGGCCAGAAGTGATCTTACTTTAACTACACCTCTGACAAGGTCAGGCAACTTGCCTATTGCATGAAAAACACAAACATTGGTGTGCAGAAAATGAGAGGTGGTCTCAGCTGATAAGCCTAAACTTGCAATATTTGGCTGTAGCTAAATATATTATTATTTGCAAATTAAAGATCTGGATAGCTGTAAAAAACATGAGTGTCTGCAGGTTTGTGCCAAGTTTAAGGTTGCATTTCCTAACACTTGTTTAATTTCTTGTAAACTATTCTGGATTTTGATTTGGTGCCGGTTCCACAAAAGTCTGAAGAGGGCCTGGACAGTACATGGCGGAATAGCTGGGTGGTTACATGGGCCTGTCTGCTTATCACTGGTATCCGCATTATATCCATTTTCCAGACATATGGGATTGGTAGGATGCAATCAGTGGTGCAGGATTTTGTGAAATATGGCACTGGATCACTTACCAGAACAGGAGATGCTCATTTTCACCAAGGGAAAGCAGAATCTAGCTGGGTAGAGTCAGGAAGCTGATGAGTTTAACTTTGGAGCGATCCAGGGGAGATATGAAAGCAGTGGGGGCTTTTATTTTGTCCTTGAAAAAGGAAACTTTGTTCTGTTTGTTGCCCATTTCTCACTTGTTGTTCCTGAGCAAGCTCACTGGAGGTTCCCCTGTCTCTTCTCAACAGGACCAGACACAGCTTGTAGTATCTAGCTGTGGCCATGAGTTTGGAGCAGAAATCATACACAGCCACCAGCAACACCAATACGACCAAAGCCGATGCACCAAAAGCCCAGACATCACCTGTGGCAAGGCATTTACACAGTCCACTCTGTGAGAATCAGAAAGCAACAATGAAAGTCGCTTGTATCTGTTTGAAACTA
Organism: Pyxicephalus adspersus; assembly: GCF_032062135.1. Taxonomy (NCBI): domain Eukaryota; kingdom Metazoa; phylum Chordata; class Amphibia; order Anura; family Pyxicephalidae; genus Pyxicephalus; species Pyxicephalus adspersus. Next base: position 27,302,948 of record NC_092858.1, read on the forward strand.
GCAAAAAAGGGAAAAGGTGAACATGGGCAAGATAGCAAAGAAAGCAAAGGGAGTTCCCCGGATACTTTAGCTTGCTGATTGTGCCAGGTCCCCCTTTTTATAGTTATATATGCCATTATAAGAAAAAGTAAGTATTTTGAACATATTAAGAAAACATAAAATTCTCATTCAAACAGTGCCAACACGGAATAGCTATATATTTGAATTAAAACACAAATGTACTATAAATAAAGTAACACAAAAGTTTTAAATATTTGCCCACCATGCTCTGAAATCAACTCTGTAAAATATTTCACCTCCTCTACATGACAAATGTATTCATTTCAAAATATTTCTGGGTTTTTCTTGAATTGTTTTAACTCCCCCACACACATTAACTAATTTCATATCAGTACTTTAAATAAACCAGTCCTATTTATTATTCTGAACCACTCCTTGGTAGATTTTACTTGTATGTTTTGGATCATAGTGGAAAGATCCATTTCACACTGAATATATTGATATGATGCAGAATTCCTAGGTAATGACTGTGAAATGTTTATGTTTCTATGAAGCAAAACAACCCTACACAACGTTTTTTACCACTATGCTTCATAGTTTAATATGAGTTTGTGCTAAAATGCTTTCTAAGATTGGAATCAAACATGTCTACTGTTTGTTACACATACTGTTTCTCCAATTCAGCATTGGGTCTCGTCCGAGAGTGTGGCAAACTGCATTTCCTGGCGCCACCTGGAACACCAACCTTGCTGCCAATAAGTGGGCTGCTCTACTGGCTATGGCACCACAGCTGGTTTTGTCTTTAACCCTAAGTACCTCCTATGACCTCAGTCCAGGTTTGCAGAATCACTCAGGTTCAGCAATGATAGTGTATCCTCTCCAGCCTTGTAAAGCTTTAATAAATCAAGCTCTTAGTCTCACCTTCATAGGTTGTTACTCATGGTGGTCTATGTGCTGATTCAGTGTGTGAGAGGTAGTGTTGTAAGCTTTACAATTCCCTGTTCTTGTTGAGCTTTACTATCCAGCTGACATTTTTTGTGTTTATTTTACACAGACATCAGTGAAACGTACTCATTACTGTCGAAAGCAGTGGCTGCATGAGCACAGACACAATACAATGGAGCTGATGTTTGCAATTTAAAGTAATGTCAGCAGTGGCAGAGGAGAGCTGATAACAGAAGTTAGTGAAAACTGTTTGGGAGGTGAGCTCAGCATAGAGGAAGGGAGTTGAGGGGTGCAAGGTTTGCCTCACTGGTAACACAGGAGAGAGGGTTGCTTTTAGGTAAGTAAGCTGTGGATATAAGGGGTTTCTTGCACATTATAATGTACAACATTTATGCAGATTATGAAAATGATGTATGACACTCGAGATAAGCAGGGTAACATTGGCTGAGCTGTGAGCTGAGAGATATTTCCCTGGCTTCTCTGCATTTACATTATTGTTGCCTCTTATTGGTCACTGGCCACAGGGCCTGGTGGAGACTCTGGACTTCTTCTCCTAAGAATAGATCTTTTGCAGCCACTGTACAGACTTCACAGGAACTAAGTAATAAAAAAAAGTACTAAAAGACATGATACAAGGGAAAGAAAGGGGAGTTTTAAGGTTCTGAGTAATGTTTAGTTTTCAAAATGTTGAGATAATTAACAATTACCATGAATTGCACTTTACATGACTGTACATGCCATAGCATTCCATAGATGATGTGCCTGCATTCATTTTCATTTTTCAAATACAGAAAATACATATTGCTTTTGCCAGAAATGCAGTGTCCTTCTCACTTCCTATGAACTTAAATGAAATCAAAACAATTTTATCTTTTTGTGTGTATGTAGACAAACAAAGGTAGGCATGTTAGAAGTTCAGTCTAGGTGGCATCGGGAAGTGTGGTATTTGCAGGATTACCAAGTAAAAAAAAAGGCAAAAAAAGAGAAAACCAGGGCACCTAGTACTATTGTTAAGCTGCAATGAAGAGAATGCCATAAAATAGTAAAATTTTCGTTTACTACCTCAAAATGACAGCAGAAGATGCTATTCTATTATTGAATGATATACAGTTGATAATCGAAAATCCGCCCATCGATAATCCCCTTTCTTCAGTTTTCCAGCATGAATTTTGGATAGTATTTTCAATATAGGGGCTGTAGTACACTGTTTGGCCACTTAGGTTTTGATGGCGCTGTTTTTAAGAAACAGCTGTTAGTTCTTGCTTGCTACACTAAATACACGTTGAGACGTCCCTGCTGCCTGCTCCCTGGAACTGTGCCAGATGTCCTGCGAGAGGAAGGCCTGTGTGTGGAGGTGAGTATATTTTTCAAAAATCTGGTACTCCTCAGGTTACAGGATTTTTGAATGTCAGCTGTATGTACTACTTTGTTTATCTTTTTGTATGATTTGCTTTTCTCATGAGGTTTATATGGCTTGCATTGGTATATACTTTGCACGATTGAAAGCTACAGTCATTTTATTATTAGCCAGTATTTTTATAGCGCCAACATATTACCCAGCGCTACCCAAAGTCCATAGTCATGTCACTAGCTGTCCCTCAAAGGAGCTCACAATCTATTGTCCCTACTATAGTCATATGTCTTTTAATACAGTCAATTTTTTTTATACAATTAACCTAACTGCATGTTTTTGGAATGCAAGAGAAAACCAGACAGTACCTGGGGGAAACCCACACAAACATGGGGATAAACCTGCAAACTCCATGCAGATAGTGTCCTGGCCCATCTTCGAACCTGGGATGTAGCACTGAAAAGGCCAGAGTGCTAACCACTGAGCCATCGTGTTATGTCAGTATTAGTCTATTGGCTGTCCTGGGGGCTTCATTATGTCTATAGAGCACCCATGACTATGACAGCCAAGAAAATCTGCCAAAAAATTAGGGGAGGCCATATGCAGCAAAGTGAAGAGTGGAAATGGGTGGCTATTTATCATATTGGTCACCAAGAGGGTGTTGGAGGCAGATTGTAAGTGTATGGGCAGATTGTAAATGTATGGGTTACTTTTATGGCTGGGTTTTCCTGACTGGAGCCTTTGGTATAATAATTCTTGGTGCCTCTAAAAGGCTTGTTAGTACATATAAAGTTAGGCCACTCTCTAAATCAGTGTTTCTCTACTTTTTATCATGGAATAACTCTTAAAATAACTTTCAGGTCCAATTGGTTTGACCGTAGCAGATTGACGTACGCCATAAAGGGGGTGCCGATATGCACGAGCACAACCGTTCATTTCAGGCAAGAATTATCTGATGTGAATACATAGCTTTACACTAGTGAACCTCAACTTTACAGCAGCCTTTCCCAACCATTTTACCCCTGAAGAACCCAAAAAATAATATTCAGGTATTAGGGAATTCCTGCTATAATCAAGCAGTGGGTAAATGCAAATTGCATTGCTTGCCAGTGGAAGAAATCTCTTCTTTACATCTTTCAAAATGCCTCCATTACAGACAGCTAAAAAGGCCATTGGTTTCATGCAGCTGGCTCTGCATAGTGGTGTTGACCAAGGAACTATGCAGGCATCATCTCTTGGGTGGTCAATCAGACGCAGCTCAAAGAACCCCTGGTAACTTCCACAGCAGCCTTTCCTAACCTTTTTACTCCTGAGGAACCCCTAAAATAATTTTCAGTTTTTTTTGGAAACTGCTGCTTAAACTAAAATATTAGAGATCTGTGGGAAAAAAAGCTTCCTAAATTGGTAGTTGTTAGAAGTGGAAAGACGTTGCTACCATGGTGGCTAGTACAACATCTTTATAGACACCTAAATACATCATAGGGGTCATGCAGCTGGCTTTACCGAGTGGTGTTGGCCCCAGCACTATGCAGTCATCATCAAAGGGAAGATCAATCAGCCACAGTTTGAAGAACCCCTAGCAAGCTAATTAGGAACCCTTGGGTTCCAAAGAACTGGTTGAGAAAGGCTGTTCTAGAGGAACGCTGGGGTTATATGAAAGCCTGGTTGAGAATGGCTGCTGTACTCCAAGCAATGCATGCCTAGCGTAAGCAATGCACAGTGTACACAAAATGAAAATTTCCTGACAGCCAGCAGAAGGATCTAATAGTCTCCTCTGACTTGAAAAACCCTGCCTGCCCCTTACTTCCGATCTGAGATCTACATAGTTCTGTACATAAAATGATTTGCATTCCTTAACCATCTGCAACAACAAATACACCGGACAAACAGAGCAGCACTACGTCTACTTTATATGTATGTGCGGCCCTGCAGGTCTGTCCTGGAAGTGGCTCTTAAGCAGATGGTGCAAGAGAACGGTCATATCATTCACAGATATATATTCATTATGCATTGTTATTCCTTATCCAGGAAGCAAGTCCTCACACACTTCTACAACAGTCAGCATTTGGCTTCTTCTCTTGTGTTTCTGACAACGTGTATGAATATATGAGGACAAACGTGTCCTTATTACTCACATCCTAACAGACGTTTACATTGTCTTAGATGGGAACAATGAGCGTGTTTTATTGCACAGCTTCCTTCGGATACCTTGATCATTTTTCAATATTGTAGGACTTGCTGATATTTCATCTTTCTTTTTTATTAAAATAAAAGCATGTAAACCCCAAATCAGAATTGAATATAATGCAGCTTGTCATTTATTTATGGGCTGCATTCATTTTCTATTGTCAGTTTTTTTACGTAATTTTATATGGTGATCCTGATAGTAAACTTACTCTTCTAGGGTAACAATGTTCACCCACCACATGGTATCTGAAGCGGAGCAGCATTGTCCCTCAATGTCATCGAAAATGCGTGTGTACTTTTATTAAAATATTAGAAAAAAATGTAAACCAAAGAACAGAATTGAAATGCATTGCAGCTTACCAGGCCTTTTTCTTTAACACACTTCCTATTCTAGTGTGAAAATCCCTCACTTACTGTACTGTTCTAATGGAAGTGCACTGTTGTCACCCTAGGACAGGAAGTGTTTGCTACTTTCCTCACATGAATAACAAGGCTAGAAATTATTTATAGTTCATGTAGTTTCATTAATGCCCTGCCACCACTCCACAGGAAGGTAGAAGCTTTATTTATCTAACATATACATAAATGAATGCTATCTAAAATATAATTAACAACCAAATTAACAATCTTCACATTAGTGTGTGGCATTACCGGAAAAGTTTCCATGCAGAAACACAATGAACCGCAATGTAATGCAACACTATTGTGTCGCAACTGACAGCGCATGTATTGGTGCACTGGGTTTGTATTGTAAAAACAGAACTAAATCCATGCAGTTTGGCTATCTACGTTCCAGCGCCATTTTTTTTCTTCTCCACTAGGCGATCTTTGGCCATCTTGATTGGCCGCACTGGGAAGACGTAACACATCTCAGGTTCATCCCCGCACCTGCAAGGGAAGCTGGCATTGCCAAGTTACCCTTGCAATCAAAGCTTTGCATGCACAGCTCAGCTTTGGCTTCGGAAACCCAGAGGATCAGGGATGTAAGACGCATTATTGCAGAAGAAAAAACACTTTTTGCAATAACGACCTGCCTGATCATGCAACTTAAAAATGGAACTTTAGTTGCACTTTAATGGCATCCCTTACACACCATAGGAATGCACTACTGTGCACTGCATGGCTGTGGTATGCTATGTGGTGGAATTACAAGATGCATTTGTGTTTTACATAACCACAGCACAGTGTGATGGAAGTGCAATGTGTGTGCATTTAGTAAAATGTATTGCATTCCTATAGTGAGAATGATTCTTAACAAATGATTTTTCCTCCCAGCAGCCCTTCCAGTCAGTTTTCCATGGACTTCACCATTTATCTAGTAGATTCAGTGTTTTTAGCAGTTCTGGGCAGTGAGCAAGAGAAACATAATTTCATTTTCATGACAATATTACACACGGGGTGATGCATAGCCAGTATGTAGTAAATAAACGAAGGTTTAATAGTAAGTGTCCAAAAGCACGTTTTGTCAACACAATGCCATCCTTTCCCACGTTTCTTGCTGTTATCTTTTCCTCACCTCCATCCTTCCCTGTGTCCACTGTCACCTTCCTCTCATTTCCTTCTCCTTTCTTTCTCATTCCCACAGAGAGATGTTTTTAACACCAACTTCCTCCCGGTATGTGACGTTTAGGTAAAAACTCTTCCTATGGCCACAAGCTGCTCTCCCACACACTCTCTATTCCTCTTTGTGCTGTACTACAGAAAAGCCACTCTTATATGACTTTACCATTGCATATGATTCAACACACCCTTCACCTTCATGATGAAAATGATGAATGATACTCAGACATGGGCTTGTCTTTGTGACTCGAACAAGTTGGAAAATTTACACTTTTTTCTATTCAATGACTAGTGAGCATTTTGAGCATTAAAAATGGACTCATCTATGACAGATAATGCAGAGGGCGGAGGGGGGCTCTGTTATGCAAGTCTGGAATGCAAACCATTTGTATAACTGGACTGATAATAGTTTTTTTTTTTGTAATAGCTACAACATGCTAGGTTTCAGGAATAAAAGTTCAGAAAGAAAATCTAGCATTGGTGGGATTGGAGTTAACATTCTAAGTGGGATTACAGGTAGTAGAGTTATAGAGGTGGCATATTTGGCATGCATTTATTCTGTTGTTGTAGGAATAGTCATTTGTTATAAACTTAAGCAGCTTTAAACTTATGTAAGGTTAGGCATTGTGACGAGGGACGCAAAACCATAAAAATAAGTCCACAGCAGAAAGCGAAAATGTGGAATTTTCTGCAGAAATATATGGTCAGTTTTACTAAAATTGCAAAATGGATTGACACATGTGTGTTTTCTCATCAATATAAATTAAATGTGTGTTGCAATGCATTTTATATTAAATGGCAGCACATATAGTATGATGTACATTGATGCATGTCATGCTGCACTTATATGTCCATTTGTCATTGTGTATGGGTCATGATGCATATATAAATTACAATGATATTATTAAGCAGTTGTATTCTCATCACTAAATGACAGATCCCCAATGGCTAGTCCATTACTTCCTTCTTCAATTACCTACAATGTATGTTGCCACTATCACAGAAACATGTAGAAATCAGCATGGGTCCAGAAAAACAAGGAAAGGTCCTGTTTATATAGGTGACCATCACAGACGGGTGTCACTTAGGGAATCAAACAGAGACATATAACACAATACTGACATTAAAACAATAACAGCTAATAATCAGTGTGCCACAAGCAGATTTGGATCTCTGGACAAATGTGGACATGAATGGGTTTCATAGCATGCCAGCAATTTAATTCTTAAGCACTAAGGCCAGGAACCGGGCTCTTATGGTGGTGACATCCTTTGTAGATACTTATTGTTTAAAGAGTCAACTCCCGGATTAAGCAGGACTGTCCCACGTTCAGGTGGAAATCCCATGTCCCCATGGCCTGGTAAAGTCTTGCTGCCCAGTTACAGTGATAGACAGCAGAGCATGGACAGGGCACAGAACCATTTTTTACAGTCTCCCTTTTACCATTTTGCTGACACCCCTGTACCACAACATTCTCCTGACACCCCAGTAGCACAACATTTTAATGACAGCGCTGTACCCCATCATTCTGTTGGCACCCCAGGACCACAACATTCTGCTGACATCTGTGTACCACACTATTCAGTTTATTGACACTCATTGTACCCCAGACCTTAGATTGTTACTGCCAGTTTAGAGACGTGATTGCCTTTTGGAGTCCGGGGAATGCCAAATGCCACTGACTTATACACCGTACAGGTATTTGGCCAAAAGGGTACATGCAGGTAGCCCACAAACATTGTGTGCATGTAGGTTGCACACAAACATCCTGCCGACACCCATTGTACCCCAGGATACTGACAGGTGTCTTATGTCTCTGTATCCCAGCCTGTTGCTGACTTCCTTTGTACTCCTAAATCCTGCTGATAGGTGACTGTATATCATTTATGACCTTTAATCCTGCTGAGGGAAAATAGATAACCCAATATCCTGCTTGCAGATAGATTATCTATGTAGCTAAACATCCTGCTCTGTATAACACTGTACCCCAACATCCTGATTACAGAATGCTGTACCCCAATATCTTGATTACAGAACTCTGTACCCCAATATCCTGATTACAGAACTCTGTACCCCAATAGTCTGCTTGAAAATGTCTCTGTACTCCAACATACCATATTCTAATCACAGGTGACTCCGGATCCAGCACGCAGATTGAAGTATGTCAGCAAGGAACCCTATGATACATTCTCATTAAAAACATTTAGCTTGGTCCCCCTGTGGGGCAGTGTAACATTAGATGCATATGAAGAATAGGAAAATGTATCTTCATGCTTTTAAACAGTAGCAGCATCAGTTTTATAGTTTCTGGAAAAATACCTAAATTATGTAACCATTGATATGTTTGTTATGGGCAACTATGCCATTGTTCTTTGGATTCTTATAATGTGAAAAGCTGTAGAACCTAGTGTCCTTTTATGTATACAACTTTTTTGAAATTTTCAGTCAAAAGATAAAAATACTATTGTAGGAAATGCCTGTAATTTGGTCTGCAGTTTTGTGTACACTTTTGGGAAAAGGAATATGCCAATTATAAAATAAAGGAAATGGGTATTCTGCAGAATGCTGTTGTGTATGCAAACAATTTATAATTTTTTGCAATAAATTTGTGGTCTTGAATGAAACAACAAAAGTGAAATAAAGGAGGGAGCAGAGCCTGGATGTAGGTACAAAATGTACCAATGACGGTGCACAGGAATGGAGACTTAAATCCTCACTTAACAGCATTTATTACATCTACAAAGTCTCTGTGAAGGATCCTAATGTCCAGCACCAAAAACTAAAGCTAGTAGTTACATATGGCCTTTTTGTTACTTACAGCTAGGAGTTTGGTTTGTCTTATGGATCCCAGGGAATACCAAAAGCCACGGGACTTGTATTAGGAGAAACGCCTACATACATACCTTGCATAACTCTAATTATACAGGGCAACAAGCAATGCTGGTGGGAAGTGTAAAGATGGTGGTCTAATATTGGATTTTAGTGCAAAGAAAGAGACTGATTTGGTATAAAAGGAAGAGTCTAATCGTCTATAAAGCCCTGTACAGATTTTCATCATGTTCATCTCGGGCAACAATCATCATGGCGTGTTCTGTGATCTGAGTGTAAGGGATAGTCTGATCTGCTCAACTGGACTCTGATTGTAAAAGACGACTCTACACTGTGTGTAAAGATGGGGGGAGTCTTTACTGGGATCTGAGCGCAAAGGGGGAGAAGAGGTCTGATCTAGTGTAAAGGGTGGAGTGGATATGAGATCTGAGTACTAAGGGGGTCAAATCTGGCATCCGGGGGTAAAGGGGGGCTGATTTGAGTATGAAAGTTGGGGATCTGGTTGAGTGAGTGCAAAGGGGCAATCTGATCCAAGTATAAAGGATAAGGTGTCTAGATGAATTGGGTGGGGGGGTCTGACCTGAGAAAGGAATAAAGGAATGTAGTAAAGGAATGATCTGATCTGGAATCTGTTGGGAGAAGGGAGAATTTTGAGTGCTAAAGGGGAAGTCTAAACTGAGGTTTGATTGTAAATGTACGTACATGCATCAGATAAAATCTAACATATGTACAGTGGTCCCCCATCGTTACTCCTCAATCAAAAGAGGAACAATTTACTTGTCCTCCCCTTTCCACTTCTGGCCTGTGTGTACAATCCTCATTTTTTCATCTGTCACTGGAAACAATCACAAAGGATAGTTTCCAGCAACAAAAATCTGATATTCATTGGACGTCTGTACGAGGCTTAATCTGGAGTCTAAAGTTGGGTAGACACGTCCAATGCTTCCCGTCTGATAATCGGCTCAGTGACGATATCAGACGAGAATCTGACGTGTGTACAGCGCCCATCGTCCGAATGACCATCCTGGAGGATCCACGGATGATCGACGAAGAACGATCGTAATAGAAGCAAAGGGAAAGAGCTCTCCATAGAGTGCTGTATGTACAGCACTCGTTCATGCATCGTGCAGTAGTTAGTCGTTGGAAAGGATCGTGAAAGATCCTTTCCAACGACAATTATTGCACGTGTGTATGCAGCCTAAGTTTAAAAGGGAGTTTAGTGTAAAGGGGGAGACCTGTCTGGGGTCTGTGTGTAAAAAGGAAATCTGCTCTGGGGTCTAAGTGTAAAACGGAAGAGGAATTTTGATCTAGGATATGAGTGTCAAGAGGTCTGTTTGTAAAAGAAGGGTGTAAAAGAGTTTAATCTGGTTTGTACATTGGAGTCTATGTGTAACATGTGTTGCATATTGTGTGCATACACATACTCTGTTTAATTATGCCACTATAAACTATGCCCAATATGTTTTGCTGTAGCATTATGCACACACACACTTGTCCCTTTTTGGGGGGGTCTGTCTTTCTTTATGTAATTTAAAGTTGGGACATATGCAGAGAGGGAAAAATATTTGTGTCTGTGTTGTTGATGGAGCATGGAGTGGTGAGCAAGACAAGAAGGGTACATTTCTCTAATGGAGCCCCAAATATCATCACTAGAGTTATTTTTACCTTCTCTATCCAAAAACTAGGAGACATTTTAGCTGCACATAAGATAGGAACATACAAGATATTTTCCTGATGAAATCGATATGGCTTGCTCAGCAAAACTATTCTTGTCTCTGCACACAACTGGATTCATGTATAAGAAGAATCCATGTCAGAAAAAAGTACCCATTTGGTTATTTCCAAAGTGATTCACCTCTTGAGAATGAGTGGAATTCGGGGGAAGCTCATAGTCTGATGAATCAGGCCTGGGATTTTAGATGGCATGAATGCGGAGCTCTCAATCCTTCTGATCTCACCAAACAAAATTGTAAACTTCCAGGAACAGCTAAAACAACACAAATTTGCATTTTGTGTTCCAGGCTTGAAGCACAGTGCACACAGTACATTCAGCACTAGAGGTATTTTGCTTTTTGGCCAAGTTATATATAAATAGATGAAATTGTCCCCAATTTCTGTTCTTAAAGACCTATTCTTTGTACAGACTCGTTACTGTATCAGCTGCCTATTAGCAAGTTTAGGCACTGTTTAAAAGTAAATAGGAAAGGAATATTACACCATAAGGTCATTGGGCCTGATTTATTAAAGCTGGAGAGGATACACTTTTATCAGTGAAGCTGGGTGATCCAGCAAACCAGGAATGGTTCTGGTCCAGGATTGAATACATTTGCTAACAAATAGCAAATTGCTTTTAAGAAATCCATTCCAGGTTTGCTGAATCACCCAGCTTCACTGATAAAATGTATCCTCTCCAGCCTTTAATAAATCGGACCTATTGATAGAGAGCTTTAATAAATCGGACCTATTGATAGAGCACATACCTGAAACTGTTTTCAGCAACATGGTAAGGGAATGTTCAGTTAGACAGAGAATTTTCAATTTATAAATTTTTGCTGTCTGTGTGCCCCAGGAATTTTTCCTTCATTTCCTTTTCTGAAGATACAACAGGAAATCCTATTAAAGTGAAGGAAATTCCTGTCGTGTTTCATTTTGCCACTACATTTGTCAACATTGGAAATTTTACCCTTACACCTTGCTTTGGTTACAAAAATTGACAGTGGTCACCAGTAAAATAGAGAGGATGAATCTTCCCAGCAAAAAAAGGCAGCGGTCTAACCCAACATGTCCCAACCTTTCAACTTTAAAAGAACTTTTGAAAAATGTTTTGGGCCTGGCGGGAACCCCTGCCAAATCTGTTTTTGTACAGTACTTAGCATGATCATTAGGTTGTAAAAACTTAAAGCAAGTGTACCTAAAACATCCGACACCCGGGGCAAGTGGTAAATCATTTAACATCTACTGGCTTTAAACAAAATAATTTTGAGCAGGAGTGCAGCAGGCACAGATACAATGTTGCCTATGTTCTGGGCTATTGGACATCTGAGTATAAGATTGCAGGGAATTGTACTATGAGGTACCAGGTGAGTATGTGTTTTACTTATAACACCCTGCATCTGGAAATATAACTCATTAGTGGCGGACATAGGAAGGTGCAAATTGTGCCACTGCTCAGACCTTTCTAAGCAAACCTGGGGCCCCCACAGCCGCCAAATTGTTATGGTGAAGTGACCAAATCAGTCCTGCACAGAGCCCCACTGTTGTCTGTGTCTGCCACTGGCCCTCATTTACCCCCAATATATGTCTGGTTTATCAAGCTGATGCTACCAGAGAAACGTTTTTGTGAATTTGGTTTGTCTGGCAACAGTTTATGGAAACTCCAGAATACAGACTCCCCCTGGGCCTTGCCTAATGATGTCCCTTACTCTTCACAACAATGACCATGGCTTTCTTACTGAAAGAATTTCCATTTTTGTGAGTGCAGATATTAGAGGTGTTATATTGTCACCATGAATATTTGTCTTTGAAATTTCTAGCTGTTCTACCTACTGTTAAGACATAAATCTGATTGTGATTCTGTGTTGGCAATGCCTATGTTTTCATTGTATGTACTCTTTCTTTTGTTTTTGTATTGTTTAAATAATGAAAAAAAATAATGTTAAAAAGTAGTTTATTTACTTAAATTGAAATTACCTTTAACAGAAAAAAAGCAGGTAATAAAAAGTGTGGTGTTTTCTAATTTTAGTGTTCAATGAAGAAGCAACTCCTTTGCATTGGTGGTTAGTGTTAAATTGTCCCTTTGCATTGGTGATAAGTCTAAAACTTCTCACTTATTATCTGTGTTTACCTCAGGGGAAAAGGTCGACTCACCTCTGTTCATTGCTTTATGACCCCTCAGCAACCACAGAACCCCGGGTAAATAAGGCTGGCCTAACTCTTCCATATTCTATCAAGAATTTAAAGAAAAGCCTGGACAAATTCAAGTGCCACTTTGTAATTATAAGTGTAGGATTGTAACTGTTTACCAATCCATCTTATATACAAGGTGGTGCTGAGAAGTTCCTGGCTTTGCCCCCTTCCAGATGAAATAGAAAAATGAGTGTGGGGGCATATGATGCTAATATCTTAGTATGTAACTGCAAATATCAGGTCTTTGCGATTCTTAATTAAAGTTTTTTCTTTTAGTGAGAAGCTGTGATGGCAGAGGCACAAGCAAGTTTCACGTCGTTGGAGTTTCGGGCCTTCATGAAGTTTTTGTTTCCCCAGGGAAAGTCAGCAAAGGACATTCACACTGAGATGTCACAAACACTGGGGGAGAAGTGTCCTTCCTACAGCACTATCAAAACCTGGATATCTCGTTTCAAGACTGGGCATTTCACCGTTGAACATGAACCCCGCAGTAGGTGCCCCCAACCTCAACTGACCCGGCAACCTGCGATGCTGTCCATGAGCTGATTATTGAGGACCGGCGAATATCCACAAAAAAGATAGCCCAGATACTTGACATCTCACTGGAGCGTGTTGGGTTTGTTATCACCACTATTCTAGACATAGACATGAAGCATCCAAAGCCGTTTTGGGCCATTTTTAAGCTGCACAGGACTTTTTGTTAGGTTAGTGACTGAGGATGAAACCTGGCTCCACATCTATGATCCTGAAACCAAGGAACAGTCAAAGGAATGGCGCCACAGTGGGTCCCCGCAGCCGAAGAAGATCCAAACCCAGAAATCGTCCAAAAAAGTAATGGCGTCTGTTTTCTGGGACAAGACGGTATTCTGTTGGTGGACTACCTACCTCGGGGGCTCTGGTATCACCGGACAGTATTATGCTAACCTCCTGGACCTGCTGAAGAAGGCAATTAAGACGAAACGCTGTGGAAAGTTGACCAAAGAGATCCTTTTTTTAGCAAGACAATGCACCTGTGCACATGCCCAACGTTGTGGCTGCCAAATTGAAAACCCCGGGTTTCCAATTGGTCCACGATCCCCCCTTCTCACCTGACCTAGCCCCTTCAGACTATTATCTGTTCCCGAACTTGAAGAAACACCTGAAGAGGCAACAATTTGAGGACACTTCTGACGTCAAAGATGCTGCTGAGAGCTGGTTTGCAGCCAAACCAAAGGACTTTTATTCCAACAGTCTGGAAAAGCTGCAACTATGCTGTACTAAGTACATCAGTCTCAGGGGGGAATATGTTGAATAAATGTGTTATTTCATAACTCTGGCTCTCTTCTTTCTGGGCAAAGTCAGGAACTTTTCAGCACCCCTTCCTTTGACAATCAGTTCAGTATTGGAGAATTCAAAAGATATATTATGCTAAGCTAGTTTGGTTTGTTGGGTTTACCATACTCAAATATGTTCTTTTTTACTTATGTTTTATTCTTTAAGCATATTTAACAGCCAACGCAATGTGTACATTTGTGTACAGTATCACCCATGTTTTTTTTTTCAGCACCATGCACTTTTCACCCTGCTTTATATTTTTGCAGTGTGGGGACTTGTTATATAGTAAAACGTATGTTTTATGCCTCTTTTACAAAAATATCCCTGTCCACATACTCGGCATTTCCAAAAATCCAATGCACCCATTTACATTTGTTCTGGGGGTGTATGAGTGTTGAGTTGATAATGGAAAGGAATAGCAATATGCTACTTTCTGCTATGTTTTATTGCATGTTTACATGCATAGTACTATGAGTCAATGCATGCTTCTGTGGGTACAAATAGCAAAATTGCAACCCTAATTAGCAGTTGTGGTTCTAAACATTGTTCTGATTGCAACTCAAAATAGACACACCAAAAACATATGTAATTTGCTAGCAAATTCTAGCACCCATTTTGACAACATCTTTTGACTAAAGAAGAACAGCAAGCAAACAATACATCCCAACGCTAACCTCCCAGAACCCCTCCAACTTCCTAAAGCCCCAATCCCAACGTATTTGCCTAAAATAAACCCTAAATTCTGCTCTGTTCAGTTAGCTGACACCATAGGTCCAGCTCTTGCTTCCTACAATCGTTTCTGCAGTTTCTTTTTACAAGCCCGGAGCTACTTATTGACATGTCACCAGGGGGTAGGTTGAGTATCCATGAACTCAATTGCCCTGATTTATTAAAGCTATCAAAGGCTGGAGAGGATACACTTTTATCAGTGAAGCTGGGTGATCTAGCAAACCTGCAATGAATTTGGTCCAGGACTGAAAACATTTGCTAACAAATAGCAAATTACTTTTAAGAAATGTTTTAAGCTCTTTACCAGAAGTTCAGATTTGCCCTGCACAAGAAGCATTTTAGCATCTTATAATAAAAACAGGAATACAAAAGTATATTTAATACAATGCTAGTTGGTGAATTTAGTCTCACCTGCATTTCTTCTTTATGTGTAACGGGGTTCGAGCATTACAAAATCAAAACAGGAACTGTCTTCAGGAAATTATTGTAGGTACAAAGCACCGGGCACAGTGTATGTAAGGAAGTGCAGTGTTTATGTGCAAAGTGCCACAATTCATAGCAACCAATCAGAATTTCATGTACAGCAGTTGAAGATGAATTATGATCACACTTGCTTTTCCTGTTATTCTATAAGTTCTATATTGTGGTCCTGATGCAAGGTATATGTGGGTATGCAGCTCAGCCATGGATTTTACTCAAAGCATTTTCCTGTATCTCCTGCTCACATACAAGATCTAAAAACAGATCATTACACTTGGAGAATACTTTGAAGTCTGCTGCTTGTTCTTGTTTGTTTGTGTGATTTCAAAACTTTATGGGAAGGGGAAGGATGATGGGTAAGAGGAAAAAATAAAAGAGAGGGGAGGGAAGGCAAGCAGAAATATCCATCCTGCATAGTTATGTAACACCCGCTCCCTTTATGGTGTCACATAAAAGTATGTTTACAGTGGAACTCCAGCCATGATGTTTTGTTAACTTTTGGATGGAGCAAAACTGGTTAAAATCTGTGACAAATAAGCTTCCCCCAGCTGAAGAAAGTTTGGGCTAGATATTATAGAACAATGTTCATAATATATTACCCCCAGCAACAAATCATAGTTTATATGTCATTGAGAACTCTATAACCAATCATACACACCACACATCTAAGCCACACATCTAAGATTTGGAGAAATGGGCCTTACTATCATTTTCAGCTGTCAGAACTTCTATGAATTTAAACCAAACTAAACCAAAAATGTAACAAAGCAAATTCTTAAAAAAAAATGTATTTAATGTTGAATAGTTTAAATTCTAAGTAATACCTCTTGAACTGAATTTTTTTAAGTTCAAAAACCCATTTTGTAGCTGTGCTTGGCTGTAGCCAGAGGTGTAGTTGTAAAAAAAAGAGGGGGCACTGTATTGGTAATTTACAGGCTCCAGACTGCGCATGCGCAGGGAGCTGTGTGTCATTTAAAGGGGAAGGAACTTCTCCTAGTGTGACGTCATGATACCAGAACCCCCACACTCAGGCTCAGACCTGCGATGGGAGAGTGGGCGAGTTGTGTTTAGAGAGACAACCTGGCCACCTCCCTAAACCTGGGTGAGATGGTCAGTGGCTCTGGCCAGTGCACCCCCCTTCAGTGGGGTCCTTCTCCTGACCCCGCGGGGGGCAGACCGGCCAGAGCCAAGGACAACCAAAATTTTCTGGTGACCGCTGATATAGCACACCCGAGCGGTGCAAAACAAGAGTGGGTCCACCCCACTACACCCCTGGCTGTAGCTATTCACAGAGCCAGGACCTCTCTTGCCTTTATCTCTTACCTCTTGCTTTTATTTCCTGATAACAAATTGAGGCCCAACAATTGCTTACCACCTAATCCATGTAGATGTAGAGATGCTGGGAAATGTAGTCTGGCATCTGTTGGTTTTCCCACCTTAGGTGTCACATCTGATTGATCCTCCCACTGGCTGGAGAAAAGGCTGTCAGGCAGCGCAGATTTGACCCATGAAATATGTATTATATCTTTTACTTTATACATTGCTTGTATTTTTTTAGCAATCTCACTGCTCTTAGAATTTACCTTGTTCCAGTTTAGGTATAGTTGGGCTTTTAGTGGAACTAAAATTTGATTGTGTAATCAGGCAGGGCTTTATTTCAGAAAGGCATAGGCATTGTCCCCTCTGCAATATGCATTATTACATTCCTGATCACTCCATGGAACATTCAAAATACCTGAGCTGTGAATGAGTTGGTTGCCAGCATACCTGGCAATCCCAGTTTCCCCTGTAGTTGCCAGGAATGAATAAACTCCTGTGGGAAAGTCACGCCCAGCCTGGCCAATCAAGATGGCCAAAGATTACAAGAAGAAAGAGATGAATGAAGAAGATGCAGCCACCCTGCAATGGAATGGGGACAGGTGAGTATAGCAGGGTTTAGTTCACCCTTAAAGGGCAGGTTCGCACCTGTCTCTGTATTGCACAATCTGCACGGCTCCCTGCGGCTGACACCTTGCCTGCTTGAACACTTGCATGGCAGTGTTGTTTTTTAAAGTAACAGCGTCTGCACATTTAACAGCTGGCAGCAGTGAGAGGAACTGGTATTTATTCACTATTCACTATAGGGCTGCCTCACTACATGTAGCCTCTCCCAAAGAGGCAGCAATTCCTGGCATGAGGATGCGGTAAAGGCACCACCAGTGTGAATTTGTCCTAAAGCTACGTACACGCATCCAACGGTTCTCGACTGATAATCGGCTCAGGGCCAGTATGGGGCGAGAATCTGGCATGTGTACAGCGCCCATCATCCATCGATGGATGACTAACGATCCTAATACAAGGGAAGGGGGGGAGAGCGCAGCAGGGTGCCGCTCCGTCGCTCTCCCCCTCCCCTCTGCATAGAGCAGAACAGTGCTGCATGTACAGCACTCGTTCATGCATCGTGCAATAATAGTCGTTAGAAAAGATTGTGAAAGATCCTTTCCAACAACTATTATTGCACGTATGTATGCGGCTTAAGTCTGGCTGTTGATGGCTGAGCAACATGATATCCCAAAAGCTTATATTTCTGCAACTGATAAGTAATCATTTGTTCTCTCTAGAGATAAGGAAACTATCCCAAATTTTCTCTGGTCAAAGGGGGGTAGCCAGACTACTATTCCTCTGTTTATATTCAAAAATATAAAAAATGGTCCAACTGTTAACACTTAACCTTCCCTTTAAAACCTGACTACATATAAAGCATACATATACCCAATCTGGATGATATTTAGTTTCTTAAAGCACTGTATGTCAGTTGTGTGTGTGTTTTTTTAATATGTCTTTTACTTTTTTTTTTACTTTATGCATCTCAGAGATGATGATCCCCTGCATCCACTTTTCATCATCATCCAGTCTACATGCTTGCACCCAGCAGCAAGCTGCATGCAATATCTTGATGCAACATTACTTGCATGTGTCAGTACAGCCTCATATAGTCTCCGCTAGAAGAGCTAAGAATAATTGGCATAAAAAGACAAAGCCTCATTAGCTGAAATCAGAAAGTGCCAGAACAAAGATATACATGGTAGGATCAACAGGTATTATTTTACTGAAAGCAAGAATGAAAATGGGACTTTTTTCTATTTTTTGTCTCTTCTCTCTGGAAAATATATTAGAAGCTCTAAACCTGAGCGTATAGTGATTGGGTTAACATTTACCTTAAGCCTAATTATAAGTGAAGCCAGGCTGTGAAGTGCACACCTGGAATTTGACTCGTTGGTTAGGTTGGCACCTTAATTTTCCTAATTTTGTTGCGCCTGGTGCAAAAATTTCTGATCACATGACCTGTAGAAGACCTGATTTGAATTAAGATGACCCAGAGACAACTGAATGGGTGGAATCTGAAATGAATGAACTCAGCACAAGAAGGGTTATCCTCTTACCCCCTGCATTGTATATGAATAGTCTCATATGTTAAGCCGATAAGACTTAGCTTAGCCCTGGGGGTCTCTCCTCCTCCCATTGCTATTGCTGGGGTATTTCGTGTCACACAGAAGGTATCATACATGTCACCCTCTATCTGGACATCAAAAGCCAGAGTTGAAGGAAGGTGGATTTTCTCAAGGCTCTCTCCCCACCATGGAATTGTTAGCAGGACAATAGAGCTCTGTGTCCGTCTTGTTGGCACCAGATTTGTACAATACAGGAAACAGCGTTTCCTTTCTGAGCTAGAAATTGACTGGGATCGTGCTCTTCCCGTTTTATTACTAATACACACCGGGAAACCGAGACTTAAAGACCTTCAAAAGTGACTATTGCCCGGGGCCCTGTGGGGTAGTAAAAGCAGCGATCAGCAGCCTCTAAAAATAAATGGCTGCAGAAAGTTTGGTGGGGCTCTGGGCTATATATGTCCATTTATTAGCTATTGTCCTACTCCTATGGTGACCAGGCAATGAATGGAAATTGGATGCTGACTCTCAGTTCCTATGTCATTAACCCTTTTCCTGCTAAGTTTTTGGCAGGGAAAGAAGTAGGAGCAGGGCAATGCAAGGCGAGGTCACTAAGGTCATTCACGCCTCATCACTTCTTTACGATACTGACTAATAGATGCTAATGTGAATCCTAATTCTAGCCATAGACATTAGATCCCTGTGTTGTCTGGGGTATCTTCATTGCACTCTTTTCTCATCTCTCTTCTCACTATTGTTCCAATGGCCACTTTTTGTAAACTGTACTCATAGTCCTGAGCAATCTGTCAACGCATCAAACTCCTATGCTGGCAAAACGTATGCAGGAATTACCTAAACCTGATTGTGATGGTTCTTTGGCAATGGTGTTTTATTTTTTACTGTTTAAATAATTGAACATTTCATAATGAATTAAACAAATACCGATTGTAAGCAATTTAAAAATGTAATTCAGATGAATTTTCCCCAGGATGGGTTGTTGTAACTTCTGTGACCCAGTGACAGTCCTCCCCAAGTTTAGCTGCAATGAATGAAAGTGGATTAGAGGGGGGTCGTCTTGGATGGATAGCCTGGGCCTGGGGTATATTAGCAACCAAAGTCTAATTATTACTTTAAGTTTGATAGCAAACTGTTTGGCTGCATACATAGGTTTAATTATTGTCACAAATGGTTGTACTTATCTCAGCCAAAAATGTGTACAGTGGTCTCTTGACGTCATTCAATAATCCCCCCTGGCAGGGATCTCAGGCACTGCAGTCTCTGACCGCTAGTATCAGAAGTTTGGTATGAGATGTGCTGGTTCAGTATTCTTACCAGGAGCCTCTGACATAGGACAGCAATGACTCTCCTTTACCAAGATGGCTCCACACAGTGCAGGACAGGCATGGTAAGTCACATTTCTATATATACATACATAAATCCATGTATTTTCATTGGTATATTAGCACCATAGAAATAAATAACACAAGCAGTTCTCTAAATGCTATAAATATATATATATATAGTATTGCATCAGTGAGTTAAAGTATCATTTTAATATGTTTTATATTGTAAAATGATTTTATAGTTGCTGGTAATGTATTCATTTTTCTATACATTTATTTAAATCACAATAGTAAACAAACTAATGTTTTTATTTGCATTATTGAGTTTAATACCACATTAGGGTTACTTTGCTGAAGGAGTTCAGAGAGTTCACTTAGCAAAGTGATTTCTCACCCTGCAAGAGATAAATGAAAACTTAGTTTAGTGTTTAAGGTTAGGCTCTGCTACTTGAAAGCAAAACATATGTTTTTTTTTTAATTTCCTTGCATATGAGTATTCTTTCCTTTTATACCCTCTTCAATCCCTTCCAGAGTGATAATTCACCTTGCTAAGTGTACAGCCATAACTCCCCCATTGTCAGATATATATATATATATATATATATTTTTTTTTTTTATTTTTTTTTTTATTTATTTATAAAATATATACCTATAAAACTATAAATGTTCTTTCTGTACAGAAAAGATCTTGACAACTCATAAACACCTCAATTTGTTTTAATATAAACCATCCTGGTTTTTTATAACGTGGGTTATGTTGTTACTGCCAAAAACAAAACAGCTTTGTTATATTACCCATGACAAATAATAAAAATGTTATACATAGGGACGGTTGGGAAATGTGTGCCTGTGGGGCGACTTGATGGAAGAAATCTGATTGTGGCCAGTATACGGCTGCATGGTACTGTAGTAGCTGAGCCACATCTGTAGGGTTGACTTGCTGGAAGATGCTGGACTTGCAGCTGTGACCAGTTTGGTTCTGTATTTGCTGGGTGACACAGAGGGCGAAGTGTCCTTTTTATACCGGTGATGTCACAACCAGGGAGGTGGCCACACATGCCATCAGTTACATGTGGTTATATCAGGGGTGTGAGAATTTGCCTTTGCACAATGAATGGATATGTCCCAGGGGTTTCAGCACTGTGTCCCTATCCTTCAGGATATTCCATCCCACTCTGCAGCTAAAGACACAATCCAGTGTTGAAGGCATTTAGCAGGAGGCTGGTGAAGAGACAGGACCTTACAGAGTGCTGCTGCTGCTGGAAAGTTGCTCTAGTACAGGATACGCTTCCATCAGGCTGAGGACCACACAAAGGAGGCACTCCACACATTTCTGGAAACTCACAACACTGGTGTTTTAGAAGCTACTGACTACTTACGATTGTGGGATTTGAGGCAGATATAGGATTGCTCAGAGATGTTAAGCTGTGTCACTGTGGCCATGCTGTGTCTTCTGTTTGGATGCCTGATGCTAACAGGTAGGTTCAATGCTCTCCATCCCACCTGTTACCCTTTTTCTGAATTTCGGCTTCATTGTTTCCACTTCATTATTTAAAACAAATAGAGGCAACTAAACTATACTTGATGGGCATAACAAAAAATTGGGGTCACCTGGAACAGATTCTAATACATCTTAAACTGCCTTCCATCCCCTTGAAATATGTGCCAGGGGGTACCACAAAGAATGATGGCCTGTGAAAGATCTGACTGCATTGCACTTCAATTTTTGAATCAGGGGGACCCACCAAGAACATACACCTGATTAGGAGATCTGGCGGCCACAGTCGGAGCTTCGCAATATCTTCCTAGCCCTGTCATCACAAGTGATGCCCAGAAACTTCTGATTTATCAGATTTCTGCAAATACCATTAGAATAAAAATTGAGAGCAAAGGGCAGATCGGGGAGCCTTAACATTGAGTGTAAAAATTATGAATCTTAAAGTAATATGTTTGACATAGTAGGTGTAATTAGTACAGAGTAGGTCCAAAAGTTTTTGTACAACTACAAATCTCAGAATATTGTCAGCAGCTAGTGGACCGCTAACATGTTTCACTATGTATAATTAGGCTTTCTTGGTTTAAGAGGCTTGGTATTCCTTGGTGACCTACCTATATCCAAGTTTCAATTTAACTTTACTGTGGGTTTTTCACAATCCAGGGACCAGCAGCTTTGTAAGGATTGGATACTAATAGGATGACATGTCTGCTTTGAAAAATAAAGGATTTTCAAGTTACAAGTTGATTGCTGATGGTTTAAAGACTCATTTGTTGTTTGTTCACATATATTGCTATCTCAGTTTCACTGATATCTTATACGTTTTATTATTTTTTATCAAAATATTTTGTTTGGCCACAGGTACAAATATGTAGTTTATAACACCATAGTCTGTGACAATGGAAAGGAATACATGTGTTTTAGGTCTGTAAAGTGTGTACTATGTAGTAGTGTGTACTATGATAAATTGTTAATACATTTGTTACTTGTTCTATGTGATGACTTCTTTGAGTTTGGTTGATGCTGTTTTATTAGTGCTGTTGTTATCACTTGGGAGAATAAATGGAATTGGAATTTGGGTGAATTGCTATGAGTTTACAATATTCAGAGAAATAAAGAATCTGAATAATGGACTATATCTTATCCTTATTGATTATAAGTACCAAATGTGTTTCACTGTAACAAATGACTCTTTAGTATTATCAAGATTCAAACTTCATGGAGCTGTTTTACTATAAAGAAGTACTTTTTATTTATTCATTTTGTTCATTTCAAATTCTAAATCCCATTTAGGGGATATTGCTTTTTTGGTAAATTTCCCTGAATAGGTGAGCGTAGGTTAGAAGGAAGTGCATTCCATGAGTAAGGCAGCTGGCACAAGGAAGCTGAAGATGAGTTTCATAATCATTGAGGCATTCTTTGGGTAATGGTGTGTGATATAGATTGATTATGTTACTGTGACATGTAAACATAGTTGGAGAAAGACTTGTCTGATCGTGTTAGTTTTAAAAGGTCATTCAAATAAACCGTTTTCCACCTACCACCTTATTAAATCTCCCAGGTATTCTATTGGTAAAATGTCTTAAGCTCACAAAGCATTCCTCTTACCAGTGCCTATTACAGGGGTCCCCTTCGCAATGTTCATTTATTTTACAGTATTGTGAACGTAGCAGATAGTGGTAGAATCACATTGATGTGTTTGCAATTGGAGGGAGGGTGTGTGAGCCAAAAGCAAAGTAATCCCAACTCTGGAGTCACCAGAAGGTACTATATGGCTGCAAATACCAGGTCCACCAAAATGGATATATAATTAAATTTGTGATTTTGGTGGCTTGGCCCTTTAAGAAGGACAAGATTAGAGGTATAAAAGGTATTAAAGAAAAGAATTAAGAAAGAGGGGATAAAGCAGGTAAATATTTCCAATAGCTTTAAACATTGAAAGTGTATGTAAGAGTCAATAACTATTCAGTGGACCAGAAAACTACTCCTGTAGTCACAGGTTGAACGCAAAAAAAGACTATTCGATTGAGTGGATGGTTTTATTCAATATATCACAGAATCACAGAATTGTGTTTTTTTCTAGACATATTCCAGCATGTGTTTTCTTATGGTTTCTTATTCTTATGGTTGTGTAGCAGGAAATTTATAAAAAACTGCTGAATCTTAGTGCATTTCAACTCCCCAGGATATTTGTTTGATCAGCCAATGATGTAAGATTGGTAGCATATATATTTAATAGTGTTGTGTTGCTAATTAAATGATATAATCTACAGGTGGAGTTTACTGTGCTGTTAGAACAAATGTTTATTGCCAAATTCCAGTTGACTGATGAATGAACTTTCTCTTGCTTTTTTTTTAGCTGGTCATTTATAAACCAGTGTTATCTTTTTTATGGTAACATTCAATAAACATAGCTATATTGGTCACTCTACAGCTCTTTCACATAGCAATATTGAGTTTGAAATGTTGATGCCCTATAGCTGATACTCCCAAACCAAATTTGCAGAAAACCAAAAACAGTTCATCCAGCTCACTGCAGCTTTTTATTTTGTTAGCTTACACCTATTCTAGAATGACATGAAAACATTCAGGAGACCCTGTGATCACTGATCCCTTGCATCATTTGGAGACTAGAACGCTCCACATTCTGAAACCAGTTTAAAACCATCACAAGTTGAAAGAACCTAATACAATTTCCTCTAGAGTTAGCAATTATATTAGTATTGCTTCAATAATATTGAAATGTGTTGTGTCAAAGCATCACCATTCTCTATTGTGACTGTTGAGAGTAACATTGATCAAAATTTCAGAATCACAACCAGTGCAAAACCCCATGAATGCCTGTTGGCCATAGATGTTCATGTCAATATTGATGCAATGTCTATGTGATGCGATCGTTATTTAAACATCCAATCCTGTTCAGGTATTTGCACAGGTATTAGTACCAAATGATAAATTTGATTTTACTTATATCAGTATAGTTTGTTGACTTTTGCAGCTTTATGATATATTACTGCCTGTTAGTTTGTATTACTATAAGACACATTATCAAGAGAACTTTGTTTAAGTGGAGGTCATAGCATTTGTTCTGTGCTAAAAGGTGGCTAAGTGTAAGAGCCTTTTTATGAAAAGAAAAGCAAACTGATAACGATTGGACATCAGAATAAAGAAGGCAGATAGGTGAATGGAGAATATATAGCTATTTCCTTATTGTACTCTAGTAAGGGTTTTCTACCATAGCCTACCAAAAATCTTTTCAGAGTGTATGGTGAGTAGACAATGGTGATTTTGGGTAGCGGAACTGTATGAAAATGAATCTCCTTTACTTTGAAACAAACTCAATATAGTAAAGTTAAATTTAAATTGACACAACATACCGAAGGACGATTTTATTGTGCTGAAGAAATATGCCAATAAGTCACTCCAAATGTAGAAAAGGATATTTGAATCGAAGGCTACAGGTTCTGCTTTGTTGGTTCTATTTTACATCTACATGAACTTTGCCAGAATGACAGTTGTACAGATTCTATGAAAAAGTTAGATATAGGAATGGCTATTTAGTAGCATGCATTGCTGCTATTACATTGTAGTCCACCTCAAGCATCCTATCATCCTACTGAATATGTTTCTAGACATAATGTTGCAGGGCAATCTTCCCAGTGGAGTTGAATTAGTGTTTCTGGCATGCTGTGGTATCCATGTGTTTGTACAGAAATCTGGAGGAAACGACCTTTCTGGGTACACAGACTGCCCAGGGCTCCCGGCTCGAGTGTTTTGTAGGAAACGGTGGCTGCAGCCTCACAGCCATAGATGTGTTAGTCTGCTCAGTGAGAGGGAACATTGTGGCTCATTCCATTGCATTAGTTCATACAGTTCAATGAGCTGTAAGATGTCTTTTTGTCTAGCCCATTAGATCATCCAGTGTTGGTAGTTTGTTTCCTACCGTGCAAGAAGTATACTAGTTCCAAGTAAGCATGTGAGACGGCCTATTTTCTGACCTGGTATTATTTCCATTAAAAATGGAATATGTTCAGCCTGATAGGTATTGTATCCACATCACTATCATATCAAAGAGGCTTGATAAACAGCTATTGTGACAGATTAGCTTGGTGGGTAGATTTAGAAGTTGCTAGAAAGGTACAATTGGCCTTGTACTTCTTTTTAACAAGAGAATGCTTAAAATTAACTTTTAGCCCCTATTAGTACTAATGACTCACAATGAAACTGTAAGTGCTACATCTCCATCCTTGATTCCTGTCTGTATAGCCCTCTCATGTCACAGTCGCCCAACTATTTCTCTGTTCCTGTCTCTACTACGCAAGTGGACATCCCTGTTTTTCCTAATTACCTTAAATAGACTTTTTCCTGGTATCAAAGGAAATGACTTTCCCATATCCTAGGCTGCGTTCTTCCCAGCCATCACCTATAAATAGACCCATTGACTTCCTTTTACCTGAGTGCATGTCTCCTTGCCCCCTCTCTGTTTCCATTTTTATTTCCTGTAACACACTCCATGATATCCAGTCTTGAGTTCTTTTATCTAACTGACTCACCTTTCTAGAAGTGGGTCAGCTAGGAAGTCAAACTTCCCAACCTTATCAACCCAACACATCGTTAGACTTGAGAACTTTGCTTCTGGCACAGGAATGTGTAATTTTTAACTAAAGCAAGATCCAGTGCAAGTTTTGGTAAGACACAATACCATGAACTGAGGGGGTTTGTAAATACCTATTGATTTAATTGCAGACAATCATTGCAATATACCTATACAAAAATTGCTTAGTTTACATTCGTTTGTGTTGGTCATTGTTCTGCCTTAGAAACATGAAACAGTCACATAATATTTAAAATATAAAATGAATATTTATAATTCTCATTGAAGCCCAATCAGTGTCCATAAACAAGTTGTGTTTTACTGCATTCCACAACAGTTTAGTCATCTTTTTATGCAAAAGTTGCTTCCATTGCTGGAAAAACTAAAGGTCAGTAGCTTTGCCCTGGATGCATATTCAGAATACCTAAATGTTGTTTTTTCAAATAAACTGGAGTTACACTTTATACAAGCTCCTTCTTTTGTATCAGAACTTTAAAGTCCTTTTTTTTTATAAGAACCCTGAACCGAATTTAACATTGTAGACCCCCTTGAGGACCCAATGGGGGGAAATGACCCTGTGCACTTTCTACTTCTTACTGCTGCTTTGTCAGAATGCACAGATACCGGTTGATTGAGTTTGATGGAAGCATAGACTTTGTAAGTTCTGGTCATGTTATTATGGTTTCCTCTAAACAATCAACTTTTCCCCAATCCTAAAAGCAATTTGTAATGCTGAATTAGTTCTTTTGATACCAAATCTGGTTGCTATTTGAATAAAACATATATAATCACTACTTACAAAGAACCCTTGTTTCTAAGTAAGATCTCTGATCATTTATTGGCAGATGTCTTACGGAGAACAATGAGTGGTGAAATGTCTGTCATCAACTACATTTCAGCCTCTAGGGGATCTACTACAATGTTCACAAGTATCCATGTTGCATAGAAGGTCTTTATGTGTAGAACTCCATATGTAATCTTTACAAAACCTGATCGTAATCATCACAAATGGTAGTTAGATACATCAATTGTAAGGCTTAGGCTGTGTGTTTGCAGAATAAACATAGGTGAATGCATTATCTTTCAACTATCATTTTTGTTTTTTAGTTGGTAGATTCAAAATGGTAAATTGCACTCAACATTTAATAAACTTTTTACTCTCTTTTTGTTACCTTTAAGAATTCGGCATGTGCACCAAGAAGTGGTGAGAGAGGATACGTCAGAACCTGGGCTTCCAAATTGAAAGTTTGGGCCTTCTAGCCTTTGTTCAAAAAGGACCTGTTTTATTCAAACATATTTTTCTGTTCCAAAAAGGAACAGATCAACAGGTCACAAATTCCATAGATGATCTGAATAGCAGATGTCTTTGCGTGGGCAACACCGACAGTTCAGTTTCTTGGAAAACCGGGAAAGACTGAAAAGGAATTTACCATGTTGCTTTAATTTCTCATAAGGTGTAGGAGTCTTGCAGTATATGATTCCACAATACTAAATACAGTAGTGTAAAAAGGAAATCAAAAAGCAGAACAATATACTTCTGGTTAAGCTACATCACAATAGAGTCATTTTATGTTGAAACAAATACTGTAAAAGGTATTTATATGGTACATGTGGCTGATCAGTTCTCTGGAAAAATGGCATGAAGTCTCCAGATCCAGGATTGGTGTCACATAGAAATTATTCAATGTTGCATCTTCCTAAAATGGCAAAAAATAAGACTGTGCTGCAATGAGAATTATATTCTGATTTATACATGGACCTCAGTACTCACTGCCATCAGAATGGCCCATTTGTTTTGACTGGAAATATACTATGATATGACTTTATATATAAATAGCAAATGACTATATTTTAGACCCACATGAAGACTCTTAAGCTTAATATAGACAGCAGCTAACTTTCTAAAACTTTGATATATATATGTTACAGTATACACATGGTGGCATTACTTTTTTAAAAAAAACTATGAAATGCACAGAATAATGATTTTGTAGCAATCCTTGCCTTGCAGTGTATGAGTTTATAAAATTACATATATGTATGGATCCAACATCGGAGACACAACAGACTTGTACACAAGATAATAGAAACCAACTATTCAAGAGTTCAATAAAACCTTATTTTATGAAGATGTGATCAGGAGACTGTGATGAAGTCCAACTTTGGGTCAAATGGGTCAGAGTGGGACGTCTCAAAAGTGGCTAGGTTGTTCATGACTCCGGGATAATATTATTTTATTGAAGGCTGGAATATTCCGTGTTCAAGCAGTCATGATTCTTGTGTGGATAAGCTCTGATTTGGTCTTGGCATTTGATAGCCAGAGACCAGAAACATTCATCAGGCTTGTAAATGGTGACCTGTTGCCACCCAAACTTGCATAGTGAAAGAGGAAAATACTAATAATAGTCTAATGCAGTAGCAAAAAATAATACACCAAAGGACAACAATTAGTATTTAATTTTTGTATTGAATTAGTCTAATTCAGTATTTTCCAACTAGAGTTTCTTGGAACCCAAGGGTTTCTCCTGGGGTTGTTAGGGGTTTCTTGCACAACATTTTGTGACTCTATTGTGAATCTGTAAGGGGATATTGTTCCCATTGCCCAGCAGTGTAAGATCACCACACTAATAAACTGTGAGTTGTGTATATTTATATTACATGTGTATTTATAGCAGGGGTTCCCTAAGACCTGAAAGTTAATTTAAGGTTCCCTCATGTATAAAAGGTCAAGAAACACTGGTCTAATTGGATAATCCACTTTGTGACACCACTGGTCAGACAAAATCCATCAGGTTATGTAACCAGATAAAGCAACCGATGCTATCACATTTTTTCCCTATAACATAACCTTACATATGCTTTGTAAATATAATTGTGCTTTCCAAAACTTTAAAGCCCCTTTTGGGTTGCATGATCTTCTGAATAACTTTATATTGAAGAATATTATAGAGATTTGTAGATCTTGTGGTCTTCCATAAATGGACTGTTTGGCTCTTTTCTAAACCTAGAATATGCTATTGCTGCTGGCAATTCAAAGTGAATGCACCAATTATTACAAAATTCTTTTGTTAGAGCCATGACTTGATCAGGTGTCATCAGTATTCATGAGATTTCATTGTGGTTCTTTAGGCAATTAATGGTGGGCCTGAGACAACTGAACATAGGACATTAGTTCTTGGCTGAAACTAGCTCTGATGAAATTCACATGCTTGTGGCTACATTTATTACTATTTGAATCAGAAATACTGAAGTGTTCCAGTAAGCAGTACAAAACAGATATCCTTATAATAAACAGTGCTTTTTTTCTTGTTATTTTAATGACAAAACACAAATACTGTAGAATGATTTAGAATTCAAAGATATTTTGTATTAAATGTTTTGTGGCTGCCTAGCACCCTTTTATTCCACAATCTCGTATTCATGACTAGGGTAGTTCCGACCTCGCCCCCCTTTAACTCGCTTACCAGCCCAACTCCCACTGACACATAAACACCTACAAATAAACATGCATACTTCACATTTTCCCCAAATAATAAAACAGGAACCCCAATCCTTTGTAAACAAAACATATCCTATTCACAACCCAACCACAAGGCTGCAAATCCCAGAAAGCAAGGTCCACCATCAAAACAAATTCTACATCACAAGCCAGCACCTCAATGGCCCCTAGCCACCCAGCACCGCCTCAGGGGCCTTTACCAACAAATACCACCTAAAGTTGTTTCCCCCACTTACATAAATCACAGGCCAAGACCCTTGTCTTTCTAAGATCCCAACCACCCCGATCCCCCCCATCAAACCTTTTTCCTCTCTACCTACCCATAATTGGATGGATAGGTGGGAACTTTTCAACCCAAAAACTGTTCTAGAATCTTCCTGCATACAATCTTCACCCCTCCTTCCACTTAACCCTTCCACCCTTCAACCCTTCCACCTTCCACCTCCTCTTCACACCCTTTTATGCAGGTCCTATGCCTATCTGTTAATTGTTTCGGGCCTCCCTGTATGCTTTTTACATATTTACACAAACCCTCACTTACTTGTCTAATGCACCTCTCTAGCTGCTTTTATTATGAATCTTTTCTTTCTTAAAGATCCTCAAAGATCCCTACACAACACT
Organism: Pyxicephalus adspersus; assembly: GCF_032062135.1. Lineage (NCBI taxonomy): Eukaryota > Metazoa > Chordata > Amphibia > Anura > Pyxicephalidae > Pyxicephalus > Pyxicephalus adspersus. Next base: position 27,333,229 of record NC_092858.1, read on the forward strand.
TTACCAAGTTTTTATCAGTTTCTAAAAGCTGCATTGTAACTTATGTATGTATAGCCTAAACTTTTTTTTTAAACCCCTTTAAGATTATTATTTGGTTGTGTGTCTTGTTAAGGAGATTTGGAGATGCAAAAAGCTAAAGAAAATCTCTACAAAATTTTAGGACGTTTCTCCCTTGTAATTACAGAGGATGTCACCAAGAAAATATTTAATTTAACCTCCTGCTCTGGTGATAACTGTAAAACATCAGATTTCTCATCACTTGTCATCAGTGACTCACTACAGTGTACCAAAGGTCACCATAACTTTTATGGTATGTCAACTGACTTATATAATTGATATAGGGAAAGATGCAGTAAATCCTTTGAAAAGTACCGTGACCTAGAGACAGATATGGGCAGATTAGGACTCTGGATGAGGTACAGTTTTACCCTTATTATTTTGGATGACAATAAAAGCTGCCCAATTTTTTTGTCTGTACTGGTTTGGCCCTAAAAGACAACTATTGTCTAAAAGTGGTTCCTTACTTGTAAAGTAACAGGTAGGTGTACAGCTATGCCAACTTGTGCTATGATTTTCAATTAATTTAGAGTACTTGGTGAGATAAATTTTGATTTGGGGTTAATGCAGAATTTAAATTCCAGGCAAAAGCTTTTGGGCCCCTGGGAGCTACACCCCCAAGATCTAATCCTGTTATGTGCACCTGTTCCCGTTCTGTTGCAGGATACTACCACGTTCTTCCTTCTGCTCTTCCTCTTTGTGATCTTCAGCCATCATGATTGGTTGGGCTAGGATGGCGTGTGGGAGTTCATTTAGTATCGGCACACACAGGGGAAGGGAGGATTGACGGCTTATTGGTGCAAACAGGCAAGGAGGAGTAAATATTGGAGAATTGCCTAAATTGCCTGTCCATTTCTGCAATAATGATTTGCCTGATTGAGCAATTTTAAAAGCAGAACTTTAGTTTAACTTTAAGCATGGGCAGAACATTTGCACAGTATGACCATCCTTCTTTTGCAAAGCAATTGCCTCTAGGGTACTCCCCACCACATTCCTCTCCTCTCTCACCACGTTCCTCTGCCTCCATGTTCTCCCAGTCTTCTTCTGAGTATGGAGTCTGGTCCTGTACAAATGATGTAACTCTTACGTTTCTGTGTACATACACAGAAAATAAATTGTTTTTTTGTTTTTTTTAGAAAACTAAGTGTAATGCCTTATTAACCTCTTTCTGATCTGTACTTAACCTTCTTGAAAACTGCATCAACCCACTTTCAGCTGCTTTTGCAGTACCATTCAGAGAAAAGTCATTCAGATGCAGTCAAAGTTAGGGTCCCTCTACACCTGCGGTATGAAACAACATGGTTGGCTACAATGTTTTGCTTCCAGTTCCCATTCACTTGAATAGGAGCAAAACAGACTGCGGCTGAACTCACAGGCATGTCTGAAAATGCATTTAAAAAACACAGGGCAGGCCCTTAAGCAGATTTCACCTGCACTGAGGAGATCCTGGTGTATGTATTCTTCAGCTGTGGTAGGGATTTTATATGATGATACAATATACTCATCCCTGCTTCAAAAAAAGTGCTGAACTGTGCATTTAGAGAATTTTGTTCTAACTTCTGTCTGCTTAATGTAATTTTCCAGCTCAGTTTTTGGTCAGTGCTGGTTTAGGAGTCATTTTGGTCTGATATCTCCTATTAGCCAATGGCAATATAATTATTTTACTTAGCTATTTTCGGTATTCCTCCTCAAATGTTTGGTTTCAGCTGGACTATTGCAGAGCTATCCCTGATAGCTGACTTGATTTTAGTCATAGCCAGAAGGAGGCAGTTACTTTCTAATAAACATCCAAAGAAGTCTGTACCTCACAACTAAGTACAAGTAATGGAAGATGAAGTTTCCCTTATTGGTATTTGTTTGGTCTTTAGATGGACATGAGAGCCAGCCCTGGGTGTTCTAACTACTTACTACATCTTTTTCCATTTTTGTTTTGAGTTTTCTTTCCATATTTGATGGGTATGTTTTTCTCTATTTTTATAGTATTGCTATGCTGTACCTGTAACAAGACCTAAACAATGGAAAATACATTGTTTGCAATGAGGCTGCAGATACTAAGAATTATAGGGTAGATGATCAGCATTAAAGCTTAAGCTGAACCCACATTAATTCCTCATTATTATTGCTAAAATATACTTTCAAGCACTGTGTGATTCATGGGTGAATGGAAGTATCACTCTCATAATACCGTGTGATTCATCATCTAGTGAATGTCACTGTCACTACTATGACTGACACAATTTCCAGTAACTTTTGAACTACTCTAAGAAGGAGAATATTCACACCATTCTCACCCACACTCCTAATACCCATTCTGTATTTTATTTTATAACACTTATAATGCACAACAATATAATTGATATATATATATATATATATATAAATGTATATTGTATAATATACATATTTATAGTTTTTATTAGGTATTTCACTTTAATAACCTTATGTATTAATCCTAGTCTTATGTGCACATATCTACATATATAATGCAGATAAACTTGAATATTGCTAGCTTTGGCTTTTTTTAGTAATTGGTTTCTTATTGGAGGTGATAGAGAAACATTGTTGGTTTTGAATAGCATGATATGTCGATGAATTGTGCCCCATTTGTTTGAAATGGAGGGGTAGCCTTTCTTATGCAGCATGGCTTTATGGTAAGGCTGTGGGGATAATTGGGATGGTTAGCTCCATTGTAAAGTGTGCTGAAATTGTTAAGCATGGCAGTCCCTGGCTGTGGCCTAGTAGGAGTTCATGAAACTGGAGATAATATATATAAAATAATATGCTGCATGGTAAATGGTTCCGCACTCCCATACAGTTGTCCATATGTAATATATGATTTATTGACATTAATTGTTGTCCATAGTGTACATCTTGTTCATAATTCAAGTTACATTTTTTCTGAGTTCGGGACTTTATATATAGTATTACTATAAGTATTTCTTATAATAATACAGGTGGTGATAAAGGTGATGTAAAAGAAATAGGGGAGCCTTAAATATATTGATTATAATTGGAGCAACTGTGGCACTTTTGCCAGCAACATCTAAAATTGAACTTTATTTGCGCAGGGAAAAGAAGCAAAGAAAATGATTGGTTATCACAAGCAAAACATGGAGCAATGTGCAGCAAAAAGTCTTTAGAGAAGACAATAACCTTTTGTGCAATCAGAATTTAGCTGTAATAATATGATAGCTTAGAATGGAGAAGAGTAGACAATAGAAGAAAGCATTTGGATCTGCTAGAATGCACTAGTCATTGCTGTCCATTTAGCCCTTGTTCCTCTCGAGGTTTTTGGATGAGCTTGTTTTGTAGACTTCCTCTGCTATTTTTGGAATTCTCATTGTTAAGCTTATGTGTAAGCTGCAATGTGGCTTTTTCTTATTAACAAAGATTCCTGGGAACTTTCTCATACTCCTGTTACGGACAACATATTTCTTACAATAGTTTGGGAAGGTTTCCAAACATGTGGAATGTGCTGTGCTACAATGTGTGGAGCTTTTGGGATGGGGCCGTTCAGAAAGCATTGATGATGTACAAAGTGCAATAACCCATCACAACCAAAGGGAAGTTATCTTTTAGGGAAACTGAAATTTAATTATTTGCTATGGAAAACTGCTGTGCAATTGCAGGAAGTAATAAGGGTAAAACAGGCAGGTCCTACATCTAATTCTCTGGATATTTTACCTCCAACCTGTTTATACCTATGTAAATATTTACATCAAAGAATGCGCCCAATTTGAAAACTGTTAAAACTGTTACTGGAGATGGATTTGTTTCATGAAATCTGAATTATATTGTATATATTACCTTCCAATTTACTGATTATGAAAGGGTTCTGTTAGATTAGTTTAATACCTGCAAAACAATGGGCTGGATTTATCAAAGCTCTCCAGGACCGGAGAAGGTAGACTACCATGGGATCATGGAATATACCATGATCTGGTATAAGATTGAAAACATTTGCCAACTAATAGCAATCTAATTTAGGTTTGCTGGATCCCCAAGGTTCCCCCATAATCTTCTCTAGCCTTGGGGAGCCTAATAAATCAGACTCAATGACTTTTGATCGTGCTAGATGTTTAGTGCTCTGGTAACTTTCTTTGCTCCCTGTATTGACTGTTAGCGAGCTTTGCTTCCAGTTCTTTCTGTAGTTTAAGGATCAATTCCCCCTATGTATAAAGATGAAGAAGGGGAATGTATTCTGTAGTCCTGTTCTCCACAAATATGCAAAATAAATGTTGTGAGTGAGCATTGCCCCCCAACACAGGAAGTGTGTTAATATATGGATCACCAGGTGAAAATAAAATTAAAATAAATAAATGCATCCACTATATCTAACAAACACAATATCATATAACACAATGAGAGCATGAGAGGGAGGTTGCACAGTACATAATCATGTAACTATCCAATACTATTGTAATAAGTCTGAAGGAAACCAAATACATTATGATGAAGTCAGGTAATCTAATAATGTAAAACATGGAAGGAAAGGACTTACTTGCATTAGACCTATAAATGTAGCCCCCAAGCACTGGGCAGAAAGGTGTATTGAGCATCTGTTAAGTATTACATTGCACTGTGCCCACCATAGCACTGTGGCCCCACCAGGCTGCATGACCCCACCATCAATGGCTATATAGGTGTAGGATAGAACAACATGGATTATGCATTACAATTCACTGCAGCAGTATATCTTCTTCCCTGAAGTTGCTCTATAAGATAATGAAATAAAGGACATTCTTTTTAGAATATAGAGGTGCACTTTAACTTCCATGTCCTGAGGTCTTTACACCATACAAGATCCTTTTTTCAGAAGGCAAAATAATACAATTTTCCGACACCTTGTGACTGCTGGTGTGTTGCCGGTGTTTATGGCACGTGTTTCTAGCTCAGCACACTCCAGTGTTCCAGATGTTCTGAGCACATTGAATTCATGTGAGCATTGTTCCATGCCACTCAGCAAATCCACTCATGTTGTTTTCATTTAGCGAGTATTAGGCTTTCTGGCTGCTTTGATCTTGACAAGCCTGCATAACAGGTTGACAAAGTTCCCTACTAATCTCTTTTATAATGAACAATTATGTACATTTGTAACATGCTGCATCACTGCATGAGTCATCTGAATCTCTCCGCTGGATTATCCGACCACTCTTGTTTATAAAAACTGAAACCGAGGAAAATGAGAACTGTTACCCAGGGCAGCCAATCAGATAATTGTGAGAAAAAGTGGCCCGTTTTTAGTTCCATTTTAGTGGAACCGGTCGTACGTAAAGCTTACTGCTCGGGGCAGAATAAGACAATGGAGTCATTGTTTTATATTTTTAATTTAAATTGCTTTGCCAAATAATCAGCAATGGAAAATAAATGCCTTTAGTGCCTCCTGTTCTCTATGTTGGACTTTGTCAGTAAAGGTCATACATTTTTTGCCCTGTTCTGCACCCAGATAATATAAATCAGCCTTTCTCTACCCTTTTACCCCAGAGGAACCCTTAGAAATGTTCAGGTCTTGTGAAACCCCTGCTATAATAAATTCAGTAATGCCCTTTACATTGATGGTGAGTGTGGTCATTGATGTCCCTTTTATCATGGTCCAAATTCAATGCTTATAGACAAGCAAAAGATCATGCAAAAACCCTGAACTAAACCCCGCCATTATCTGATGGGGGGATAGTCAGCCATAGCTCAGGGAACCCCTGGCAAATTTGGGAGGAACCTTGGTTGAGAATAGCCGCTATAGATACATATTCAGCACAGTGAGGGCTAAACTTTGTGTTATAGTTTAATAGTTCACTTATTACATTGATATAAACATCTTCTTTTTAGTATGGAACTACTGTATTTAAAAAAAAAACCTTTAGTTACTGATAGATTTATTTAAATTTTTGTTTTGTTATTTGTAGATGTGCTTGCTCTATGTAATAAACAGTACAGTGTCTTTATAAAATGAAAATCCTAAATTACTAAAATGCCTGTGTGCATAAATACATTGATATTAAATTATCATGGTTGGTAGGAGCACTGTAGATATACTGACTATGGACACTTTTGCTGTCATGTGCAGTCTCATTACTCATAGCCAATCAAAGAGTTTGGGAGCTGATCATCCTTTTCATCATTCACCTAAGTTACAAGTAAGGCTGTGATATAATTTAACATATTTTTCAACTGGGCTTCACTTTGAAAGGTATATTCTGTAAATGGGTTGAATTGTAGTATTTGTATGAATATGAACATTCTTGTCATTTGGGTATTATTCTGACACTTCATTCATTTCTGAAATACTAATTTATTCTTTTACCTCTTAGGATACAGCTCTGGTTCCAAGGTTGCAACTGTATTGAATGTAAAAGCAAAAGAATTGGTTGTACAAGCAGGGCAGCCTATTCACCTGTCATGCAGGTAAGAACTCATATGCAATGCTTTTGGTTACATTTACATGTCCATAGACAACCTGTTTCTGTCTGTAAAAGCAGCAATAAGCATGCATTTTCCCTGTATCTGAATTCCTATATGGCTATAGTTAAACATTAAATTGTAGGGACTGTGAAACACGACAAAACTTCACGAATAGCAAAAATAAAGCAAGGAAAAAGTTATTTCGACAGTTCTAGTAGGTTATAAATAACTGGTATGTGGTCTCTAAGTAGACAGAAATAGTTTTAGATAAAATAGGGCCCTAAAAGTGGAGAAATCCAACACCCTACACCCCTAAACCACCAAAAGTTTTTGTTGCTAAAATGAAAAATGGCTATGTACAAACAAACAGGTATTACACTTTTCTACTTGCTAAAAAAATAATTACTACTTGCTTGCTTGATTTATATATACTATTGCACCTTGAATTAATGAATAAGCATATATTTTATTTTGTTCAAAAATGTTGTTTATCCAGCTTCTTGTTTATCCTTGGATATCATTAATTTTGATATCATTGACATCTTAAGCTTTGTCTGTTTTTTACAGTGGTGACCAAACACTTTCCTGGAAATTCCCTGCTGCCTCAAGAAAAGAAAGTAACAGGTTCCATGTTATGGAGAATGTGTGCCATGGAGGTGCTAATGCCCTGTGCCAAACAAATTTAACTCTGCACAAAGCACTGATCAGTGACACTGGATTCTACAGATGCCAGTACAAGCACCTCCCTTTATCCAAGAAATCATCTGCTGTCTACGTATATGTTACAGGTAAAGCTGAACCGTCTGCTGTATAATGAAAATGTAATTGTTGATAACATTAAGGGTCATTTCACACCCATGGTGAGCTACAACAATCTGCTGCAGACAACTCAAGTTCTATCCTCTCCTACAAACCTGTCCATATTCAAGTGAACGGTAGAAGTTTGGAACCATTTTTTGCACTATGCGCCAGATTGTTACTTTTAGTCATGCAGTTATTAAGATTGGTACTGTAGCTGCAGTCATATTCAAATCCATGTATCCACCGTGCAATTTTCTAGGTGCCCAAGAGCTGCCATTTGGATGATTTCACATTATGGGTGTGAAAGGGCCCAAATCCAGAATACCTTGACTTTTGTTCTGGCTAGACTTGGAAAGTATAATACTTTTATTGGGTTTCCAACTCTGTAGTAATAGGCGAATCTGCCTAGGTTCAATTTGTTTAAGGCTCAGAGCGTGTGCTAGGTTGCCCAACTTGGTTGGAGACCACATATTGGTAAGTCAACATAGAATGGGATCTTCTGTTGCTGGAGTTTTCCTTTGAATGAAGGTCTCCTCCTCACCCCCACCCTTTGTAGGGAAGTAGATGAAGAAGCATCATACTGTTGAGCTCAGCTTTCTGTCCCTTCTGTCACTGCTGTCTTCTCCTTCTCCTGCATTTTACTTGCACTGTTCTGCTTTTTCCACCTATTCTCCAAACTCTGCTGTACAAAAACTGAAAGAGCCTGATATCAAGTCAAACTCCTACATCTGGCATATTGCAAATTTTAGAGCAGCATTATTTGAACCATCTGCATGTGGAGTAATCCTTAACCAATGTACTTGGAAATAGAAAATATATAGGTTACCTTCACAAGAATGTTTGTTGTGAATACAGGTTCACCTCACTTCCCTTCTTTTCACCTCCCTTCAAACTTTAGTAAATCAAGACCATGAAAAAAGCACTTCCAATGGACACCAAGACGCGTTCCCTTCAATCCCAGCTATTGTTTCCTTGTTTGCCTACTGGTGGCTCAATTACAGTTCTTGGCTGAACTTTTGTCCCCTCTGTTTCATCCTCTGGAACTGCAAACTTCCTGAGGGCCAGACATCCCCACCAATAGTGTCTTTGGATCAGGAAGCTGTGAGCTGGGGAGGATAAGTGTGTCAAATGTTATCCCAATGGCTTATGTCTTGTAATTCCATGCCCAAAATGTGATGGGCTCGAGGTAAAAGTGGATAAAAATACCTTCCTGGAAAAAACACATTGGCTTTTGACAATTTGGCTGTTTTAGTGGAAGGATGCAGATTCTCCTTCACTTCGTGCTCGACGGCGCCAACGGTTCCTACATTAATGATGTAGTCCAAGGTCTTTTGGCCGTGTTTGTGTGGAAAGGAAATTATAAACTTGTTAATTACACAAACTGTTGTAAGAACTATAACTTAGCGTGATGTGTACTTTCTTTATGTGACCGCTGACCTTAGAATTACTTTGATCATGTTTACGTCAATCCTATATATCTTTTATGTTTATTTCTAGTTCACACACAACTGTTATCTAGACTGAAGATTTAGGTTAATGTTGGTAATCAATAGTTAATATTAGTGCATTAATTGGAGAGCTGGTGTAAAGCTAATTCATGGGTAACTGGACAAGCTTAGGGGCAAATTGAATATTAATTAAGGTACAGAGTAGTAAAATAATAGTACATTCACATGATAAAATCCTAAAATAACCATATCAATGTTTCATTGCTTTGAAACTTTGTTTCTATGTAAAGTTTGTATTGTATATGGGTATGTTGACAGCTGTATTTGTTATTCCATATTTAAGCTTTACTTCCTACTTTTCGGCTCTTCTTCATCCATTTCTGGGATTTAAAACACCTTACCTGTCAGCAAAGCCGCAAACCAGATCTTTATTTACTACTTCTTTACAATACAACTATGTCACCCCAGCCTGTGACTGGCCAGTTAAAGGACAGCAAAATACACAAATGTCACCCCCTGCTCCATATTTTTGACAGCATGTTCTTTTTTACCATATGTGCATGTAGCACCTAATAATTCAGCACTAATACACATAGGTGCATTTTGGGTGTTATTTTATGTCAAACTCTAATGTATGTAATGCTCAATAATTTTTGCAATAGTCCATTTACTGGGGCCAGATATATTTACTCCATATAGTAGTTTCTTGAGTCTGTTTGGTACTTGTAGGATCAATCAGAAATCAAAAAGCACCATGGCCAACTCATTTACCATCCTCAGGCTTAATAGCAAGGTGGGAAATAAATTGGTTTCCAACAATAGTAGGTTTGTTGAGCAGAATAGTCTTGTACTCTAGCGAGGGACCAGAAATTAGCTAATGTAATTATGGAGGAAGGGCAAGGGAAATGAACGGAAACGAAGAAGGGAGAAGGATAAAACTAATGAGAATAAAGAAAAAGAAGAAAAAGAAAGGCGAAAAAAGAAAAGCAGTATAAAAGGGGCAAAGATTTGCATAGAGATCTCGAAATGTGTTCACCGATAATACACACTGCTTTAAAGATTTTTCCCATAAAGATGTAAACAGTAAGAAGAGCATAACATTAGTTATGTGACTGAGGTCTCTGAATTTTCTGGCTACAGCGCATGGTGACATGATGTCTGCAGGGCAGCTTGTTGAGCACCTTGTAGTGTTATCTGTGATAGAATACAGGAAATTGCTGTACAGCACTAGCAAAGTTTGGAATTGTTATGTTAATCCCTTGACATGAATGAATTTGTCCCTTGGGGAATGCCAGTAATCAGCTCTATGGATGATTAAAAGTAAGGAACTAATGACCTTTTCACACATCCACCACTCCTGAAAAACAACCCTATTTCCCTGTTACATTATACAAGTCTTTCAATGTCTCTAAAATAGGAAGAATTAGATTATTGTGAAAAGGTTGCCATGGCCAGGTTTCATAATACATATTTCCGTTTATTTCTGAGCCAGATTTTCCTTTAACGGATACATTCAAAGCTGGTAATATGTGCCAAGAAATTCAGCGATAAGCTGTCAACCTGCTGGGTCGCTGATCCGTTACCCTTCAATGAATATAATAGCCATCTGTGTAAAATAACACAACTAACCAGAGTGGCTACCAGAAAGTAGTTTACCTTGTGTAAAATGTACCTTACTAGGGTAAATAGTATAGTATAGTGCCCTATACATATTTGCTTGCATGCAGATGGTTGGCTATAATGTTGGCTTCTTACTCACACCATGTCTTCTACCTAAATGGCAGATTATGTTTTTAAAGCTAAAAATTTTCCACCTGTATGTTGACTTCCACTGTTCCTCCTTTCCAACCCATATCAACATGCTAATTACATTTCAAAATAAAACCTTTTCATTTTCATTGCATAACTTGTTTTATGCAGGCAGTAATCACTAGTTTTGTGCAATGCAGGCAGATCCCGTTGCATGCCATAGGATGGCTCTTGGGAAAAATACAAATATTAAAATGCCTTGATCAGTGGATGTCAGTTTTGGGTAATGGATATTCCTAGGCAGGATGCATCTGAATGCAGTCTGCCATAGGACAATGTCCACATAGGACAATGTCCACACCAGATTCATTTCTTTGCTTTATCCTCCTATCCTCACGTTTCTCTTTAGATTTTTGCATGCTGCAAATCCGGGCTCTCATTGCTTACCCTACTTTTCCCAGGCCTGCTATGGCCAATAATGCTAGATGCCTTACAGTAAAGGTGGCCTTCCCGATTCAATGGTTTCAAAATCTAAACCCCAATTATGCATACAGATTACAGATGTTTTATTTATCTGTAGCCTGGTCAGTGGCTAAAAGTATTAAAGCCAATGGGCCTGATTAAAATTCTCCAAGACTGTAGAAGATAGACCACCACGGGATAACCTGGGTGAGAACCAAAATGGATCTCCAGCCTTGGAGAGCTTTAAAAATCAGGCCAAATGGGTCAATATAAAGGCCACCTAACTAAGCTTTTCATAAGCAGGTCACCAGTGGGAGTCCACATTTTTCTATCATGACGAGCATGCTAAATAGGATATATAGTTATAGCAATATTCGCATTAGAAGGATGTTCTTAAAGGAACAGAATAAGTTTCATAAGTAAAAAAACCTCAAACACTTGCCACTAAAATAGAATAGCTTATGTTGGAGTTTCCTCTTTCTTATTACAGGGCAATTTCCCCTCTTTGTTCTAGAAATAAGATATGGTGATATCATCTACCAATCAGTTCTGATTTTGTGTGGGTGTGTGTACCTCACGCTCATCTATTCTCCAATCAGAGAACAGTTACATTCTTTCATTCTCATAGGACATGCAAGGGAATGAACTGGTTGACTTCAGTTTCTGTACCGTTTCAGCAGTGGCTGAAGTCATCCCACCTTCAGGCCAGTTCCTCATTCTCCTTTTTTGCCTTTTTTTTAACATTTTCCATTTTCTCACTTTTAAATAACAAACCGGGTGAGGTTTTATTGCTTAAAGCATTTTTATTTCTATATATTTATAAACATATGAACACACAACACACAATAGGCTTGAAGAGAAACTATGTATTGGAGCTTGTTGCCTTCTTAATGTTACTATTACTGATTGATGTTTTCTATTGGTTGCATATTTTTTTACTGCTAATATCTTTTTTTTCAGAGCCAAACAGTGCATTCGCAGATGTACAAAAAGAACAACCACATGTAATTACTATAACTGATGGACAGAAGTTAGTTATCCCTTGTCGGGTTACCTCTCCCAACATCACCGTCACATTAAAACAGGTAATACAAATGCCCATACATGACTTGTTGGTAAAATGGTCTTTAAAATAGAAATAGAGCTCTGTTCACTGTTTAAAGTGCTGAAATATATTCATCATTTCCCTCAACCAAAAGGCTACTGTTGATCCTCCACAATAGGCCCAGTACTGGACAATTACCCAAAGGGGGACCAACCTCCAACATCTCCTAAAGGAACCAGTATGCTATTCTGCAATTTAAACTGGGGATTTCCTTGCCTACAGCTAATACAAACTACCTGGTCGGTTGTCCAATACAGAGACACCAAATATCATTTTCTTTAATAATTCCCCTGCGGAAGCCTAATTGGTGAAACACGTCAGGATTTGAGACCTTTCTAATCATGGAAATATCCAACTTAACTATATTTCTTTCCTTGGACTTTTCTATACAAATGAAATTAATAGGAATTCTCCAGTAAATCTCATGCAATAATGAGGGTTTAAGGTCTATGACAACATGTCATATAATCCTTTTGTTACCTGTGTTGCTTAAAATTAGGTAAACAATATTTAGTATGAAGACCTCTCCAAACCCCATGCATTAATGAAGGTTAAGGTCTATCATATTATGTTTAATTATGTCCTTTTTGTATGTATGATTCAATTGTAAAGTACCTTTAAATATAAAACGTATTGAGCCCCATTGACACCTTCTTTTTCCTGAAAAATTAAATACCCAAATTTTTAAAAATGCACAGCGCTTTTGGATTGTAGTGTTTGCTGGAAACTATCATGAATGACCGTTTCCATCAACAGAAATTTGACAGGCCCTTTTTTATGGAAATACAATGTTGCAAAATGTCAATAAAGCAAGTAGGGATTGTTCTTTGATAAAAATGCTTCATTCCTAAATATATGATATGATTAGGAGTAAGACTAAGTATAGATAAAAAACACATTAATGTCTGCCAAGACTTCAAAAAAACACTTTTATTCAGCAGCATTTTTGTATGTGCTGATTCTAACTATACTAGTTAATACAAGTGAGTGTGAATGTATCTCGGATTTACCTGAGGTTTATCTTAGGGAAGGCATTTGTTTTGAGTCTAACAATATTTGTACATGAAGAGTAAAATGCCTGTAAGACTCCTAGATGACATTTCCACCTAATAACACATGATCCCTTTTCTTATAGGTTCTTGATTGAATCTCACATCCTATTTATTTGTGTATCTGTATTATTTTTTCTTCTCCGTAATGGTTACTTACTAATGGTAATTACTAGGAAAGAATAGACAGAAATATTTACTCTTCCCAGCTTATCCAAAGCTAAAAATAAAAATCTCTGGCATCAGACTTAAACAAAAAGTTCAGGTTAAGTTTGACTGTGCTTCTATAATACATTATTTTAGGTTTGTGTTATGGACCCAAGCATTATCGTTTCCTTTTATAGTTACAACTCTCATCAAGTGCTGTATGTTGACAATCAGTCATTACGTCTTATGGGGTCCATATGACACACCTGTATAGAAATAATTAAAAACCCATTGCATTCCTTGCTCTAAGAACACATTCTATTTATAGCTACATAAAACATCTAAAAATACAACTTGTTATTGCTTGACAAACAAGACCTTGTTGTGTGGTAAACCTAATGACTGTTAAGATTAGACCAGTTTGAGTTCCCATTTAATGACGTGTATATTTATAGGCATAGGAAGTCTATCCCATTCAGGGTTTTCTGAAGTCCCAGGAATATCTTTAGAGCGGACTGTCTGCTGAACTGCCGCACTGCATGGGAAACTGTTTAAAGCTAAGAATAAAAGCACGTCACTCTTCAAGACTTCCGATCTTACAGGGAGAATCACAGCAGGTGCCCAAGTGTCTCATTCAGAACATGAGCAGGACATGTTTTGTAAGGGCTTTAGAAAATGAGGATGACATTTATCTTGTATGCTCTTTGATGGTTTTTTATTACGAGATGGAATTTGTGTTGGGTTTCTGAGTATTTTTAAATCTTGTTGCCCTTTGTTTTTTGTTTTACAAGCTACTACATAAGACAAAATGTTTGTAATTGTTTAAACAGTATTCTTAAATAATACATTGACCTGATCTTGAGCCATTTTCGTACTCATTGTAGAGTTCTTCTTTGGCCAAACAAACTAATTTGTACTGCATTAATTAATTAATTTTATTAAAAAAATATTTGTAATGTTTTTGTTTATTGATAGCTCTATGGAGTTGTGCTGTCTAAACCTGGTTCTAAGTCTGTTGTTTGGGATAGCAAAAGGGGCTTCATCATTCGAAAACCAAACTACATGTTTTTTGACCTCTTACGCTGTGAAGCTGTAGTGAATGGTGTCATCCACACCTCAACCTTTTTGACACACAGACAATGTGAGTAACTAATACCATTTTAATGTTTCCTGATATTCACTGCTTCAACACCAGTAACATATTGATCATTGTTTGCAGCCAGTGAAATTCACAGTGTTAAGCTTAGTGTACCAAGCTCCATCAAAGTGCTGCGTGGTGAAACTTTGTCAATCAACTGCACTGCAACTACTGACCTGAATTCTAGAGCTGAAATACAATGGACGTACCCTGGCTTGGTAAGGTTCTGCCATTTACCTATCCAATAACTGCTTATAATGGACCGTTACCTAGATAAAATGTCTTAGACACACTGGAGAAGGGAGTTGCTTAAGTAAAACGTTTCCCATTGTTGCCTGTCTATGGCTAACCTTAGCACCCACATACACGTTATCCCACTGGAGCCCACCCAAGTCTTTCAGCTTTGGGTAGGATAATTGAATAAAAATTTTGCATAGTTTAAATAACTCAAGTGACAAAGTAAATACATTTGCATTACTTTTGTATTTTTTTTGGGTGAAGCTATGAATGGGTAACCAGGGTAAGCATTTGCAGCCGGGGCTGGCAAGCATTAAAGAATGCAGACAACCATATAGTAGTGTCCCTAGTTTGGCAAATGCTAAGGAGGGATTTCCAATGCTTTTTCGTTGTGTCCCCAGGATAAAAACACAAGCCTTACACTATACCTTACTGAAGAATTAATTTAAAGAAGGCAGTGCATTGGAAAAAAAGTACACGGTACACAGTATATTTTGCACTTTTTCCTATAACATGGTATAAGAAAAAAGTTGTGTATAAATATAGAGAGATTTTTTTTTCTAACAATAGTCTAAAAAGCTGATTGGTTGTTGTGTCTTACTGCATCCTGCACAATACCCGTGTTCATTTCACTGCATTTATTTAAATAATTACAATGATTTCACAAAACATTGAAGAAGGGAAGTGGATATGTTCCCCAAACAACCAATAAGATCCTGAATGCAACTAATTGACAACCAAATCATTTGCAATAATTTGTTTACACAGAATATGAAATGTTGCATGTTATATATATCCTTTGATAAAATCTATAATTCATTCATTGCAGAAATATGGAGAACTTGCTCAGATCAGAAAGTGGATCTCCCTTACCAACTCTGAAGCTGTGGTTCACAGCATGATGACAATTCCTAAAAAGCATACAGTTTACCAAGGAATGTACATCTGTACTGCAAAGAATGGACCTACAACTAAATCTGACAGCACTACAGTTCGTGTTCATGGTACGCAGTATAACATTCTATAACCATTTCGTATTGTCTACAAATGCTTCACTGGATGTATAAAATGTACACTGGTCTGAACTCTGAAATGTAGAAAATGTTCTCTGATTGACAGATGCAGTTTATTTTAAACATTGGGAATGGTTTAAGCCTAATTTTTTGATCTGTTTTCTTTCAGCAAAAGCATTTCTTAATGTAAAACCCCTAAAGAAAGGTGTGTTAGAAGCTGTTGTGGGACAGAAGTCTTTTCATATAGCAATTAAAGTCAGAGCTTTTCGTCCTCCTGAAGTAATATGGTAAGTGTGATGTTCCATTATGTGTGTCAGGAAGAATTGTTGAGCCTTAGGGAACACTGAAAGAAACAGTTCAGCATTTTGCATCAGGCATGACCTCGGAGACAAGGGCCTTGATTTATGAAGGCTCTCCAAGGCTGGAGAGAATACACTTTCAGAAGTGAAGCTGGGTAATCCAGCAAACCTGGAATGGATCTGGTCCAGGATTCAAAACATTTGCTAGCAAATAGCAAATGATTTTTTAAAATCCATTCCATGTTTCCTGGATCACCCAGCTTCACTTCTGAAAGTGTATTCTCTCCAGCCTTGGAGAACTTTAATAAATCAGGGCCAAGGGGTTTAGGTTTTTAGGAATGGGATAGAGGCTTAGCACTATTAACAACTTTTAAAAAATTCCAGGTAACATTTTTTTTCTTTGTGATAGGAGGTGTACAACAGAGGCACTCATGAGTAAAGTGTTGTGGGAGCAAAGAACTTAGAATAAGTTAAGCTGTCTGATTTTAGTGTGGTTTCTGCATGTGCTGGAAAACATTATAGTACAGAATTTGTTATATGTAGGTTACATGTATTTGACTGTTTAATTAAAGTGAACCTGTGATTGGCTCCCCACATATATATGGGGAACTTGTGGCTCTCTACCGTTTCTTGATAAGGCAGCGCTGTTGGCCATTCACAGGCCACTCACTGCCATGAGTTCAGCCAACCAATGCACCTTTGCAGCCATAGTAATTTTATTTATAATTATATTCAGAAAGCAATGGCTCACTATTGCAGAGATGTGATGCTGTAGGTGATGTTTTACAGAGTTGGAGTAGCTCTGCCATAGCTGCTCAATCCTCAAAATGAATTCCCAAATTTGCTCCCCCTTTCCCACTACCATATTGGAGATTCATTACTCTTACCAACAGTAAATGCATTCTCCCCACCAGAAATAGTTGGTGTATTATTTGATTTAAATATTTATGCAATAGTTGTGGGCAGAATGGTCATTGCTCAGGTAAGCAAATCCTGTAGTAAATAGACTTGACCTCTGCCCAAAAAAGTTGCAGTGTACTATCACATATACTTCCCTGTTCTATCCAGCGAGTGATGTGTGTAGTTTATGAATGGACAGCATGTCAGGCTCCCCTTCAATGAGTAATGAGTCACGTCCTTTCACACACACGGCCAGACTCTGTTTACAATGAGTATTTTCTCCTATCGCCCTAAAACCTGCTGATTCAAGCTTTCTGCAGTCACTATGCCAAAACAGTCTTATTCATTCACAGACAATGCAAACTTTTCAGTTTCTCAAAATCTGAGTCTCTTATTATTCTTACACATTGGTGCTCACACACAGAAAATCACGATGTCCAATGAGTAAGGAAAAGTTATCCTGGATGATAATTTGGTTTGATTTAAAAAAGAAGTAAAGATTGTTAACTTTGTAAACTTAGTATCACCTTGGAGATTAAGGTAAAGAGTATTCATTTGTAATACCCCACTAGAGAAAACTTTAGGACAGGATCTTTATTGGCACATGATTGGTAAACTGAAAACAACTCTGTCTGACGAAGGCCCATTTCAGACTTGCCGTCAAAAAACTAACAATTCGCCACTCCCGGGTGCTCCTATTAACTACTATGTGTTGTAATTGTTAATAGTAGATTCGAGAACTTTTCTGTCCTGCAGTTGAATAAAGTTGAGTTCAGTTCTTCCTCCAGAGGAGGAAAAGCAATTGGGCATCTAGTCAAGTGACTTGTCATTTCCAGGAACTGCGCCGTGATCCACTGCCTGCAAACATTTACAAAATGATTGCCAACCCCTTCCATTCCATTGAATAGTAGTAGTTGGGAGCGCATGTGGCAAAATGCTTAAGTCAGCTGCAAGTCTGAAATGGCCTTCACTAAGCTCAGTAAACTTTCAGTTGCTAATTCTTCAGTAATATACCCCAAATATTTTCTACATTTTTATGCTCCAAATATAATATTATATATAAATATATAAAATAATCACATCTTACTATGCTCCTCCATCTCTTAGATTCTAAGCTCCTGGAGCCATTCAATGTTAGGTAGGTGGAGCTATTGACTGGCTCCTTATTGATTCTGGTCCAGTTTTTCCTTAAAGAGATTTGTGAATTGGCAAAATGGCAGGTTCTCCAGTAAGAGTAACTCCCACCAACTCACAAGCTTATTTTCATTGTGTTCTCCTGCTTCTCCATTTCTCTATCAATAAACCAGATGATTCTGAGTATAGGGGTGCATATGACAACCTGTTGGCCTGTGCAGCCCAGTCCCCAAGTCCAAAGACTGTAATATGAGGAAGTCAATAAACATGTGTAAGCTCCAACTCTATCTGATATGGATCTTCCACAACATTTGGTTTTCCAGCTCTAATGACAGAACAAAGCAACACCAAACGTTACTATCAGTGAGACAGGAATTTGTTTTGCAAAAAAACGCTCAATTTTTCCTGAATGGGCGACCTGAGAGGGTCTCTTTATAAAGAAGGCTGTAACTTTTCTTCAAAATCAAGTTGCCATTCAAGCTATAATTTGCTGATGAGGATATGTTTTAATACTGCACCATTGGCAATGCATAACAATGTCATTTTTGCCTCACTTATTGTAGTCAGTTCTTGGCAGTGAGGCCTAACATTCTAAAATTATATAAAGAAGACACAAAACACCTTTGATAAACAATGCTATCTATGAGGCTAATCTGATATTTAGTGCCGTCATTATCGGCCCAGTGTATTATACCTGAAACAAAGGTTTGCGTGAGAGATCTAATTAGGAAAACAAATATAGTAAGTGGGAATAGCCTCCATACCCTCAGTTCCCGAAATAGTAAGGGAAAACAATTAATTGTTAATTTGGCCCTAAGGTCATGGACTCTGTTTCCCATAAGGTTCTGTAGCAGAGAAGCTATTCCAGTTCACATGATGTTATTTGTTCTAAACAATTAATGGTGTTTTCCTGTCCTTTACATAATTGAAATCCAAGGGCCGCTGGTGGCCTATTAATAAGGGCTCTCAGCCTAACTTTTTAGGTAACACTGATCATCTCCACCATTCTGACAAACATGATCTTGTACAGCAAGACAATAATATAATCAAGTTTGTCAGTAGAATTTTTTACATATATTTCTTTTTCCTACTAGAATCTTATGTCTCCATTGTTCTTAGCAAAAAATGTTCAGATTGTTTCCCTGTTAGACGCTAAGACACAGCTGTGTCTATAGAATGTTGTGCAAATGTACCTTGGGAATTATTATATGAAAACACATTTAGTAGACACAGCTGTCTATTGTAACCCCATATTTCAAAAAATATATATCTCTCATTGAAAATTAACCAAAAAGATCTCCCCTTGAATATAAAAAAACAATAACAGACAAGATTTTGCAAGTGCAAAAAACTCAGTGGATTAAACATAAACTTCATCTTTCAGCAAATATGTTATTGTAAAGTAGGGAAATTCAATAACTTACTCTTGTCATTAATATTTGTTACATATCACAGGTCCTTATGTCCTTGGGTTATTAGGGAAACCACTGTGTCCTGAACAGTTGTTGCTTGCTGCTGGAACCCCTATGCATTGCATCCAGGCATTACCCCATAAATGTGTATTGTTGTTTGCATAATGCAAATTACAAATTGTTAGGCAAACATTCTGTAGTCCAAGCTGTAAATAGTAACTTAAATATCTATGCCTAAATATTTTCTTGTAAATCAATGCTTAAAAAACTAATTCAGAATAAGAAATGCAACAAAGTTTACAAATATTATTTTTATTTGCATAAATGGTTAACTTTTAAGATCTAAGATTACCTAAAATAATCCTTCCAATCATATTTGAAACATTGCCTGAACCTATAGCCTCATTATTAAAAATGTGGTAGAAGAAGATGCAGGGGATTACACGGTGGTCCTGCGACTAAAGCAATGGAACCTAACCAAAAATTTAACCATGACCCTCAAAGTGAACGGTACATTGATTACATTTTTCTTCTTTGTTTATTCCCTTAACATGTGCACATATTGTAGACAATGTCACCTATATTGAAATCCCCTTTTGTTTTTAACAGTGAAGCCTCACATTTATGAAAAATCAACCTCTATCCAAGAACCAGATCCACGCACGCTAGGCAGCAGGCAAACACTGACTTGCACAGTGTATGGTGTTCCGCCACCTACTATAACTTGGACCTGGCATCCATGTCCGAGAAATTACTCTGGGTCAAGGTGAGCATTATGGGAAGAAAAACAACCTATGAATAACATACACATTTGTTATTTAAAACCACATTGAAGTCAAAATAACAAATATAAGTTCAGTTAGATGTTTTGCTAACCACCTTCATTTTTTGAGTCACAGTAGTTCAATATCCACTAAAGTTTGACCTAGTGCATGTTGTGATTTAACAAAGCTGGTCAAACACTCTCTTTTTCATCTTTGATACTTCAATTGGACTTCAATTATGTTAAGAGAAATATGTAGGCTGCAATGCTGACCTTCCTCAGCTATTCTAGTTGTCTGGCTTAAATGCTGATCCTCTAATTTCTATTAGTTTCTGACCAAGAGTTAACTGATTTTTCTTACAGGAGGTTTAGGTTAGCTTTTACTTGCCACAGCTGAAGTATTTTGGTCTGCCATTTGGGCACCGTCAGTGATTCCAGGGCAGGACAGACAAACTGATGCTGCACAGATTAGATCTGAGTTGGTGTACATGTGTCTTATGCGTCAGAGTAATGCTACTAGTGCTGGACATGCATATTACTTTTGTAATTACTTAATTAGATTAAAAATGTCCTATCCTAATTTTCTAGTCTTAAAAAAAAGAAATTGGCAGGTGACCTAAACCATTGATGTCCATCTAAAAGTTATCATGTTTAGTCTAAGTTGAGTTTCAATATATTGAGCATGAATAGTTTATCCTCCACCAGTTATTTGGTGTAAAATCATTTACTTCTCTAATTCCCTATTACTTACTAAAAAAATTCTTGATACTCTTGGTCTCAATGACTTAGTCAATGAAAGTATTAAGGCCAGTGGGTCAGTATAACATCCACGCAACTAACATTTTTAAAGCAGTCCATATAGAACTGTCATTTTAGTTGTACTTTATGGTTCCACTGAAAAGAAATATAACTGAATCCTGATGAGTGACAGTGTTCTGCCTGTTTTGCCTCTAGTCTATATTGAGCAACTTTCCAAGGTCCCAAACCCTAAATAGCTCACGCGGCGAACTGTTTGGATTTTGTTATTCTGTACCCTAGAATAAAGCTTTATAATGGAATATTAAGCCCTTACATCCAAGCAGGAACTGGCCCCTGAAATATAAAATTCCTCTTACATACTTCACCATCTGGTTTCAATGTGTTATATGCGGATGAGAAAGTCATTCCCCCAAAACTCTGGCAATTTCTTAATTAGTAATTCTTCAGATAGTTTGTGGATTTAAAAATTAAATAAATAAGTAAAAGTAAAAAGAGAAAAACAGGAAATGATGTGGATACTCAACTTTGTTTTTTTTTTTTTTTTGCAACAGATATCTCAGACTGTTTGCTTGAAAATTGTGAAATATAAAAATGCTGGAGTTGGTTTACTAAATAAATTAAATTAAACATGTTCACTAGATAAATTGCATGTTACCTTTGGTGAATGTAAATTGGGTTAAGCTACGTTCATTTCAGCCGGCCAATCGTGTGCAAAAGAAGCATTTTTTTTCAATTAACTTGAAAAATATTAAATTGGACACAAACCCTAAGTATACAGCCACCAGTAAATGAACCTATTGAAATAAACATTTAAAAAATCTCTGTGTTTTCAACCTATCATTGGTAGATAAAAGTTGGAAAACCTAGGATTCTAAGAGGTGACATTGGAATAATAAATCGAATATGTGTTAAAATAAAAGTTTCAGAGTCCAGCTGTAAGAATATTATATTATGCTGTTGGAATCAAAAGGTGTATCCAGTATAAAAAGAATATTGCTTGTCGCTCTTACCCAAACAAAATAGGATCAACTTTGTGACCTTTATATTGATTTGTAATTGGCCCAGTGGTGTCATGAGATGGCAGGTAAGGGGTCATTAGTCCTGTATGGGCTTTGACAATAGTTTTGGGGCTTTTACTGGGCTTTCTATTCCCCGTTTCTGGTCAGCTTGTCTGCTCTTAAAAAACCTACAACTGTTATGATTTGGCACTGCCTTTAACCGGCTTATTCCACATGACAGCTAAAAGTTATGTTTACCTGATCCTGACCTTAGTAAACTAAAATCTTATTGGAACCTCTGCAAAGGAAAGAGTAGGAAGGAACAGTCTGAACTTGCATCCTGCCTGTTTCTTCCAAGATTTACTATAGGAACAGAGAATTGTAACTTTGCAATGTGAATGTTCACTTAGTATAGTGAATACCATTAAATTATGGAATACCTAATTATGTGCAAAGTCTAAAAAACTTAGGATTTTGTATGCACACAATTGGTGATTGCGGTAAATGTAGCTTAGTCACAAAGCAAGCATTTCCGTACTTTTTTAGTGAATTGATACCAGTGACCTTCTAAGAGTAAAAGAAAAATCAAAAACACTTACTTGGTGCGTGCAAATGTCAAGAATTGCAGCTCCTGTTTCTCTGCTCACATTTTAGTTAATTTCAGGAAATGTTACACTACAGCAGGCCACCAATGATCCCAATACTTAATAAATGTATTGTAAAAAAGGCTTTTCTCTGCATTATTTTGTATCCACTAGTAAGCATAGTGTTCATGACAGCTTCTCTTTAAATGAATACATTTTTGGCTAGTCACTAAGGCTGTTCTATGAAAGGAAGTGATTGGAGTGCGTTCAGTACTGTGCTGCTGTTTACTATTCACCACTGCTCCATCAGAAAGCTCATTTATAACAGCCCTGGGTACTGTATATGAGTGACATGAAGTACGCGCTTGCCCCGGAAACTTTGTTTCATTGAGTAGTTATAATTATACCACTCTATTGTGTTTGGCACGCTGTCCAGCAATGGCAGCAGAAGCTTTTTAAAAATGGCTTAGAATGTGGGGAGTGAGCGGAGAGAGGAGATCGAGGACATTCTAACAGCAAAAGGTTGATAACAGTGGCCTGGTCCAGAATAGGCCATGGGAGCCTTCTTATCTCCCTTTGGCAGGAGGTGTTCCGAGTTTCCTGTGCGAAATCAGGAGCGTACGCTGCTTTCCTCTTCTTGTTTGGCTTCCTCCCCTATACAAGACTGTTCCCAGCACTGCTGTTATCTTTGCATCTTCAAACATGGCACAATTTACTTCCTTAAAAGCTTTATGTATTCTTAAGGGTCCAGCTATACCCCCCATCTCCTGTGATGGTGTATTAACCCCTTCACACATGTTGGAAGAGCATAACATATACTATGTGGAAGGCATGTGATATGTTTAAATCCTGCATGTAACAATTGGGAAGTATTTGAATTCACGTGAAAGGCATTTTGTGCATAAATTGTTCAAAGTACTAAAAATATGGAGAAGAAACGTAGTCATGTAGTGATGTAGCTAGAACAGATTGCGTTTTACATGGAGGAACCCTTGCTAATTGCTCCTGGAACCTCAAGCAACTTCTGGAGGAGCCCTAGTTGAGAAAGGCTAAGCTTAAGACTACTTTGTATCTCATAGGCTTCTGCCTTATATACCTGTAATTAAAGTTGAATAACAAAATTTCTACAGCTCCAGCCATTCTGCTTTTCTGACCCTCCAGTGACTGTTTTCTCAATAAAATCAACTAGTATCCCAACCTTTTACAGAAACCATGTCTTCTTAGTAAGCATGGACACTTCAATAAATAAGAAAATAAGATCATTTACCCCACAGCAACCGTGTCCGGGGCCCAACAAGAGATGTTTTAGCAACTGAAGTTGGTTCAATAAAGCTTGAAAAGACGAAGGGCCAAATTAGCTAGGAAGCTCACTGTTTTAAATGGACAAATTAAGGTCAACTTTGAAGTTAAAGGCCAATTAAAAATACCTAAACTAAACGGACTGGACAGAGGGCAAATATTTGTCTATAGTGGCTCCTATTGCATCCCCATATTCTGAAACAGTAGAAACCTACATTAGTAATGTAATTTGTAGCATGATGACCTCATACTGCAACTTTCTCTTTTCTAGAGGATATTTGGAGCTACAACATCTTTTTGATTGTAAGGCCATTCAGATGAATCTCCACAAATGAATGGGTCCCCTTTTCTGCAGGCAGTGGTACATAGTGTGAAATGTGACATTCTGGGTAGGGGTATTTAACAGAAGGAGTATTAAAGATGCTCTTGGCCACAAATAGTTAACAATGGAATTCCTGGTGGAAGTGTGGAAATGCTCTAAGATCTTTGAAAACATAATTGCAGGGGTTCTGAGCTTCCTGCTACTGTGCGCTGCCAGATTTATGGCTGTCTTTCTCCTCCTCACCTCCTTTTTGGTTTATAATATTAAAATAGAAATGATGACTGTTAAAGTCTATTGCCCCTTATTCATAGCAAACAGAAAGAAAAACACAAAAGTATGGTCAAGGACAGGCTGTCGGAAAGTCAAGAATAAATAATCCCAAATCCCTAGACATATTACTCCCCCTGCTTCTTCAAAGTGCACTTAACCCAGAAAGAACTTTCTGCTAGGATACAATCCAGGCTCTTAGAATGCTCAGTGCAGAAAGGCAAAATGCAAAGCAATGAAATTTGTGGTACCAAGTGGCAACTGGCATTATTTTTCAAAGATCCCGCTGTAGTGATTTTAAAGAGAATGCAAATTCCTTTCACTTATATCTTTTGTTAGGTATGTTGGGAATACCTTCAGAAGTGTTGTCTTAAATCTGTTCAATGAGTGCAAAAATATAACTTTTGATCCTGCAAGAAAATAAGTGAGCAATTTGAACTGGTTCACACACCACCATTTCTGTTCCATGGAGGTCTCAATATACAGCAGAAGGCACCAGGTGGATGTGATGGATGCCAGAGCAGCATAGGGATGCTACAGGCTGTACTTTCAAAATAAAATCCAGTTATCCTATGCCCCCACCTGTACTTAAGAAATGTAAATTGCACTCCTTATCTGTGACGTCCAACTATGTAGATGTAGTAACCACCACTCGCTGCCACCCCTAAGGTTGCAACTCATGTCTGCATAATAGATCATCCAAATAGGGAGTGACATTTTTTATTTGTGAAGCCCAGTGACAATAATTTAAGTGTTGCTAAAGAAAAAGTAAACATTAACTTAGTAAATTGAATATTAAATTAGATAAGTAAAAAGCATAAGCCAGTGGTTACTGCAACCATCCAATTTGTGTGCAATTACTGAATTCTTTTCTACATTTTCCTTGACAAAGATTGGGTATTCCAAGTGATCACAGCTTCACTGTATTACCTAAAAACATTTTCTGTACTTTTATACCATCAGCTCTAGTGAGTCCATGTGTGGCTCTGCATTTATTCTCTAGTTTTATGAACCAGACAACTAATTTACAACATATTCGATGAACTGACTTAATCCTGAATTATTAGCATAAGGCCTGAAATGATTGCAGGAAGCTCTTAGCTGTGTCCTGAACTTTCTGACATGTTCTAGAATAGACTATGTTTAGGTGCTGACTAATGACTTGATGTGTTGGAAAGGACAGCCCGTTCCATTCATACGTAATCAAGACTCAGTTCAACCCTTCCTGGTCGCAGTGTGTTTCCACCTGACTCCCTATGGGATCATTGGGGGAATTTCCATATGGGTTCCACCGAGTCCATTACTTCCTTGTGAGGTTCCTGTGAATTTAGGAGCCCCAGAGACAATATTCTTTTCCATATGACTTGTAAAGGGCTCAGTTGCCAAGACCAATGTATTGTATTACTTCTGTTCTACTACCATCTCTGATTGGTAACTTAGAAAAGTTTACTGTTGATAATGCAGTATGGTTTGTGTGTGCCTAATGTATTTATCTCAGTGGTATCATGTTTTATTCAGTTGTATTATGAACAACAGACTTTCCCATTCATTGTGGTATTTTATTGCAATCAATCAGAATATTTTCTCTCCTTTTGCATTTGCCATCTTCTAGTGCTGGTTTGAGTTTAACAACAAGCAGGTCTTATTTCATTCCCATTTTGGACATTAAGGCCAAGAAGACCCATGCAATAAATACCAGTATGAAAGCCCAGCTATAAATACTGCACATGATGAGATGAAGATGCTATGTGATCATGCAAAAAACTAGAACATATTAAGAATTCTTAATATAAATGTTAAAATGTGAAATTTATTAAAAACAATGGACTACACGCTTTCCAACATATAACTGTGGTGTAACAAACCTATTCTCTTTGTTTTCCCTTGTACAGGTGTGATTTCCAACCTGACAATGCAGTCCCTATTATCGGAGGGAAATATAACAGCAGTACGGACAATAAGGTTTACAGTATCATAGAACGAATGCATACAATTGAAGGAAGAAACAAGGTAACTTTTTACATTTCAGTGCTTTTGTAAATCTACTTACAAAGTGCGAGGAATTGTAATAATTGACAATTTAAACCGGGTACGCTAGGTTCGCCTAATTCCGGGGTCCTAATCAAATAGAAGTGTTCCAGACAGAACCGCAGATACAATTTATTTGTATCATTTAAAGATATAACAAACATTTATTGAATCAAAATAAGCAAAATGCAAAATAATTGAAAAAGTCAAGCAATATCTAATCTACCCTAAAGCTGAGTTTTTGGTCAAAAAGGAAGAACATTTCGCTAATATTCTTCGATGCATTCTGTATCCTTGTATTTTGTGGTGTTATATCTTCCATAAAGTAACAAGTCCATATTAATTGGCCTTTAGAGTAAACTGTAGATGGTTCTGATGTAAACACTTCAAGCATTCACATTAATTATTATTTAACTGTAACATCCTCTGGTGTATTTTGGATTGTGGATAAAGCTGCTTAATATATGTGCTTTGAATTTATGACCTTTTTAGTGTTTACTGTATATTAATAAATAAAGCCTTGCACTGCCATAAACTAGAGTGCAGGAAGTGTGTCCTATTAAGACTACGTCCATCAGCCTATGACAGCGATGGTGTTCTAGCGAGATTTCGGCCAAGCACTTTGGAGTGCTATTATTGACTCAAGTGTTGATACCCACTAATAAAATATCAACTTCCACTTTTCTTTAGCTTTACTTCCCATACCCAAAACATTTTTATTCTCACGTCTTATATTTGGATTAATCTTCTCACTCTTGTCACCTCTACTAATTATAGCATGTGTTGCATACGTGACAAGAAGTGTATTGTCTGTAATTCATGGAATGGACATATGTGTTTCCCCTTTTCTCTTCCACATCTGTGGAATCTATGGGGTCCTGAGGGTTACAGTGTAATTATAGCCAATGAATAGATGTAAACTTACATAAATCTGTGGATGACTTACTGATGAACTGTTTTTTTCCAAAATCTGCTGTGCCTTCTCTTTTGCACATGATAGGATAGTCAGAGAGTCAGAAATGTTTGCACATAGCCATTATGAACAATTGTCAATTGTCAATTCACATGTATGAGTACTAGAAATTATTTACACAACTTCATGTAGCAGAGTAGTCTGTTATAACACTGTATGAACCTCATGTATAATCATTTCTAAATAACCACATTAATGTTTATTTTTGCAGCCTTTATGCAGGGGACAGCTGTAAAAAATGAGCTGAGTGCCCCAATATGTGTTATAATGGGCTCTCATTAATAAATTAGTACAATACTTTGTTTACAATAGACAAGAAACCTTATAAATCAATGCAAAGTTTACTATAACTGAAAACACATGCACCAGATAGAAACACCTGTAATAAATAATTGGTGAACGCCACATTTACTGCTTTATAAATAACCCAATATGTCTGAAATATTTCTAAAATAAACTAGTCAATGCATGTTTTTTATTTATAGCTAAAATACTTTTTTTTTTAACTTTTCAGACCGTGGGCAATCTTATTATAGATGATGCTACAACATCTGGTGTTTACAGCTGCATCACATCTAATAAGATAGGAACAGAGAGAAGGGATATACGCTTTTTTGTTTCAGGTAAGAAGAAATGTGTTTATCATGCTATTTATCTTAAAAAAAACATAACACAAAAAATATATATTTGACAAACTCAGTTTACTTTCCCTCTGTACAAAAAAATGTTAAACGTTACCCCCCTATAGCTATTTATAGATGACATTTTGTATGTAATAGGAGAATTCCATGCCAGGTACTGATGGGTTAAAGTAAAATGCTATATAACAGCTAAATACACAATTAAAGTGGACCTGTTGCTATTAAAAAACATCAATAAAGCCATCCCTACAAAGAAAGCCTCATTTCTTTGAAAGATCTTTAGTACATTTCCAGGTGTGTCAGATTCCTGGACCCCCGCTGATCTCTATGGTTCCTTGTCCCCTTCATAAATTCTGGCTCTAGACTGCAGTGCAGCATTCAGCCCTCCCAGAAGTTTTAATGCTGTTCATTCTTCAGCAAGATTTTCTCTTTTACAAAGTGAGGTTTGGAAGAACAAGGAGCAGGACAGGTAAGTATGAAACTTTTCCATGCAGAGATTAAAAGACTGATTCAATTTGACAAACATAAATGTAAATGGCTGTACTTTTCAAACAAATTTACAATGTTGTCAGGTTGCTTAAGGTGTACAAAATCAATTTTTCAAACATTTTGAGCTTCATGGCTTACTGCATTCTTTGTTCTTAATTAAATTATTTTTTGTGATTCTTTAAGTTTCTTACTAAGAGATCCTGCAAACATCACTTCCTTCTGAAGGCTGACAACATTACGAAGATAGCACCTGTCTTATTAGCTGCTGCTAGAAAACAAGGTTTTAGCATGCAGACCTGATAGGCAACCCAATGGCAACCCTACTGTATGAATTTTGCATGGCAGACGGACACCATTGCTAAAAATGGTGAAGCAGTGGTGGTTAGCAGGATCTCAGTAACCAACTCTCTAAGAACGAGCACTCTAGAAGTAGATTTAGGGTTTACATATTACTTTAACATCTACTAAAAACAGAAATGTCACAGTGGACTAATACTTTAAGCCAACCACCTATGTTCATAGCTGCCAACTGCCCCTCATTTACAGCAACTATCCATCTTTGGAACGGAACTTCTCTGTCCCATACCATTACCCCGTTGTTCATTTTTCTGGTCTGTTATATAGACCTCTATACCTAAATACCAATTAATATAAACCAAATATTATATACTAATGAATACTAATTGATCAAAAGTATTACCCAACATTAAACCTGTCAATCAAACTTTAAATTATCTACTTTTTATTCTAAAAAGGCAATACAAAGGAAAAGTAGTGGTGACAAAACCATGTGTGTACAAACATTTTTACATTTTATATCTACACAATTCTTGTAACTGGATAGAGTATATGGATAGATCTCTCATCTACATATTTTAGGTAAAAAGTATCCCACCTCCTCATTTCAAAATGAAGTGGGTTTGCCCATGGTAGAGAAAACTCTGGATATTTTTAGCTCTACTAAAGTAACAATCTTTTCTACCTATTTTCTTGTGATAGAATAAAGCAAGGGTCACGTCTCTCACAATGTCATGTTTTTTTAGCCAACACTAATAGTTAAAGGTCTCTCCTTTGAGTCCAAATTGCTGCTTTCCGCTGGATATTGATGTTTTGACTGCCGTACTTTACCCCTGTGTGTTCTCCAGGACGTAGCCTTGTAGGTGGCCATGCAACTGGCTGTTTATAGTTTCTGTCTAACTGTAGTAGAAGTTGACATTCACAATGGGATAGGTATTCCAAACATGCCTGAATTGTTCACCGTAAGAAACATTTCAGATGGTATGACAGTCTAGTCTATGAGACAGAATAACCTGTAAGCTGTCCATTCTTATGCATTTGCTGGCACACAGCATGACTGAGGGTGTGTTTGCAATTACCTAGGGTGAAACAGGAACAGCACAAGCTTATCTCCCTGGCTTCCCAATGTCACTAAACAGCGTTTTATTTTGAGATTCCTGGTGGTGCTTGGCAAAGATAAACAGCATCTTCCATCAGGAAACCTGGGAGCTATTTCCACAGGAAGTCTCAAATCACTTAAGTAAATACAACCATTTTACATTATTGCAGCCGTGCAGCTAAGCATCACATTGATCTCCGATGGGTTGAAGTGTAATAGGCCAGAGCAGAACTTTTTTTTTTTGCACTCCACTGCAATCCAAAAATGTTCCTCTTCTGTTCAGAACAAAGTGTGATTTTCTTATGACATCAAGGAAATGTCATAAGAACATGAAATGCCACATAAAAGAAAATGTCATTCAATATTACAGTGACCTCTGGGTGAAACAGGTTATGTGATAATATTATTAACATATTATCATTTTATGTTTTATTATATTAAAATTATTATTATTTTATATCTTTATGAGTCAGATACTTCCTCCTTTTGGAGCACTTTGATCAAAGTTAGTTGGTGATCTTTTTTGTCCATCATCAAAAAGGCTAACCTTAATAAACCCCATACATAATTTACTATAAAATCCTCCTTGCAACCTATCTTGGCGATGACTCCGTGGCTTATTTGAATGTTATTTTTTTAAGGACATGCTAACATTTTTTTAAAAAAAGCCCCTTTAACAATTTTAGTGTGCAAAAATGTAAACAGTGTTTACATTTTTTTATTATTTAGGTATTTTTATTTTTCTAATGCTGTAATTATATACCTAACATTTATTTTATTAAAGGTATGACTTTTTGGAACACTGTCTAAAAAAATGCTCCTTTTTGGAATTCTGTATAATTACAGAATGCCAATGCAGTCTAGAAGTGGTAGTGTTCATTTAAAAGCTAAAAGCTTTTTTTTGTTAATGAATGCACATGATTAAAAACTACACAGATTAGTTCTTAAGCATCGCTGGGCACTGGAGCATTCAGGGACAACCAGATGGCTTTTCAAAGAAGGAAATTTATTGATATAGTTCAAGCATGGGCAAAACACTGGAAAATGTTACATACAGATTTCAGTGGGAACTATTAATGTTTTATTTCTTGTCATATTTATATGTATTCAGTTTGCTTTCAGTCAATAGGTAATTACTAATTTGAAGTTTTTCAATAAACCATTTGTGATCAAATTTGTGACCATTTTTTTTACTAAATTCAACTATTTATGTTTTTTTTTTTAGATGTAGCAAATGGATTTCACATAACCTTGGACAAGGTACCAAAAGAAGGTGAAAACATGACATTAACTTGCTCAGTTAACAAATACTTGTACACCAATATAAGCTGGATTCTGCGTAGGCGAGTCGGGAATCGTACAATTAACCACAGCATCAGCAAACAAAGAAGTGCTAAAACATCAGAGTACTCAACCATTCTAACAGCGACTGTCCAAAATGCCAGCCGGGCTGACTCAGGGGTGTATGAGTGCCGAGCCACAAACACATACAGTGGAGACATAATTTCACAAAGCAAAGAGATTATTATCACAGGAGAGCATTCAGAAAGAAAAACACATTTTTCACGGACCTCAAAACAAAGAAGAAAACATTATGCAACAGAAAGCAGAGGAGCCCACTGAGATGACTCTACTCATCATTATGAAAGATTGTGATTTTAAAAATGAAGGTACTGAATATGCTTCCAGAAAGGATTGGAGATGTCTCACTTGACTACATTCCTATGCTAACTCCATTGTAGAGGAAGCTATCAATCTTCCTGAGATACACCAGTCCAAAATTGGAGGATAATGTCTCTAGAGACTCATCTTCAAATAGTTTCAGCTATAAGTGTACCCAGGATTATCTGAATATTTTTGGCCCGCATCTGAATATATTGTATCAGAGTGTATTACTGAGGATCATGCCATTTTATCAATCTAGTTGTAAGCTGTTCAGCTAGATCCAAGGGAACCAGGTCCACTGGACACAGATAATGGCTAATGCTATAGACATATACAATCTATACTAATCAAAGATGAATAAAACGATATGTCATGTTTAAAAACTTTGGAGACCTATAAAACAAAGTATACAATCCATGAATAATTAAAGTTTTACTAAAGCACAAAATGAATGAAGCAAATGTAGCTTAAAGTGCTCGTGTGCCCAGGCTGTGGATCTTAAATAATTTACATACCAAGCAATATAGCAATACCCTCACTCACCTCTCTAGCTGCTTTTAATGTGAAATTGGTCATTCTCAAAATCCTCAAAGATCACAATAAAAACTCAAGTTTTTGATTCTGCAAAATCTGATTTCCCCAAAAAAGCTACTATTTCAATGATTGTGTTGGGAATTTGCAAAATTAATTTATACAAAATACATATACATACAAACATAATTGAGGATCTATTTTAAGGTGCTTTTACTGCTTGGTTAGAATATGTTAATACGTTAGTGTGCACAATTTGGGCACAGGTTCACTTTAATATGTAGGAAATACATTTCTTTAAAAGGAAAGGATTTGGTGTCCAGAAAATTAACATTCACTATTTTGCTTGGTAGCTATAATGCACCTTATTGACTGAGCTGCTATATAAATATATACATGTCAGTGCAAAAATATATATCATGCAAATAGAGTGTGTCCCTCAACAATCAGAGAATTGATTCAGTAAGAAATAGAAGATGGAGTTATTTTTTTAGTTCAAATATATATACTGTATAGTTGTAGCAGAAAATGATTTCCAATATGTTTCCCAGAAAACAATAAAAAGACAATAAAAGAAAGATAATTCTATATCTACCTTTAGCAGAATCTACCCTTAGAAGCCTTAGAAGCAGATGTCAGGTGAAAAAAATATCTAGTAACAATAGGCATTAGATTAAATTGTCAAATTATAAAGTTCCCTCTATGTATTATAAAATGAATTGCACTGTCAAATGAAATATGGATATAAGTTGTCTCTATTGTTGTTCTGGAGCAGAATATCTATTTATTGGTAGCCTTCAATTCTGTGTGCCTGAGAAGCTTCTTAAATTCAACAAAAAATTCCTTGCTGCCTCGGGACAAAGAATAAGACTTATTTTTTCACATTAAGAATTTCCTTCAAGATTTTAGGTTGCTTTGAGTGTCTAGTAATGTTTTAGGTGCTGTAGCTTTTTTTAAGACATCATTGATGTCTTCCATGAGTATTTTATGAAGTTTTCCCCTTAAGCTTTTCTAAGATTTAAGATTTTTTCCCTTCTACCTTTTTTCCAGGGGATATATCTTCTAGTTTGTGCATTCACTGAATTACTATGTGGCTTCCATCTCGTGTTCTGTAACAGTTCTATTTTATTTAAGCTTTCATTCTATGTATTTATATCGCAAGTGTTTAAACTTTTATTTTTAATAATTATGTATACGCACATAATCTGGAAGGTTTTTCAGAGTATCTTTTAAAAAGATGGATCGGGTTCATTTCAGAGTTGTACCTGCTGCCTGGACACAGGGGAGGCAGTAATATGGTGGGTTGTATAAGTATTTAAAGGGGTTTTCCAGATTCAGAGAACTATTTATAAGTGGCAATGTATCTTTAGGACAAGTAACTTTTTTTAATTTTTTTAGGCTTCAAGTTTCCCAGCTTTATCTATATCATCACTTTAATGTCAGTGGTGTTTGCTTGGGTTAACCCTAGTTATAAAACAGCTGCCTCCTATATGTCTCTTGGATCTCTTTACCCAGACGTATCTTTACACATATTAGCAGTAAATATTACTAGTTGAACAATCTTGTTGTAGAACTCATTTTTCACCTCTCATGAACAGGTTGATCACATTAGGCTCTATTTATAAAGCAGGGAATCTGACATTCCCTAAAACATTTCCTGGTGTGTGAATTATTTTGTACATTAGATAGCAAAAGTCCAAAGAGTACTTGGAAAAATATGGTTCAAACAGTAACCTCCCCAGTTACAAGGCAATAAAACAGAGCTAGTTAGATGTTTTTAACAAGAAGGCTACTTTTAAGTAGCCCTAAAAGTACAGATGGTATCAAGTACAGATGGTGATCCCATTCCATTTGTCATTTAAAATTAGTGCTGAAACTGGAAAACCTCTTCAAGCTATCAGATAGCTAAAAATGATCACAATACGGCTGCCTCAAGTTTGTGTTGTCTACGGGTACACATAAAGGCCAAGACCACTACCAGCAATTTTACTTTTGGATGTTCACTGGCAGGAACTATCACCTACCAGCTTTCTATATCCTTTTACTTTTGGTGCTTTACCTTTGCAATGATGAACAAAGGTGATATGCTCCGCTTCTCTTTCTCTAAAATATGTAAAACCAAGAGTATCTTTCCTACACGGTGTCCTTGGTGGGCTGGTAGAAAGAAAAACTCATGGGAAGACTTTCAATGTATGAAATCCTCTTTAAGAAATCATTAGCATTAAACTTAGCAGTAGGCAATGGATAATTGTTTCTGCATATAAAACAGCTGCAAATTGCTTTTATTTTATTAAGTTATTGTAGTTTTTTTCCAGCTTTGAAAGCTGATAGATGGTTTCTGGCCCTGGCTACCAATTGTCGGATTAAAAAGGCCTTGGATCAATTGTGGTGACATTGTACAGCCCTAGCTGAAAATTAAATAAATGGACTCTTTTTTTTTAAACTCAGGCAGAGGAGACAATAGAAAGATGCTCTTAGCAAACAAAGTATTTGTTTGTTTCTATATTTCTTAATCTGCATAGACAGTGAAACCTTATAGTTTGCAAAGGGCATTGCAGAGTTTTTCTTGTTTGAGGAAAGCATCTGCCTAACCCTTGTTCTAGTAGCCAGATCAGTAACCATACTCTTCCCATACATGCAGACTGCAAATCTAATGAAGTTCAATAGAATTATTGACCTATAGCTATACCTAGGTAGGTAAGTTTGTCTATATTGTACATAAATCGGTTCTGTGCAGCGTTCATTTAGACTCTGCAAGATTATTATTATTGTACTGTAAAAAAGACAACAGATATTTAATAAAATAATAACCTATACTTTTGTATGTGTTGAACAAACTGTACATAGTTTTTGTTTTAATATGTTAATATAAAGTTTAATTAAAGAATAAATAACTGTAAGGAATGCACTGATGTATATGACTGTACATGCTGTTTACTGTCTGCTAAGAGAGCTATGGAGGCCTCATTTAGTCACATTAGTTTAGTTGCTGGATACTGCCTTTTTAGTTATTATTTGTATTTCTTCTATGCCAACCTAGTTTAAAATGACTTTGTTATGAAAAAGTTATGGGGGCTGTTATTGCTGACCTGTCCTTTGAGAATGTTACTTTTCCAGGTGTCATGCTGATGCTTTGGATTTAATACTTCCTGAGCCTCTGACCTGGAACGAGCACAGAGGAAGCAATAGCATTCTCCATACTTTTACTTTTATTATTCACTATGAAAATCAATTCTTATGTGCAAAGTGCAGTAACATTTAGATTTCACCAACAATAAAAAAGATTTTTGATTATGTTGCTATGGGTAAGGCCAGGCATACATAAGCAGATCTTTCACTGGGAACATTACCAATTTAATGTTTTATTAGGCATTATTACTGAAACTCAGTTCTGCCCATTTGCCATAGGATATTCTACAATCAAATCATACACTAGTCATAGTATATGCTCAAACTAATCCCACTATTTGAACTGGGATTTTTTTTAGGGAATATCACATTCTGGAAACATCAGGTCATGTAGGGCACAGACTCTGACTTATGCACATTGCTCATTACTTTTTTAACTTGTGTAGGCTGTGGAGATAACAAATGCATGCTGGTTGGGCATTTAAGTCAATACCCAAAATCAAGTAGTACTGGTTGGTAAGGGTGAAGGGTGTGGGGTGCGTTTCTTTGAAAAAGTTATTATGAAATGTTTCATTGGAAGTATCACCATTGGAACCTCTCATATTTAAACCACCTACCAAGCTTGGAGCTTAGCTTAGAAAATCAAGCTGGAAAATCAGATTATAGGAATAATCGCCAAGATTCACCAGATGATTCTATTATATATATAAATTTGCCAAACCTTTGACCATTGGGAACATTACAGTATTACAAAAGACAGACCAAGATATGTAGTGACACATATATATTTCTATAACATGGGGTAATATTCTGGTTAGCAATGTCCTCCATGTTTGTAATAGTTAGAATTGTCTTCAATGTTTAACTGAACAACAGTTAGCCTGAGTGTGAGAATAACCACAAAGCTAAAATAGCTGCCAGACAGCAGTAAATCACTAAGATATTTTGGCAGCAGGGATGCTCCCAGCCAATTAAAAAATTAGAATAGCTTGGCCATCATCCCACCATTCCAAACACAATAATGTTTACTGATCTCATCCAAAAAGTTGACAGTCATTCCAAGAACCAACCAAGGCATTATAATAATTTTTTGATCAAACCATACTATACCTAATCAAAGCATTAAAGCCTCTACATTCTTAGAGCACCACGTAGCCAAAGATCTGGAATGTTCAGTGTTCTGCCAATCAGTAACCAAACATAACAGATGAAAAGTCATAACTCTAACATAACTCTATACCAACCAATAGAAATATACCAATCTAAATACCTCCACAGCCATATCTCTTTCCGACTTTTCATTTAAAATGTTACTAAAATAGTAAAACTAGGAAGATGATTGTCAAAATGATACAGTGCTATGACTTTTAGGCTTCTTTAGTCTGAATCATTTGGGAATCTATAAATATCCCATATATAGCTTGTTTTTAGATTGATTTAGTTAAGGCAGTAATCCAAAATAAACAAGTCCTTAAATAGAATATTTGTGGAAAGAGGACAGGAAGAAAGGGATTGACAGAAAACAGAAACAGCATAGACACACAAGATGGAATTCTACAGAAAACTGCAGACTCGGGGCATGACTTAATGTTTTCCCAGTTTATTAAAATAAACTAGTTTGTCATCCAGATCATAAGAAAAACATGTAGCAAGTATGAATCGGAGCACGTATGTTTTTTCTTTGTGTGGTAAAATACAGATTCTGTACCCATGCACTGGGAAATAGATTGTTTGTTAAAAGCCAGACTAACATTTGTACAGTTTTAAATACAACGCCCGATACATATGCATTGAGACACTGGCAGAGTCAAAATATTTAGTCTTCATTGTGCGATAATCTGTTGCACACACAGTCATATTATTCAAACAATTAAACTCATCCACAACAAACAATCTGTTATACCAATGTGTGGGTACTGTAAGTTTGTACCACTAATTTGCAATATCAAAAATAATGTATTATTTCATCTTTTACAAACCTGATTTATTTTACTGAATATTGTAAAATTTAAGGCAAATATGTGATTATTCCCTATGTGTATTTGTGGAAAAAATTTGCTAATGTTAAGAATGTGCATTGTTTGGATTTAAAGTGCCCTGTCATACCTACTGTGTTACCTATTGTCAAAATAGGTAAATGTGAGAGATTCAGCACTATGACTTGTGGGTGATATAGAATATTAGATAACAAAGGTTTCTTATTGAATTTGATGCAGAGGAGAAACAGAGATGATGCTATTAGAAACCAACAATTTTTTTTATTTTCTTCCTAATTCGTACTACTGAAAACTCAAATCCTATTGGTCACTAAAGGCAGCATCTCTACTTTTCTGCCAAGGAAATTTCCAGTGTTAGACATCCATTTGATGTTTGCATCAATTGAATAAAATTATTTCTTTTGCACCAGGTTTGATAAATTTACTCCACTGTTGTAATGCCTGTAATTGATATCCTGTAATAGTGGTATAAAGTGTTTTGCAAATAGATAGATCAAGATCAAAATAAAAGTTGTGAAAAGAATTGGTTCACAGTAAATTTACAAATACTGTGATTTTCTTAAATATGCGAAGACCTATGCAAACATTGTTATTAAAAGAACATTGAACCCAAAACTATTAATTTTTATTGCGTTGATTGGTAAAGTGTGCAGGCTTTTTTTTGAACATCCAGCATTGTGATGTTCCTTCTGTGACCTCCTTCCCTCGCTGCTATAGCTTATCAAAGTTAGGTGTTAGCCCTATGGACTTATCAGGGCATGTTTCAGATTCCATAAGGGAAGGTAATAATGGTTTGAGCAATGATGGGAATGTTGGGGAAGATTACAGTATGTATAAACCCAAAATCTGAATGGCACTGTAATGGTTCTTTATATTTATTACCATGATTCCCTATAAGCCCTATCTAGATCAGTCCACAGGTTACAGTGCCCTGTAAACTACCATAGTCATTCTGCAAAAAGCCAGGCAGTCACACCTCTTGGCCTGTCAATAGCTTTAGGGATTTTTCAGACATGTGGTTATCCACTGTGTTTTACCGGAAGCTCGAACGGTCTTCCAAATGCACCCAACTGGCTGGGAGCAGCTAACAGCACAGTTTTCAAATGCAAGTTAGAAGGGGGTCCCCACGCCCATGCAGGTCATGGAAAAAGAAAGCAGATAGTGGTAACATGAAACTAAAAACTATGGAGAAAGAAAAATGTTTTCAAGGAACTTTTTATTATAGCATGTTCAGGGAAATGGCAATATTGGTTTTTCTACTCTAAGATTTTGTTGATACTTTACAGGACACCAGCAATTCAATAAATATGGCGGTTGACATATTCTCATCTTATCAGGCTTCAGTGCATTCATCAACCCAATATGAACCACAAATCAATGCATGTTTTTGTTCTGTGATTCAAAGTGTTGAGGCCTAAGAATTAACAAGACAGCAGGGTTAATTTTACCAGGTTAAAAATAGTAGATCCTGTTCACTTAAAATATGTACAAAATGTTCAATTAAGACATGTACATAATGTAAATCTGTGTTCACTATTTATATCTAATCATGTGGCAGAACAAATCCTATTTTTTAACTTCCCTTGCACATTATTGAGTATTCAAAGTGAATTTAGGTCTAACCTTAAGAGAGTAAAGTAATTTTAAAATGTACCACTTTAATAAATCAAGCCCAAACAGTCATTTAGCAATGACAGCCTAAATACGGGGTGCAAATAGCATACAATACCTAAAAACACTCTACCTCTTCATCAATTACTAGAGATTTATTAATAATTTTGGGTGAAGGTTTGTGTTAAACAATAATCTTGCATTATTTAACCAAATAAAAAAAAAACATAACAGAAAAAAGGCCAAAAATAAATTTGATTTAGGTGGCAACATTAATGACCCGTGAAGCTTAAACTGTGAACTGGAAGAATTTTTTCCAATAAATGAATACAGCTGTTAATATTCATTCTATATAAAACTCATAAGACAATATATAACTTATTTAATGTCAATTTTTGGAAAACACTTATTTATACATGGATATTAGTCTTAAGATATATACATTAACATTGTTATATGTCTAACGTAGTTATTTCAGGGTCTACATCATGCAGTAAAACATATATATTGTATATATTTTCATACCTTAGGATGGCATTTTAAAAAATGTTGAAATTTGTATTAACAGTGCATAGAATATTCCTATTTTTTCACGTGTCTGTAGATTTGAAATGTTTATTGGTTTTGTAACCTATTTTTTCTTTAAAAAATGATTAAATTTAAATGATTATTATTAAAAGTTATGGACTGGTTTCCTGTTGTACTTCAGAATAAATCATCTATTATTCATTACACAATGGGTTTGTTGTGAAGGAGGAGGTCAGACGGTGACAATGCCATTGATCGGTACCAATGGGTGGTTTAAAAACAAAAAAAAAATACAGAAATAGTAACAAAGTAACAAGTTTATATTTGTAAAGCATTTAACAATATGACAACAACTTCTGGTTGGGAACCCGCAAAGCTGTTTCCTCCTTTAATTTTCTAGACCAAGGTCCCACGTCTGGCCTGGGGTTTCACGTGGGAAATGCTTTTGTCAATGTAACAAGTAAACAATGGCATTTCCTCTAGATTCAGATTCAGTAGAAGTTGTCAAATGACAATGTGTATCCTTGTGGATGTTAGTTGCAATATTCAGTATCACCTCTTGTTTGTTCCCTGGTGGCCCATAAAACAATGCATCAGAATCAGCTTAGCCTAAAAGAAATAGTAAAGAACAATATTCAGGAAGTTGTACAGTACAGTCATTCAGGTTATTGGTAGCTGGGAACCATCAAATGTGAGGTACATTTCCGTGCTAAAGCTAAACTTTCGTAAGTCATAAAATTATTGTAGTGTGTGGTTCCTCCCAAATAGCATAATTTATTTAAGGAGGGATTCAAGTGGAGCAATACTTACCTTATTTCTCATTCACCAAACAGCCAACCCTCTCCGTTACCCTCTTTTAAAGCTTCTTCAATGTGGCTAACCTTCCATGCCCTCACCTGAAGTGCAAAACACTCTGTAGAAAAAAGGTTCAATACTTTCCTCTCTGTCTGCCGTGTGTAAAAGTTCCATTTCGTAATACCAGTAGGTATTATACATGTCTGAATTGTTGCTGCTCTTCCAGTTGCTGCAATGCTTGTACAGGAGATAAGATAAACAATATACAAGGGAGTTAAACAACAAACAAGGGTTTGGACAACAAATAAACTCATAGTTTTCAGAAATATATCTAATGTCTCCACCATAGTCATATGTCATTAACACAGTCCGAGGACAACTTTAAGGGGAAGCCAATTAACCTAACTGCATGTTTTTAGGATGTGGTAGGAAACCCATACAAACATGGGGAGAGCATACTCCCTGTGATAGTGCCCTAGCCAAGATTAGAACCCATGACCTAGCACTGCAAACACAAGAGTGCTAGGCTCTGTGTCAACCATGCTGCTCAACTGCTAAGACCATTAAGTTATTTGGTAAGAATCTGAAAAATTTTGCGGGTATCTGTATGTCTGTTGATAGGAAATTACTTTAGAGGAAATTTTTTCCATGGGTGAAAAGTTATGCAAATTACAATACATAGATCAGAGAGACCCTACCAAGTTTTGAGATTGCACATGTACAGAATACTGAGCCACACACGGTGTCATCCCAAATACAAATGGATTGCTCCCAACATTGACATACAAGAGCTCCCACTGAGGATCCACCTGTTCTTAGTCATAGAGTCCTTTGTGGCTAAGTTCATCAGAGCGGCTTGATCTTCATTGGCGACTGTCTATGTTGGGAGAAATAATGTTGAGAAACGAAGATAAAATACATACCTTTAGGAAAAGTGGTTCTTTAGGTAAACAATTCTCCTCTAATGCTGGTCAATACCCACTGCCTACTTCCAGGTCATGGTTAAACCCATTCCTGAGAGTCCAGACATACCTCCCTGGGATTCTTTAGGCACAGAACATGGGCTCCCAGTAGAATGTATTCACCTGTTTTGGAAGTTCCTATCTTTTTACTGTCATGAACATGAAATCATATCAGATTTACAGGGATAGATGATTTCATATCAAAGTGAAAACAAATCTCTGCAAACTGCTCTTAAATAATTATCATAAAATCCAGTATTTTGTTCATAAGTATTCTCAAGCAACAACCAGAGTCTGGAGTGTATGGATAGTCGTCTGTCAGTATTGCATATGTGGAAATTACAATGTTCTCTATTCTTCCTTGAAAAACTGTTTCATTTCTGTGGGTTGCAGGGGAACATATTCAGCCACAATCTCTGTGTTGAGCTGAGACCTAGACTCTGACATGACCTTTCCAAAACAATACCATTAGAGTTTGACAAATCTCCCTTTCAATGCTCAGTTTTCTTGGAAAACTGCATCAGACCTTCCCTGTATTTTTTAGTGCATTGGTTTTAGCCTACCCTTAGAAGTCTCCATGGTCTCCTGCAGAGAACATCCTTACAGGATGATGCTATCATTCCCATGGTTCATGGTGGAAATGGTGCAATGATGATAGTGTACAGTGTTTAAGTTGATGGCCAAAAAGGCCTATTTTATTTTTTCAAATAAACCATTTTAAAGATATTTCAAGTGTCCAAGAGAGAGAATCAGACCTGGCAGTCTATTTTTTCTATAATCTGTAAATTATTCATGCAATATGGTATACAATGATAGGATGAACCAAATAAGACCTATAAGGATGGCAATGACACAACTGGGAAATAGATTAAAGGTTGGTTTTCCTGTTTCTATCTATTATAGGCCTGTCTGGATTGCACCACCAGCATTCTCAGACTAATTACAACTAAACTTTCTCACCTCTTTGAGAAACATAGAACCTATTTTATTCATTGCAGTCACTGCTTACAGTTTACATTTTATACAGTAACTGTCACTATTCTGCATAATAATATGTTGAGACAAACATCTGTCCTAATTGAATTTATTAAAATGATGTACCTGTTCTGACTTACATACAAATTCAACTTAAGAACAAATCTAAAGTCCCCATTTCGTATGTACCTTGGGGACTACCTGTACCTTAATAACAAAAAGCCTTTTCCCCCTGTTTTAATCATCTTCCTCAAGCTTGACATTTCTTTGATTGTAAATAGATTCAGAATGCATGTAACACATATAGGATTACACACGAAGCTGTTTAATAGGGATGGTCAGGGTCTAGAGTAGTTGTCTTGACTTAAGTTAGAATTTACCAAAATTAAATTATACATACGTTTCATATTAACAATAAGCAATGGCTAGTGTGTTTCTGAAGAATAATTATTTGACATTTAAGACAAACAGCTCAAATATAGCTCTCTTTCTAAATAAAACCTCACAATAAAAACTATACTCTTGAGAAATAAATTACATGAAGTTTATGTGAACTAAAAATCATCTTGCACAAAGCCCCCCCTATTCTCTCCACACTTTTGGTGTATGTCCTATTTTTAGGAAGAAGAAAAATTTGAAGTAAATGCATCTGGTCACGTCTCAGGCCATGGAAGCTTGCATCATGGCCTCAGTTATGAGAACTAGCCTGAGATCATATTATTCTTGTTAAAACATCCCAGGAATTTTAATAGAATTGGGATAGACATTTACAATAAAACATCTTCACAGCATGGACCACACTGTCTCAAAGGGGTTCATGTTATAACATGTGAATGTTATTAATTCTCCAAATAATGCCTAAACAGTAGAAACGGTTGGTTGTTTACAAAGCATTTTCAGCCTATTTAGGAAAGAAGATGGAGCTTTTCAAAAGCAGTAATCCAGGAAAAATAATTCACTTACCTCTGTGGAATTTTTGACAAGATC
The DNA here is from genome assembly GCF_032062135.1 of Pyxicephalus adspersus. Lineage (NCBI taxonomy): Eukaryota > Metazoa > Chordata > Amphibia > Anura > Pyxicephalidae > Pyxicephalus > Pyxicephalus adspersus. The sequence continues at coordinate 27,376,278 of NC_092858.1, forward strand.
CAGTGCTTTTTATTCATTTATGCACAAGACGAATACATTAAAATTAGTTAGATTCTTTTTGTCTTTATGTAATCTATGTTTGAGATATTGAACATGAATATGCTGCAGTCACTTTCCAGCTGATGGATCTTAACCTTTAAGTTTCTTTTCAAGTTTTGCAGGCTTTCAGTTTGCTTCATTAAAGTTACTTCTATCAAAACACAAGAACAACAATGTAAATATTATCATTAAACAGTATTTACAGTGTTGTTCTCAGCCCCTTTTAGCTGGGTGCACCACCCGGCACTTTTCAGGTAACCACCCGCCTGTTTTTGGATGGTTCCCACCTACAATTTCTTCCCACCCGGCTCAAAAACATTTCTGGGAGGAGCACTGATTTATATTGGTCCAACATATTACGCAGCACTGTACATTAGATGAAGAATAGGACCCTGCCCAGAAGAGCTTACAATCTAAGAGGTGGCGAAGCAGAACAGAATATGTAAAATGCTACAGCTTCTCAGTCCTTTGTTGTGGTAGCTACATCTATTTGTTTTAAGGGTTTTTTTTTTTTCAACTGAAACTTGTGATCAACTGGTAATTTTGCCACTAACACATATCCAGTCCTAGGCTGACAGTGCTCACTTGTTGTACTGTATCTTTGGAGTAGCAGCATTGTCACAGGGAAAGTATTAGGCCCACTCAATACCTCCCATCTGCCCCCTTTTATATAACATTGCAGGAGGCAAAGCAGCTAGCTTCCAGGGGCTAAATTCTTGAGAGGGCACAGGGACTAGAAGTATGCAAGTAGCATTTTTATTGCATGGATGAGATGAGTTTTAAAGTAACAAGAAGATAGTTATGTGTTCAAAGAAAAAAAAAACACTGCTTCTGGATGTAGGGCTTCTGTAGAGCCAGGCCACTTCTTTGTGTGAGAGAACATCTGGCACAGGGTTAAAAAAAGCATGTATCCAGCACAGTAGTTAGAAAGTAAAACAGTATCATACATAAAAATGTATATGAAGTTTAATGCATTACAGTAGTGAATAAAGAGAGTTTATTGAGTTTTTAAGTAAAGGTTAGTAGGGCCACACAGAGCCATTTGCGGCAAATTGATGTGCCAATGCAGGGTGTTTAAGGAGAGAAAGCAGGGCACATGCCGACAGAGGTGGAAATGATTGGAGGTAAGCCTAGTATTGATACTACTATGAAGACGTTCTAACTACTAGCAGTATTACCAGGTATTTACAATTTAGTGAAATGTCTTTACAAGAAATGAATATCACACATAAGGAATAAATAAATGTATTTGGTAGACTCCAAAGAAAGCCAGCTATAGGCAGATCAATAGTGAGGACTGGGAAAATTAGAGAAGGTAATGTTTTACCACCCCTTGAAAAATGTAACATTATATGGGATAATAAAGAACAGAACAAACATTAAAACACATGAAAACTTAATTGACATACAAACCTGATTCCAGATTGCAGTAGGATATGGTTAAGGCATTACAAAGGCATCTCCATGATTGGGATAAGGTTTGAGTTCATATTATGGGTTTTCCTCCTTGCTGTCATGTTGAGTCAGTTCTGCTTTATGTCTGCAAATGTTGTCAGGGTTTATTTATCTCCTCTCATGCAAACACTCCATGGCAAGTCATAACATGGTCCCTGTTAACATTCTCCAAACATATTTTCACATTGATGGGAAAAGAGAGGCATCCTGATGAGTAGAAGCAGAATGGCCAAACATGAGCAGCAGGACTTCACGTTGTGGAAGATGATTTCCCTCTTCTAAAGGCATATTGTTGAAAGTCAGTGATCTGGAACTGAGCAGCATAACTATGTCTGCCATGCCTACAAAACTATTGCCTACCATGCATACCATGGCTTTAACAAACCCAGTGTTTTAGATCTCATATGTCACAGTCAGTGAGAAGATGGAATAGTAAGAATACAAATAGATGGAATGTTCATCAGTCTAGATGGTATATAGATAGAATGGATAAACAGTGTATGGCTAGTAAATTATGCATTTTAATTTTACATTTTTAAGCAATAGATGCTAAAGCCCAATGCCAGTAGTAAGAATAAAAAATGAATATCCCAGTGCAATGCTCTCCACCTTCACAAGGCAGTGTACTCTCAGACTCACTATTCTTTATTCCACCACTAGTCCTCTTCCATGTTAAACCAAGTTCATGAGCGTGCAGCAAGCAATCACCAGTCTCCACCATCGGAAAAAAGGTGCAATTCTCTTTATAAAGGTAACCTAAAAACTAACATCAAGTTTATAACCTAACTCTTGATGTCTTCTTAACACTAAAATCCTTATTCTGCATTTGGAATTTAGTCTTTAATACTTTATCAAAACTTTGGTCTAATCCTATGTTAAACTTAAAAAGGATGTCTAATTAAAACAAAATGTGTTTGTAAAGTCCCTCCCAGGACCCTGGTACTTACCTCTCCAGCTATCCTTAACCACTCTTGCACCGGCACTAAAATCCTTCGAGTCAGGGTCGGGTAGTGGATGTACTCCCTCGTTCATGTGGCAGTTCTAAAAAAGTTTCAGCAAAGCATTGTCACATGGGACAAGGTCTCATGTACTGCTGAAACAAAGATAGGGGCACCTAGAGGGGGTGTGGGGAAGGGGGATGAAACACACTTAATTTGCCCTCAGTGGGCTAGATGACCGTATCTCTTTAATACTTTGAGTTTTGTTTTACTGAAGGGTTGATGGTGTCAGAACAGCTTTTTTCCTATGCAAAAACATTGGAATGCAAAAGCAGCTCAGAGAGATCACAGAAATATATCATCCAAAATTCAATCTGAATAAACCTGAACAATATACTACATTTGTCCTCCACACAGGCCGTATCTACTTTAGTCCTAATACTTGCTAAACGTGGATACTTACCTCATCAGTGCTGACAGTGCCCCACTCCAAGCCTTTACAATTGAGATGCCGACATCTTATAGTACCAATGTTTTGTTTCTGAAATTATTTAAATGTGTTCTTATTTATTGGCTCACAGTCAAAATCCTAAATAGTTGATCAAGTTCACAGTGAGCACTCAAAATTGTAATAATCAAGGCCAATAACATCAAACTAATGATTTTATCACTAATTTTACAATGTTGTTTCCTTCACACAGCAAACAAAACTTTACTTGGCACTGTGTACTGAGAACTCATTTCAAAGTACACGTACCCATCATCAGTGCAAATGACACTGTATACATTCATTTGGCACACTCACATTTATTCATCAAACACTTGGCTTTAGCACAAAGCCTCTGTGACTCCAAGCCCTCCTAATCTCTCCCCATTTACTCATGTAGTAGGGTAATAGCTGTTTATAATGGGAAAGCTATTAGCTGCTTCCTGCTAAAGACTCAGGCATTAGAAATTTGTGGCAATCATCTCTGAAAAAATAATCTTGTCAAAAACAAAATCATTAAAACGTGATTAAAGCTAAGGGGAAATACCTATGGTTTACATCCCAAGATGTTTTATGGAATGTTTG